>NC_063172.1:33653520-33998163 GCF_023159225.1 Perognathus longimembris pacificus | reverse complement strand
TCAAAGAGCAGACTGCTAGCTGGGCAACTTGCTCTGGTTGGTAGTGGATGTGCCTCCTTCATTAGGTGCCGGCATCTCCAAATGGATGGGTCTGTATGCTCCTCATCCAGCACTCTTCACTTGGTCCTCCGCCCACCAAGAATTAATGCAATAAATGATTTGGGAATGGAAATACACATGGAATTTAGAAAATCAAGAATGTTTTTGAAACTTCAATTTCTTGGCTAATTAGACATAAAATTAGGAAAGTGGTTGAATGACAAATATTAAACTCAGAATCCTCTTCATAATGTACAATAATGTGTGAAACAGCAGGAATCTTTCTTCTCCCCATCAGAAAATATAATTATAGAGCTAGAAACGACTGGGAGAATCATTTGCTCCATTCTTCTACCTCCAGTTAGGTTATATTAAATTATCTCAGGCACATGAAATCTATTCTTTTTTATTTCAAAAAAGAGAGATTGCAATTCTATCATTCTAATATTATAAAGGCCACAGCTAGGTCCTTCATCCTGACTCCTCTGAAGTTCAGGTGGTACATTCTAAGTTGGGATCCAGACTGGTAGATCTGCTATCTTCTGATATAAGTTTATAAATTGTATATACACAGATGTACACATCACAGAAATATAATAGGTATATTATTCAGAAGTTTACTATATTTTGTAAGAATATTCATGGAAAGAGAGAGTGAAAGAAAGTATGCACTCCATTGGGATTTGTATACCTGAGATGATTATGTACAGAATTCCTCTTCTTACCTGAGATATCAAACTATAAAAATTGTTAGTCATCATAAATTAGGTCACATCTCTGAAAGCATTCTGGCAAAAGAACACAGTAAGGCTAACAAGGGAAGAGCATGACTCTGAAGGGGGTCTGTACTACATAGTGAGTTCAAGATTAGCCTGAGCTACATAGAGACACCTATTCTTAAAACAATCAAAAGAAAAACAAACAAATATAGGTGGACGGTAAACCCTGAAAGAGATAAATACTAAATAAATGAACTGTAGCCTTTTACTACAAACTGATGGCATATAAAATAGCATTGATAATATAATTTCATTGTGCTACTTCAGCAAATGTAAAAATTAGGTAAGTTTGAGTAAGAGTTTCCTTTGTACCTTACTGACAACCTTCATTTCCCTGGAAAGTCTTTTTTTTTTTCAATCCAATGTGACTTTAGGACATGAGTGTGGTCAGTGCACTGGTACCCTCCCAGACCTACCTTTGCAAGCCCCCAAACTCCCTGTAACTGCACAGTATGTGGGTAGCTAAATGTGCTTGCTTAGTTCTCTCCACCAAGACCTGTCCTGTGCCAAAGGAAGCTTTTTACCCAAGCTCCTCCTCTTCCCTCAGTACACATCCAGTGCTGTTTTGGGTCAGGTTATGAAGACTCCCTTTGTGACAGCTCTGAAGGCTCCCATGGGGCCAGCTGAGGCATTAGGTGTAATGTGTCTCAAAAATCATTCCTTCCAGCTGAGAATGTGGCTTAGCGATAGGGTGCTTGCCTAGCATGCATGAATCCTTGGGTTCGATTCCTCAGCATCACATATACAGAAAAAGCCAGAAGTGGTGCTATATCCCAAGTGGTAGAGTGTTAGCCTTGAGCAAAAAGAAGCCAGGGACAGTGCTCAGGCTCTAAGTTCAAGCGCCAAGACTGGCAATTTTTTTTTAAAAAAATGAAATAAAATTATTCCTTTCTGGACTAGGCACATCCTTATCTTGCTTCACTGGGTTCCTGTGGGCTGTGATTCAGAGCTAGGACTTCTCCATCTCCATCTCTGTCTGTTTCTCAGGACCCACGCTGCATCCTAGGATTAACCTTTCAGAAAGAACACCAGGGCTCTGGAGAGAAAGAAGACAGATTTGGGGCAGTGATGGGTACCCATCATGCTGTCCATGTTGGGGACAGAAAATGAAAAGGAACCAAAGTGTGTGGGGAAGTGAGCAGCAGTGATTGGTGGCAGTGTGGGAGATCCCACAATCAAGAGGAGCCCACAAGATGTATCCAGTCGACAGAAGAGCCAGAACTGCAAGAGCAGTGGGCCTGGGTCAGCTCCACCTGGCATGGCCTCATGGGGAGGGCAGTGGCCGGCTCAGTAGACTGCAGCAAACCTAACACCTTAAACAACGAAAGATGCTTTCTTGTTTTGTTTTGGTTTTTTTTCCTTTAGAAGTTTGCTCTGGACTCTAAAATAGAAATCGAAGAGAAGATAGAATTTATCTGACTGAAATTGTCTTTACAGGCTTTTCCCCCTGGGCGAAAGCCATTCTACCACCCATTTAGATTCCCTTCAGTTTTCTCTTCTTCAGACAAGAAATAGAAGCCATCTGTTTTGACCTCTACCACATGTCAAACTACTCTTTTTATTCTAGCCTTGTACATTATAGTAAAGGGCTACACAGAGTTTCTAAATGCTGCAAACTCTGGCTTACAGCTTAAAAAGTAACTGTGCTGTACCACCGATACTGTGCTATTGAGAAGGGTAGACTTAATACTTTACTGTAAAAATACTTGCCAGGTGTGCTGTAAACACAAGTGTTTGAAAGTTTCCTGGCTGGGCCTTCGTAATTGGGGGTTTATTGAGCATTTTATTATTTCCAACGAATAGTAGTGTTGTGTTTCTGGTTGTGCTTAGTGGTAGTGGCGAATTGGATTAAACCAGGTTACCTCCCCTGAAGTTGATGACTAGCTCCCACCTGGCCAGCCCAGAGTGGAACTATAAGTGGCTTGAATGAAGTCTTTTGTTCCCCCTTTGCAAGAGGCTTTCTTCTTTCTCCTCATCCCATTATAAGGGCTTTTAAGCTATTAAGAAATCATCAGGGATGTGCATTATTCAACAGCTGTCCCTGAATCATTCTCCTATCCATTAATGTCACTAGAATAAGTACTAGAAGCCACTGGTGGTAGGAGGAAGAGGAAAGGAAATCTTGAAACCAATGGATCTTTGGTTCTAAGAGGGAAGATCAGAACTATCACACAGGTCACTTTCTCTTCATCTAGAGCAGAAATGGGTCCATCTCAGTTCTAAGGCCTACAGATTGATGTATCTAGCTGGTTTCCACCTCAGGCACTTAAACCTACCCTCCATCCTGCTCCTCACTGGGGCTAGCCAGTCGAGGGTGGTAGAAAGACAGCCACCCAAAAGCAAGTCTACAACCACTGACAAGTGAGAGAGTTATAGGTATTGTTTGCTAGGACTGCCATTAACAAAGCACCAAAAACTGAGTACCTGAAAGGACAGAAAACTATTATCTTGTTGTTCTAGAGGCAAGAGGATCTAAATCAATAGGACCAGGCTTCCTTGGATGGTGCTGCAATATGTTCCAGGCCCCTCTTCTAGCAGGCTTCTGATAGCTATGGCTTGTAGCTAACTTCTTGTGCTTCTTCCCATTGCTATCCATCTCTGTGGATCAAAATGTTCTCCTTTTTATAAGTACCCGGTATACTAGATGAGGATTCACCTAATGAGATGAGTGATGGCTTTTCATAGGGTTGTTATGAGGATGAAGAGAAAAAATACAAATAAAACATTGGCGCTTGAGGTTTGGGCACATTTTCTAGGTTCCATCAGCATATTAGCTGTTTCCAGATGTCAAGATTTCTCCCTCGCTATAGAAGACTTGCCAGAGCACAGTGCTGTGCATTCCTAACAGCACTACAGTAAACACCCTAAGATCTATGGAGACATCCCAGCTCCCTCAGTGGAAGAACAAACATGCATAAGTGGAGAAGATTTGAAGTTTATCTCCTAGCCAATTTAGAGATGTATTATTTCCAAGTTCTTCCAAGATTGTATTTTCCAAACAGAGACAGAGCTTTTTCTCTTCCTTTAAAAAAAGAAAAAAGATTGAAGTCACTGGCTGAGTCAATAGACTCTGCGGGTCATGGAAGCAAATTACAAAGCTAATACAATGGATTTGAGAAATTGCTAATGTAATCAGATTTTCAACAATCTAGGGAAACGAACCCTACTTCACCAGCACCGAGGGTATTTTTCTAAACTGTTCATTGCTTTCAATAACACCATTCTAAAACCAACTAAAAATGAGAAAAGCAAATTCAGCAGCAACCTACTATCTTGTCAGAACAATGGAACGGTCCTCTCTAGCAAACTGTTCAGAGAAGTATTCAACACCAGATAATCCTGCTTACATTTTGTCATTCAAAAAATGTAGAAAGGGACTTGGTGCAGAAAATCGCAATGGTGTGGGAGAAGGAGGTGTGATAAAGGCACAGGAAAAGACTTCCAGCTAAATAAACAGAAATGATATTTTGAGCCTTTCATTGTAGGAAATGAAAACTATGAGATCCCATATCTTCACTTTTTTTTTTAGTGGTTTTTTTCTTATTTATTGTCAAAGTGAAGTACAGAGGGGTTACAGTTATCTTCACTTTTTAATTTAATAGTTTTGAACTTCTTGTAATGCCAGCAAAGAACAGTGACATCTGCCCAGGTAATAAAAGAGATACTAAAGCATCCCCCTAGTTCTTGCCTAGCACTTAGTGGTTACCTAAGTAATGTGATACTTTTAGTATTTCATATGTACAGCAATCCATATATTGTTGCTGCCCTAGAAAATTTTATTTCACACTGTCAGCTTAACAAAAATATTAATGGTGACTTTTTTTTACTCTGTCCAAACTGTCCCAGTTTGGTCAAGAATTAAATGGCCCATCTTCTTGCCATAGAATCTAGGAAAACTGTGTTAAGTACCCGAGACCTCAGTTTGTTTTTATTTTTGGAGGTGATATTTGAAATTGCCTTTGGGATTTTATTTTCTTTTAGGACATTTTTATATTAAACACAGCATGTATTTAGGTGATGTTAAATTTATTTGTGCAGGGCGTTTTCCTTTCTTTTTTGGTAGTGCTGGATACCAAACTCAAATTGGCTGGCACTCTGCTCTAGCCCTGCTGATGATTTTGGAGATGGGATCTCACAGACCCTTCTACCCATGCTAGCTAGCTTCAAGCCTTGATCCCCTGGGAACTCAGCATAAATGAGTTTTAGACTAGGGCTTTATCTCCATGACGAAATGTTTACCTACCAATTCATGAAATACTGGGTCTAATCCTTAGCATCCTGAATGAATGAATGATGAACAAACAGCTTTTTCTGACTGATCTGTTAATTGACAAATATGTATTGTCTATATACTATGTGCAAAACAGCTTACTACTGGTATAAGCAATGCTCTTCTAATGCTTGCTAAGTTATTTTTATAAGGCTTGTGAAATTGGAAACAAAATCTTTAAATGAAAATGAAGCATCCTCCAGGCTGGACATTTTGCAACTTGGGTTCCCTGCCCAGCTACTAATCTGCCAAGGGATATCTTTCCTTCACTGAATCCCAGTTTCCTCATCCATAAAATGAGCGCATCGGATGAAATAACCTCGGAGGCGCCTTTCTGCTCTAAAATTCTATGATCTGATGAACCATCTCTTTTCAATTGATTAAAATGACTGTTAAGAGATTTCCTAAAGTAAACAAGCCAGGCACGATTCCAACTGGTTTTGTTTTTCTATTTTTTTTCCCTTTTCATTCAATTTTCCATCTCAAAGCACTTGGAAGGACACAAAGTAAATATTTCCAAATTGTAATTTAGAAATGACACCTGAAATCTCCACTTCGGATGCCCCTCACACTCTGCTGTTTTTAAATCAGGAAGCCTGCAACTAAACAGAAATCAGCCTACATTTTAGCCATGTATGGATTCCACCACCTATTTGGTTGTCTTATCCATCTTTTGTGTTTTCAATTATAATTTGGAGGATTGAAAAAGAAAAGCAAAAGGGGAATATAAACATGGCATACTACCACCATCCAAAAATGTGTTGTCCAACCTGCTTAACATTGCTGGTGAACCAGCCCCTTCATGGATGCTCAGTCTCTTAGCACCAAATGACCTCATTTGTTGGCTCAGTGGTTTAAAAGAAGCATTCTATTTCCCATGGTTGTGCTTCATATGCTCTAATCCCTGGGGATTACTGTGGCAGAATGCTTCAGCCCAGTGTAGCTTTCTGGCATAAGTAATTTTCATCAGAGCAAAACTCATAGTCGATTTATGGCCAACAAAGACATTAAAATCTTAAAGTTACATGGTAACGGCCAACTTCAAATGATCTCTGTGACTTCATTTCTTTCCTTAAAAAAAATAAAATAACTCACTTTTCAAAGAATTCTAACACCATATAAAAACTGTAACTCGAACACTGATGGAATCAAAAAGAAATTTGTGTTCTGATTTTATGTACAGCTGGTGGCCAATGTGTTTATCTTGTTATGGAGAGGGGGCAGGTGGGGGATAAAAATAGTAGTTAAGATAAAAGAATGATCTCAGTATGGAATTTTTAAATAAACGAGAGAAAATGAGCAGCAGAATAGAAAATCTATATGCTCCACAGGAAGCAGGTAAGGGAATAGAGGGAGCCATAGCTCACCTTCGCAGAAAGGCCAAAAAGAGATACAATGAAAGCTCAATATTCAGTTGAAGATGCTCCCCAGCATTCTCTCTAATTCAAACTTATAATGCAGGGCTCTGCGGGGTGGGGGTGGGGGGTTGATCCTGGGGCTTGAACTCAGGGTCTGGGTGTAACACTGAGCTTCTTTTGCTCAAGGCTAATTTACTACCACTAGATCCATAGCTCCATCTCGGGCTTTTTGCTGGTTAATTAGAGATCATTTTTTCATGGAGTTTCCTGTTCAGGCTGTCTTTGAGTCATGATACTCAGATTTCAGCCTCCTGGAAAGTTAGGATTACAGGTGTGAGGCATTGGTGCTCCTAAGGCCACTATTATACACCTACTGTATGTCAATCAGAACTAATGTCATGATGTAAGGAATCTGGAACCCAGTGGAAGAGCAAGGCATCTTGCTCAGTTTCAAGATGGAGACAGTACATATTGAATTAAGGGCAAGATCCAGTGCACTTGCTCCCATCACATACCCATGGAACTGTGGTGGCACAGGTGCCATGTCTATCCAGACTCACTTTAGCTCCTATCCTCTACTTAGTTGTACAAGAGCCCTGCAGGTTTGTAATACTCCTCAAGGCTTTACAGATGATGACATTGACACTCAAAAAGTTGCATAACAGACCAACCAGCTAGGCCGAGCTCGTATCTCCTACTAGTGAGTCTAAGTGCTATCCACAACAAATAACCACTCTACAATATTTCTAAGTGGATAAAACTATATTATTCCTGAACTTCTAGTTCTCCAAGTCAGTAGTCTCCTAAGCCTGCTCTACTCGTTCTGTGTTTTGCTGAGCACTTTTGCCAGATAAGTTTCAGTGAATGAAAAAGTCATTGATTATGGTATTCACTACAACCACAACATACTGCAATAAATTGTTTTTATATTTTGTTAACGTTTACATACTTCATTTTTCTAAGGATTTTTTTATTACTGGACATTTAAAATTGATTTTATGATTTATAAAACCCTGAACCTAATATAGAACAAGAGAAATACATCTACCAACATTCATTAAAAAAAACTCACCCAGCACTGTGCTAGGCACTGGAAGTGATTTCAAGACACAAATACCATACTTCCTGCTGAAGCCTTTACTATCTGATGGGACAGAAGGGACATAGAGAAAACCCAAGGACAGGGTGTGGGACAAGGCTCAGCGTGGAACCTGAGCAATAAATTACACTGGAGATTTAGAAGACGTTTCTAAAGAATAAGGTGAAAGGTGAGTGAAAGATATGTAAAAGTAAATTGTGGGGACAAGTTCAGAAGTTAGGAACAGTGCTTGCAAAGGCCTATAAATGAATTAATAAGTAGCAAAGAGTGGGGGAAGGATGCATTGGAGGAGTGACAAGAAACAAAAATGCAGATGAAAACAGGTCATCAAAAGTCCTGTGTACTAAGCCCAGGGCTCTGGCTTTCTCTCAAAAGTTCTGAGGTATCGGTTGAGGAGGCACTAGAATTCTCATGACAAAAGATGACTTCCATCAGAAAATACTTTAAAAATAGCCCCACCCTCCCAGTCCCATTCATTCTCTGTTTTCTATCATAGTTATTCCACAGGTAGCTCATGAGCTTAAGAATGAGAAAGAGCAGGCTTCATAGAATTCTTGCAACAATTGATCTTATACCTGAATGCCCACCTATAATCACTGTGTTTCGAATGGCAGCCTCACCACAGTTATAAGTCTTCTATCTTTATTGAACAATTTGTCAAGCATGTTTAAATACTGAGTAGAAAAGCCAATCCCTTCAAAAACAGAGTACCTTCTGTAGCAATTCTCTAGCTTCATCAATCTGCTAATTTACCTTCTTTGCATCAGTTCAAGTTCTGAAAGTTTTACCCATAAACTGTTTCTCAGTTCTAACTCCTCTCTATCATGCTATTGCTGCCCCAGTTCAAGGATCTGTCCTAGACAACTACCCCAGCCTCCAGACAACCACAACCTTGATTTTTTTCTGTTCAAAGTCATCTTGCACTCAGCTGCCTGAATACTACATACTAGAGGACAAATCCCAATCCTCTCTTTAATGAAATCCAAACTCCTGGCAATGGCATTCAAGACTACTCATAACTCGACTACCTCATCTGGTCTTCCCCCACCACACATTTCTGTGCACTTTGAACTTGCTCCACACTTAGGAACTTCCTTTCTCTTCAGTATTTTTGTGACTTAGAACTATTGGTAATTCCTGCTTGCACTATATATGTCACATCCACGTGCATTTCTCATCCAATTCCTCTGCCTAGAAGTCCTTTCTTCACAACCCTTCCTGCTTGATTCTGACTCATTCTTGGTCAGTTCAGTCTCATCATTTGCTAACTCTGCCTCCAGTAGCAAACTACCTGTTGTTCCCCATGCCTTCACTAGGTGCTTCTGCTCTATGCCCTTTACATAGATGTTCATAAATCATGCATGTAGGTATTATCTCCACTCTAGGCTTATTTATATCATGGGGTTAGCAGAGTGTGTTATAGGGTATGAAAGTATGGATTTACCAACGCCTTCTAAGTTGGAGTCCTAAGATGGACAGAAATAGTATAAGTAGAACACCGTTGAGTAGTAACAAGAAACCATGTAAGAAATTAAATTCCTCTCATTTTTCCTATTGCTTAGAGCTAGAAGGCTTCATAATTATTAAATACGTCTTACAGATAGATATACATGGAGAAAGAAAAGATGATGATGTTTTACTATGTTGGTTACCTACAGAACAGGATTTCAAAATAATGACTACTCCTTCAGGAAAGCCTAAAAGCATTAGAAGTTTTGCAATTCCCCAGGACAAGATAAGCCATGTGAGGCAACTTTATTAAGACAAAATTGACTGGTATTGGCAGCCCTAGTGCTTTTTCCTTTCTCTCCCTAACTAAGTTGTTAGAAGGCAACCATCCATTATGAAATGGTAAGAAAGTCTCAGTTGAGGTGGCATGACAGCCAGGAGGGTAAAATCCTTTTTTTTTTTTTTTTTGCCTTTCTTCTTTCTGGACTATAGCTCAGGACTAATTTGAAGACTAGAAATGATTCCAATGCCTTGTAAATTGCGATCCACATTGCAACTCCTAGCAGCCACAGTTCAGCACAGTTAGAAGTCAATTAAGGGAGGCCCAGGATTAAGACATCATGGAGACTGAATTATCTCACACCAGCAGGAAAGAGTCATTTCTTCAGTTCAGGTTCATGGTCTTTAGAGCAGAAGTAGTTTCAGAGAGGAAAGAAAATGCAGGTAATTGTGGGCTATTGCTTTCTGCAAGAGGAGGAAATAAAGAAGATTACAAACTAAATAAATATACAACCAGCTCTTCAATATTTTTTAAGTAATGAATTTATTTTCAAAATATATTTAGATGCAAGTTTCAGGCCCATAAGGTCATTGAAACAGCTAAAAATACCAAAACATGAAATAAACCGCAACATCCCACAGTTCCCTCCATATGCTTTATTGTCTTTCCCTGTTTATGGAATAAAATAGGTGAAATAAAAGTAAAAGTTTAATTACAAGAAATAAAGTGTCAGCAGTGAAGTTCACAGCCAGTTTCTGTACGAGGAGTCATGCCGCATGTTCCTATGATACAACTGTAGGTTTTTGACTGTGCAATAAAATAATTCCAGCAATAAAAACCATTAGTATGCAGGTGTTCTACAATTTTCTCAGGGAGTTTGCAGAAGCTGACATGCTTTTGATAAATGCACTCCCAAGCCCCAAGCTCCTATGCAGAGGCATGTGGCTTCTCACGGAAAAGGCTTTTGCACACCTGCAGTAATCAAGTATGAAACTAATGAGAAACAAGGGGATTGGCGGGACGCACACCTTTCTCTCCTCAGGTGAATGCTGAAGTATTAATGAGGCCTCAAACATAGCGAGGCAGTCTCGTCATGTGCTAACTTTGCCCACCCACGTTTCCGGTAACTATCCCTTTAGAGATTCAATAAGCATAATGATTGCAAATTAAAAATTATAACATAACCATTAAAGTAACCCTGTTGTACCAGGTGTTGAAGCCTGTAGTCCTACCTGCTCCAGAAGCTGAATGATCTCAGTTCAAAGCCAACCTGGGCAGAAGAGTCCACATGACTCCATCTCCAATTAATAAGCAGGGAAAAGGTGCTGGTCTGGAGGCATGGCTCAAGTGGTACAGCACCATCTGTGAGCAAGAAGATTGTGTGGGAACACAAGGCTTTGAGTTTAAACCTCAGTATCATTAAAAAACATAAATAATAAAGTGGCCATATTACCATTATAACAAGGAAACAAGGAAACAATGAACAAATATTGGCTGTTTAAGTGCTCATAAGTTCTCTCATTAGGCTTGAGAAATGAAGAGGAAGTGAATTGATAGCTAACACAATTCACTGGACTCTCCAGGCTGCTCCTCTTACAGTGAGCTTTCATATGTCACTCCTATTTAAAGAAATTGAAACAGAGGTGTCTGTGAGCAAGGAGAAAGGAGTCTTCCACACAGTTCTCCAGCCACCTGCTCCTCTAAACTACTCAAAACCTGAGGACCAGCAACTTCCAGTATAGATGGTACATATTATGTATGCCATAGAAGAATTTCATGAGGAAATTATTATATTTCTAGCTTTTAATTGTTCACAGAATATTTTACCTCTTCCCCTTTGCCTATCTCACCTGAGCCGCCTCAAGCCTGACTTGATCCAGTTGTCCTCAAAGTCCAGCTGTATGGGATATACATGAAATCAATCCCAGAGAGGTGCTCACCAACCTATCAGCTCACTCTTGCAGCATTTCTTGAGGGTCCCCTTTCAGAACAAGAGAGACATCAGGAGGACTGTTCTTCCTTCAGGACTTAAACAGGCCTTGGAAATGAGAGTCTGCAAGTGGATTTAAAAGCTTCTTCCTCTCATTGCCATTCAAGAGTTTCTGTGAGTGGATTTCTGCAGAGTTGAGATACATTCGCGGGGGCCCTCGAAAATTCCACAGTTGTGACTTGGGCCTCCCTGTATTCTCTTTGGTTCTAACCAATTCCCCTTTTACCATTTTGTCTGTAAAAAACTGTTGGGGGGAAAAAATACCTGTTGGGAATCTCAACGTCTCTTCATCGGAGGAGTAAAATGAGGTCAGGATGTCCTATCTATGACAAAAGAAAGATTCTGGGGGAAAGGTTTCAATGGTGGGTGTGTGCCAGTATCTGTACAAATTGCTAATGATTCATGCCAGCAAAACTTGGTAGCAGAGCCAAGTTCAAAGGGAAGGGGTAGGTAGCAAATGGAAATAAAGCCAGAGGTCAGGATCCAGGAGGAAACAGGAATAGAATCAGATCAGGAAGGAAGCAGGATGATTCCCAACAATTGTTCTGAATCTCACAGGCCTGCTTTGACTTACATGGGTGTCTAAGTGGTTTGATTATTAGGCCCAGTAATGGAGAGATATCAGTTAAAAAACTGTTCAGAATTAAAGGCAAGCCTTTCCTAAAAATTTTTGGTTGTCACCTTATTTATTCTTATTTTTTTAAATATTCTTTTTAACTTCTTTAACAACTGGGCACTCATTTACCTCTTAGTGAGAGTCTACAACTACAAAAGCAATACTTGCAAAACTGTTTGGTGTAAGTGAACTGAACACCTAATGGGGGGAAAGGGAAAGGGGGAGGAGAGTGGGGGGTGGTACGAGGGACGAGGTAACAAACAGTACAAGTAATGTATCCAATGCCTAACATATGAAACTGTAACCTCTCTGTACATCAGTTTGATAATACAAATTTTTTTTTTAAAAAGAAAGAAATGGGAAATCTATTTCTCTCTGATACTAAAGATCAAACTTTTATCCCTTGTTGAAATTGGAGGTAAATGGAACAGGATTCTATGACATGTCTAAGTCAACCCAAACTTTTTCTTCTGATATTCTTGGATTTCTTAAAACCTGCATCTTCAAACAGTAATAAGGTCTTCAGACATACAGGAAGCATTTATTCACTAAGCAATACTTGTGCCCAGCCCTGTACTAAGTATTAGGAAGCCACAAAACTTGTAAAAATACTGTCTTTGCCCTAAAGGTTTTCTCAATCTCAGTAAAAAGGCAGAAGACTTACATATAAAATGTGTTCAAATGTAGGAGTGGTTCAACTGGATATTTCTAGGTAACAAACCACCCCCAAACGTCATGGTTTAAAATAATCACTTTCTCCTGACTCTACGGGCTGGTAAAATGATTCTGAGTCATCTAATCTGTGAGTTCATTTCTACATCAAGAGCTCAACTGGGTCAGCTAGTAAGTCTAGGGTGACTGGATCTTTTTATTCCTTGGGGGTGAGGGGGTGGGGGGGAGGAAGAGAACAGGGTATTTACATAGTGGACATACATTCCAAGGACAGAGGCTGCAGGCCTTTGATGACTTAGACCCATAGTATGATTACTGTCACTTCTACCACAACCTGTCAATCAAACTGAATGATAAATGAAGTATAATTCAAAGTTGGTAAAGCCAACCTTCATGAAACTTGCTACAAAGTGACCATTTTAAATCTGGTATAATCACCCATCAATAATTATTGTTTGTATCCCTCCCTCATGCCAAATAAACTCACTCCTTTCCAACTCAGCGCCAAATCCAGCTATGTGATCATTGTAATGTCTATCATTCCATACCTGGCCCAGGTATGGATAAAGTGCCTCAGTTACAACTTGCAGGACGTTTCTCTTAATCCAGAAATTTGTAAGCTAAGAAAAATGTTTATCTCCCTCTTCTCTCATACCAAATATATAATTGTAAAATGATAACAATTATAATAATTATAGTCATAATATATTACAATTACAATAGCAACAAATAATATGATCAATAAATGAGAACTGGGACACATATAAAAAGGATCGCTTCATAGCACAGTAAGAATATGGCCCCTTTATACTTCCATAAGGAAAATTCCTTGTTCACTGACAAATAATATTTCCTATACTGCTTCCTCTGCAAAAGAGTTTAGGGATCCAAAGTCATATTTTAATTTTGAACCATCTTAATCCCTTTTAATGAGAACTTAAGGGACTGGGAATATGGCCTAGTGGTAAAGTGCTCACCTAGTCATATACATGAAGCCCTGGGTTCGATTCCTCAGCACCATACATATAGGAAAAAGCCAGAAGTGGCGCTGTGGCTTAAGAAGTAGAGTGCTAGCCTTGAGCAAAAAGAAGCTAGGGACAGTGCTCAGGCCCTGAGTCCATGCCCCAGGACTAGCAACAAAAACAAAACAAATAAACTGTGTTAATGAGAACTTAAATAATTAATTCCCCTTAAAACATTTTGAGTTTCCTATGTATAGTCCATTTCAATAGGCAAGGACCCACATCCAACTATTTTTGATACATTTGATTTTCTTCTTTGTGTATCAAGATGTTGTGAGATGATGCCTTTAAAAATCTATTTCTTTACTTCTTAAAAAAATCTTATTTTAAAGAAATTATGTTTTCATTATCTTTAAGTAGTTATACAAAGGAGTTACCATTCAACCAATCAGTTTATGAATACAATAATACCCTTTCAGATCTTTAGATATTTTTCCAACTGAGAGAATCTACTAGAAATAACCATAAATCTTTCTGAGGTCTTCTCAACAGTCTTAAATTTATCCCTTTAATTAGATTTTATAAGAATCTTTCTCAAACTAGTGAGACTGAGAATGAAAAATGAGTTTATTTTCTAATCAAGAAAGTCTTTAGCCCACTATCATTCTTTTCCTTACTGCTGGCCAGATAAATAGTTCTTTTTTAAATTAATCTCTTCTTTCCATACATTATTAGCAACCTGCCTGGAAATTTCCTGAAGTAGAACCAAAAGTTTATGAAGTATATTTTCTGTATTCCACATGCAATAGTTTCCCAAATGTGTTGGTCTGAAGCCAGTGCCACATGTTCTAAGTTTTTGTTATGGCAAGACCCCACATCTGAACACCAATTTTCATTTTAACTTTCACTGCCCAACAAGAAATAGTAGCTTATACATTTATTTGCTCTTAGGTTTTTGGGTCAACAATTTATATTGGGCCCAACCATGTCAGGCTTATTTGGCTAGTCTGGATATACTCATTGGTGAATAACCTGTCAACAGCAGAAACCCACATTGAATACTGAACATTTGATACAACAAGTACCATTTCCTGGGGAACCCGCCAAGCACCTCATGACGGGTTGATTATTTTGAACAACTTCCAAGTAATAGGAAGGGAGTACTCTGTTCTCCCTGGAATAGACACTTATTCTGGATATGTATTTGCCTTTTACTTATGCAAAACCATCATGAACTTACAAAATATCTTATTCAATATCAGACTGCTTGACACAGTATTACTCTCAGCTAAGGAACTCACTTTTTACCAAATAAAGTGGGTCATGGGCCAATGCTCATGGAATTCACTGGCCTAAGCATGATCCACATCTTGCCAAGCAAACAGCTTGGTGGGATGGTTAGAAAGGCTTTAAGATTCAGTTTGAGTTTACCTGGACATTCAGTCTTTGCAGATTGGTGTGGTATCCTCTAGAACATACTAAGTGTTCCAAAGCAATGACTAATATATTGTGTTGATTCTCCCATAGATAGTACTTGGAAGCCTAAGGATTGAAGGGTAAAAAGAGACTGGCTTTACTCCCATTGCCATTAATCATCTAAATTTTTCTTTCTTTTTTTTTTTAATCATCTAAATTTTTCTATCACTAACAACTTTGAGCTCTGATGGCTTTTAAGTTTTACTGCTAAAGAGCAATACTTACAGGGGCCCCAAATAAATGGTTTTACTGGATGCTAAAAGGGACACCTTGGATACTTGAGGTCTTCATGACAATTAAACCAATAATTAAAACAAGTAATCTCTGTATTGGTGATTAAGTCTATCCAGAGGAACTGTTGAGCTGGGTGCTTGTGGGTCATACCTGTAATCCTAGCTACTCAGGTGGCTGAGATCTGAGGATGGTGATTCAAAGCCAGCCTGGACAGGAAAGTCCGTGAGACTCTTCCAATAAACTCAAAAAAGCTGGAAGTGGTGCTTTGGCTCAAGCACTAACCTTGAGCAAAAGAAGCTCAGGGACAGCACCTAGGCCCAGGGTTCGAGCCCCAGGACCAGTACAAAAATTTAAAAAAGAGGAATTATTTTGTCACTGAGGGGTATTTTTCCTCCCACCTACTTTTCCTGTGAGCCCCTCTCCACTGCGGTTGCAGGTTAGAGTTGGCCTCAGAAGAGATGGAAGAGCAGCAGCAACCTGTGCTCTCAGAGTCTTTGCAGACAGTGAAATTGCAAATTGATCAAAGGATATGAGAGGTTTCTAGGGTGTCTCGCCTCCCCTCTGCCTCATATCGAGTACTTCTCACTCCAACAGCCCCAGATCTACAACCTGTGTCAGAACTACAGAACAGCAGGATGTCCTGGCTTTTCAGATTGCTTTCTCAGATTGTCCAATCACCCTAGGGGCTTTGAGATATGTCCTCGGTGATTCTTCTCCAACCCTGAGCTCCTTCGCTGAGCCTCATGCCCCTAATGTGAGATCTAATATCTGCAATCAGTTCTTTAGCTCCCAGTATCCAATGTGATTCTGCTACCCAACCGAACATAAACTTAATCAAGGTATGTAAGACTATGATAGATCTGATGAAATGTTTTTAATAGGATCATTATTGGAAAAATAGTTCCCCCACTCTTGATATTTATTTTCATAAAGGGAGGCTCTGCTAGCAAAATATTTCCAGTCTCTCTACCCGCAGACTCACTCCTCAATGGATGAGTTTGAGCTGAGGAAGTGGATCTGAATCTGAATCTGCTCCTTCCTCTGTCTCTTTAAAATAAGCCTTCTTGCTAGGATGCATGCTCACTTCTCTGTATGTCAAGTGGAGAACCCTGTTGTAGTCTGGCTGTGCCTTTTGGGGACTGTGGAATGCTTCCCGTTCTGCATTAGGATGTCCACTTGATACAATTTTTAGTATCAGGTTTATCAGATTATAAATTATAGGCTTGCCTCTATCTGTCCTATTTTTGTTTATTTCTCAACTGGCTAAGAACTCAAGTGTGAAAGAATAATGTGTATTATGGGGTTCCTTTGAACCTCAAAAGGATTACTCAAGGAGAATTACCTAAGAACACTCTCCACCAGTCCTTGAAAAATGGAAGGGGAATAGGAGAAATGAGAAGGCAGGCAGAGAAAGCAGCATGAGCAAAGGAAGGATGCTACAGGCAAGAAAAGGAAGATTAGGCTGAGAATTTTCACTAAGCTTTCCAAGCAAATGAAAAATAATGGGGATGAAGTTTGATGAGAGGCAGGATAGTGGGGCAGCTGATGAAGGACCTTAAAAACTAAATTTAAGTTTTTAATAACAGTTACTTTAATTTTGCTGCAATTATTCCACTTCCTTTTAATATTAAATTTTATGATCAGCTTCACTTCCAATTTAATGAAATATGCAATCAACTCTTTTATAGATCTCTTTATTGCTAATATGTGCTTCTTACTATCTAAATCAGAGGAAGGGCCCATCAATAGCAATAATGGGCCTGGGCTCTTATTGGTCTCTTTCCTGAAACTCTTGCTTTATTGGACTTCCTTTGGAATATATTTGTCAGTCTTACAACATTAAAAACATTTCTCAGGAGTAGAACTCCTTATCTATGGTATAGAGATATTTCAGGATGCTTTCCTAAGAAAGCTGAGGAAGAAATGAGATGATAGAAACATTTTATCCTGGCTCTGTTTGTCAGGAAGGTAACCAATAGATTTTGTTTTTCAGTGTCTGAGTTCATCTGTGTGTTATGAATCACACTGTTAGAAAAAGCACAGATATTTCCCTTTGGTCTCCATCCTCTCCTCCCTCTAACCCTCCCTACTACATTTCAGATTCATTTTTGTTTCTGTTCTGTGCCTAATGAGACTGTGATCAATGGGTCTCGAGTTGACCCTGCCTTCACATCTTCAATCATACCTTCTCTGTCTAATCCACTACATTCTTCTTTTTGTCAACCAATAGATTTATTTAGTTAAGACAATTGAAAATACAATCTCGCCTAAACTCCACAAATAGGTTTGATTTTCTTCATTTTATAAAATCCAGCCAACCCAGACACTCTACCTTATAGGATCTCTCTCTGGGCTGATGATATTTTCTTCTTCCAGGAAGGCATTTTAAGATCCATCTCTTCCTGTGTAAGTCTCTGCTGGATGATTTCCTGAGACTGAAATTCTAGAGCTGCTCTTCAGTTCTCTGCAGGAGTTATATCCCCATGGTCCTTTTCTCCTCACTAACAGAGGGCTTAGTGTGCAACCAGCACCTGCCAAGGGGGTGCCGGGTCAAGCAGGGAGAACAGATGCCCCTAACACACTGCCCCAAAATGATCCTGCTGACTAAGAATAGAGGAGGGGTGCTTCAACTGAAAGCTTAAAGTCCTTTTGGCCGCCTTTCCTGTAATTGTACCAACCTCACATTCGATCCTAAGAGGGCTTTACTCGGCCACATCATTTGGGCATGGTGGCCAGAATGCTTTCACATATGCAGTCCCACCTGTTATTTTCAACTTCCATAAACATCATCCTTTCTTTTTTTAATTTTCTAAAGATGAAGTATGTGAGCTTCTGACACTTCAATTAGTCCCTCAGTCAACAAGGCACCTGAGTGACTTTTACGTGATCAGCTTCCTGCTCTTTTCTTCTATACCACGACCTTCAGCTTCCTGACTTCTGCTCCAACACTGACACCACCACAGTCTCTATCTCCATCCTGAGGTCCCAAATGGCATCACCATTCCGTCTGTCTCCCTCTCGTGACTCCTCCCACTCCACTTCATCCTCTCTGAGGCCCAGAGCTCCAGGCCACATCCTGGCAGAGTCAAGTGTGTTTGCCTCTCAGGCTCTGAGTACTCTCACGGAGACCTGAAGACCCTCAATGTCATCAAGGCATGACAGAGAGACAGGTCTCAATACCTTGAATAGATTTCTATATTTAAACAAATTAGAAAAATATAAGCCCATGTATATGGAGAAGAAGGGACTAGAGAGAAGTACTTCTCTCTCCCCCTCTCTCTTTCTCTCTGTCTCTTTCATTTTCACTCTTTCCCCTTTCATCTTGGTGTTCCATTTTTAAGGTCTTTTATGTCTTTTCTCTCATTGTAGAACAGAGGAGTTCATATTCATCTAAAGGGAGTTTTTTCACTCTTTATTTCCTTACCTATTTCTCTTGTCCTTATATTTTTTGCAGTAACTTGCATCCATGCACCTGTGGTATTCATCACCATGTTAGTCCAAGATTCCTTGGGATATCTCAGATAACCTTGCTTCTAGCTTCCTTTCTAAGGGAGGTCTGCACAGAAAATGGGCCTTTTATCTTAATACTCCAATTTAAGTTATAGTCACCAATATATCAAGTCTCAGGGGACTTGATCTTCTTTTTTTAATCACAGTGTGTTCACTAGTTTGATAAACATTCATATTTGCAAAAGAAAAAAATCAAGTAAAGCATAATTTAATTCTGAGACCACTTGGGAAATATGGACATAGATGTAAGAATATTAAAATGGAACAAGAAATAATGTGTGCAGCTAGCACATAATATCTGTACATTCCTGGGCATGGCTCCTAAGAGAAAACACTCTCACACATGATATCATTTACAAAGTTTGAGTAGAACACTGAGGAATATGTTTTCTTATACCTGCCTCCATATTCAGTCAGGAAGCTCGACAATATTTAATGGCAAGAAATTTGCACAAGGAACAATAGCAAGAGGGAGGCTCATTTCTTTTTAAGTAACTTGTAATGTGGTATATTTGCTGTTGTTTTGGTTTGTTTTTGTACAACTACAAATAGCCAGAGAGGAAAGTTTGGGACTCTTGTATCCTATTTTCAAAAGTCATGAATAGTCCATATTATATACAAATGACAGGTGATATCATTCATAATGCTTTTTCATATTTCTTAATTTGATCCCCCTTATGACCCTATAAGACAGTCAAAAGTGCATTGGATTTGCAAATGAGGAAGTAGGAAGGGCAATCACTTTGCCAAGATTGACACAGCTACTTAGTAACAGTGTTGGATTGGAACCCAAGTTTGTTGAACAGCCATCCAGAACACACAGCAGCACACCAATCTATTATGCTAGTTTCAAACTGGCTGTGAGCCTCCAGAAATTCCTGGAATCCATGAAAATTGTATTTTTGATTGAGATTCTACTGATTAATTATGCTCTGTGTTCAAGCCAAAGAATGACATATTTAATTTAGAAAAATGGAGACTTAAATGTAAATGCCTCTAGGATCTTGGATACAAGACTCCTGCCTTGAATTTCTCCTAGCATCTCTCTTTCAAGGAGCAAGGGAAAATTTGCAGCCTCTTGCTAACCTTACTAATATGCCTGTGAAAGGCCCAGTGGATGCTTTTAATAATGTCTGATTAAGAAATAGCAAAACAGAGATACATACAGTGAGAAATGATGCTGAGTAAGGGATTCTGCCAGAACAACTGGCATATCAAGCCCAAGCCACTGTTTGCCAGTCCTATATATAATCTCTAGGTGATCAAATAGCTTGAGAAAGGCCTGATGAGCATAATATTTGGTGGGTTTCAACTGCAGTACAAGCATACTTTGGATGGTAATAGCAAAGAGGTACAGAGCACAGGGATGTTGTGAAGGGTAAATGAAATGCATGGAAAGTTCTTGGCACTTTGGACCTGGCAGAAACTATGGACACAGGAAGTGGTAATGGAGATTAGGCTCCACCACAAGAAAAATAAGACTGCTAATCCATACCTAAGAAATAAAGAAGAAAGAAAGGAAAAAATTAAGTGAGGGACAAAGAAACCTTTTAAAATGGGTTTTTGTCTCGTTCTCATTTTTTTGTGATTCATTAGAGTCTCCTAAAATTTGTTTTATCTTCTTTAAGGTGGTAGTTTGGTGATCTGAATATATCATTTGAAAATGTGTATTTTAGCTATAATATTTCTTACTATTGCTCTTTTCATACATATACTGCTACCTCACTGTTCAGCTTTTTCTGCTTGAATTACCAGTAGTTAGCCTAACCTAGCCAGTACATTTTATTAGCTAGATTTGTTACAGTTGGCTCCAACCTTTGTGGAAAATAATAACAAACCCTTTTAAAGCAACTGCACATATTTGGCTATATAGCAATAGTTATCAAGGTGTTTATCATAAAATCAATTCCTTTCCTTTACATTTCTTTTCTTCGTTACCTCCAAAAATAAAACATTTGTCTTTCCTAAACACTAACTAATGCACTGTAATTTAAATAAAGCATACAATTAAAATTCTGAGAACGTAAATTGAATTAAATTAAATTAAAAGAAAAGTAAAGATGTTAGGAAAACTCTAACAGCCAGTAATTCAGTAGCTACCTTGGCTTTCTTTATGTTTAAATGTGACCATTTATCCCTAAAGTCTAACACAAAGTCCCCCAGCACTAAGAAAGCCTTGAGCCTTGAAATAGTTATCTATCTTCTAATTGTGATACTAAGTTGCTCTGTTCAATATGGTATTATAAGCTACACCTACATTAAAAAGTGATGGGCAAAAAAAAAATCTTGATTGCTTACTGGGAGTGTTTTCTAAGTAGGGAAAAACTGAATTGCTTTTGACTTTGCCTAGGTAGCATATACAACTCTCCTTTCTATGTTTAATCCCACTATTGATGTGTGAGAATAAGTAAATATAATAGGCTGACAGAAGTGGCAATATAATATCATTGAATCTGCAGTTCACAGTGCATTTAAAAATAATAATTTTGAAAAGAGCATTTGAAAACATTTGATCCTTCAAATGCATATTTTGCTTATTCGAGTGTTTGTTGATTTGAAGGCTTTGAGGTCAGCCCAGTAAATATTCAGTTTGCTTGGCACAAACTGTGCAGGAATCTAATAGAAAGCAATATTGTTGAAAATGGATATCAATTGAAAACAGAGAGCAGTGTCAACTATTCCCCACTGGGAACAGACAACAATAAAACCAGTCAAGCATTACACAGCCGAGCCTGCCAAATGTCATTAGAGTAGAGAAAAAAGGAAAGGAATATAGGAGGAAAAGAAACACTTTGCTTTATTTTTCCCACTCTAGTTTAAAAAGACATACACAAACACACACACATTCACACACAAGTGAGAGATGAAAGGAGAAGATTTAGAGAATAAGAACAATAAAACCCACAATAGTCTGAGACAATAGCATCACTTCCTTAAGATTGGAATATGCTCTTTTCTTTCCCAAAGTAATTACCTTACAATGATTTTCAAATAATGTTTCTATTTCTTCAGCTGATTGTTTCCCCCTAATAACTCTACTAATCAGGTACATTGATCATCACAAAGTTACCAAATTTTAAACCTGCATTACAATATCATGTGTGATCATCCTATTTCCATCATTTAATTACTTGATCTGAGTTCTGGGTGCTTGAAAATGTACACTTCTGATATATGATTATCACCAAACTTTATGGAAGGTCTCTCATGTAGGAACAAGTACAGAGATGCTATATTTGAACAAAAAGAAGTATTTCTAGAAGCTCTAAAATCTTTTAAATGATGAAGCTGTGAAGAAACAATTACTGGGCAAAAGACCAAGAAGGAAAACACACCATCACTCCAACATCACCTGAAGGCAGAACTAGGAATCACTAACATAACCCCAAAACTCCTACCATATTTATGGCATTTTCATTGACGATTTGTAAATTTTCAAACAAAGAAAAATTGTCTCCTACAGACAATGGTCAGACTGCTGAACCGCCAGCCAAGAGCTCCCCCTAGTGAGGTTGTATGCATATTAGTATGAGCGCTATGCTACACACACACACACACACACACACACACACACACACACACACACACACACACAGCCTTAGAGTTGTCTTGCTGGTTCAAAATATTGTCCACTCTATTTTTTATGAGTTTCACAAAAATTCCCCAAACCCTCCTTAATTTTCTCTATTAGCCATTATGAAGCCCCTCACCCAGCAGTGAAGAGCCAGAGGAAACTGATTCTGGCAAAACTCATTCTGATCAGAACACTTTAAAATAGTAATAATCACATTTTGGCTCCAAATCAGCATTCAAAAGTAAATGCTGTCAATGTAGAAAGTCCTCAGGAGTAGCATATTACTAGGTAATTAGCATAATAACTTGGTTGTATAAACAAAAGACAAACTTAAACATAATAGATCTTTCACTGTCCTCACATCTAAAGTATTTACTGAGAAATCTATTGTCCTGACCAATCTTTTATTTTCACTACAGTCTTACTGATTAAACACCTGCTGACAGGTGCAAGTAGCTCTCTATGTAAGTGGACTGCATTTGTGCACATTCACACATGACCTGACATTTTATTGCAGAACCATCTACAGAGCACACATCTTACTCACATTTAACAGAACAAATTTGCTATAACACAGGCATTGCATTTCCCAAACCAGTCCTAATTCCTTTGAATGCATTTTGGCTTCCTCTAAAAGAATATATTTTATTGGTTTAATAGTCCTTCATAAGGCTCAGAAGGGAGAAGAGGCATTCTTTAGGGGGAAAACATAGCAAATGTAGAAATCAGATGTGGAGATGAAAGGGAATTAATGTCTTCCTAGAAATTCTTTGAGCGTCATATCAACATTTCTAGTAAAATATGAATGACTACGGTTTTATAATTAACAGCTGCTTATGTTAAGTACTGAGTACTCCCTAGTTCCTGCTATGTTCTTTCTTAAGCCATAGATACACAAGGCAAGTAGGAATAGCTCTTAGACACTAAAGGCAACCCTAAAATGCAGTTTATGTAATACCACAAAATTACATGCAATTCTTGAAACTGGCAGATATCAAAATGACCCAGAATATGTTATTTTTATGTAGTATTTGTTGCTATTATTACAAAGCTACTTCAAGTAAAGACCATATGCATGTAAGCACTAAACACAACTGAACACATTCACTTACAGACCCTGTATGACATCCCTTCCAGGATGTTAGCAAACAATGTAAAAATCTTTGAAAGCTTTAGTGGGACACAATTCTATAGGAAAATAAGCAATAAAGTTTCATTTTATTACAATGTCTTCCAGAGGATTTTGAAAAACACATTCATTTAATATGCTGTGATGTTTGTCCTTTTCTTGATTCATTTACCTTCACAGAGCACAAGAGAACAGGTGAGGGCTAGGTAAGATAAGCTACCATGACTAAGCCATTCCATAGGAAAAATGAAGAGGTCATTAATTTTACTACATTGGCCAAAGTATTAGAACCTGAATTTCACTTGCAGAAAACCCATACCTATGATGAATGTGTTCATTGTCAGACTGTGAGTATATGATTCATCCTGAAAAGACTTATTTTCTCCTCTTATAAGAAGGAAAATTACAATGCTCAACAGATCCTTGAATCAAAAGGAAGCCACTATGTAAGAAATTAAATTTAGACCCAGTACGTTAATTAAAATTCTACAGGCATCTCTGAAAGTATAATTTGGCCCAATGTGTTTTTTTTTAAGTCATGAAAATTAGCTAATGAATATTGTGCAGTCACTTCTCTAACATAAAATAACTCAACCATTTAAATTACTCAAATTCCAAAATGGTCTAATTTACAATACTTTGTTGTTTGCTGGTTTGTTTTTAAAGTGCTTAACCTAATAACATTGTAATATTGTATACTTCCCATTTTTAGTGAATTAACAAGGGACTCGTGGCTGAATTTTCATGAGTTGAGCTATTACAACACTACATACTAAATTCTGACAATATTTACTGTTTCATAAATTCATTCATCAGAATTTGATCCCATCAGTTCCCAGTAATTGGGAATCAGGGTTTCCAGGCCTTTGAGAGGCTGTTGATTAACAGCTTATGCGATCTCGAGTAACCACTGTGCCTTTAGATTTCCAGTTTCTTTCTGTGCACACCATGAGCAACATCTGCCCTTCTGACCTCATGGGATCACTGTAAACACAAAATGAGATCACTGTGCGCTAACTACCTTCAATGTTGAAAAGTTCTGTATAAATGCATGTGCTGTTATATGAAAGCAATGTTTCTGTCAGTTAATGACCTATTTCAATATCTTTTAAGGCCATTTCAAACCTCTAAATGCTTTCTTTCTTTATTTTTTTAGGACAACAGTAAATGTTGAATGGTTTGCTTGCAGGGGTAATTTTTAAAATCTATTCCTAGTATGATATCTACCTCAGTTCCTACCACTCTTCTCATACCCTATGTAAACATGGTCTACCTATGTAAAGCCATCATGCTTCCTTGGTTTGAGTTCTTCCAGCTTAAAAAAAGAATGTCATCGGGCTGGGGATATAGCCTAGTGGCAAGAGTGCCTGCCTCGGATACATGAGGCCCTAGGTTCGATTCCCCAGCACCACATATACAGAAAATGGCCAGAAGTGGCGCTGTGGCTCAAGTGGCAGAGTGCTAGCCTTGAGCGGGAAGAAGCCAGGGACAGTGCTCAGGCCCTGAGTCCAAGGCCCAGGACTGGCCAAAAAAAAAAAAAAAAAGAATGTCATCCAGGAGTTCTCAAGGCAGTACTTGAAGAGAAGGTTCCAATGACACTAGGCAGAGGCTCTGCCTTCCCTTGATTCCACCATAACCAAAATGGCAGAATCAGCTAGCAGATGTCATCCCTTCTTAAAGGTAGAACCATCTGAAATATAATACTATGCAGCAAAAAATTTATTATGTTAAAAAATACTAGGCAGCAATAAAAATGAACTACTGGTATACACAATGATGTAGATGAAACTCAAACACATCATACAAAATGCAAGAAGCCAGACACAAAAGGCTGCATGCTTTACAACACCATGTACACTGCATTGCTGGAAAAGGCAAAGCTGTAGAACAGTGCAGGAACAGGTCATCAGTTTGCAATGACTGAAGGAGGGAAGCAAATGATTGAATGCAAAGAAGAAATTTTTACAGGTGTGAGATATAAGCCTTTCCTTGATAATAGTTGTCATTACACAACTACATGTATTGTCAGAGCTCACACTGGGAAGGAGGGATTTTACTATATGCAAATTGTAGCTCAAAAAGCAGGACATTGTGTGTTTGTGTGTGTGTGTGTGTCTGTGTACATGCATACTGGTGCTTAAACTGGAGGTCTGAGTATATCCCTTAGTGTTTTCACTCAAGGATGGTGCTCTACTACTTGAGCCACAAGCTCCACTTCAGCTTTTGGCTGGTTAATTGGACATAAGAGTTATAGACTTTCCTGCTCAGGCCAGCCTCAAACTGTGATCCTCAGACCTCAGCTTTCTGAGTAGCTAGGATTATAGGCATGAGCCACGGTGTCTATCTAGGACATTTTTTTTAAATAAAAAAAATCATAGAAAATTGAACAGACATTGTTACACAGCTTAGATTGTGATATTTTCCTTTAACATAAATTCTATTTCCTTGGTACGTCAACCTATTTTCTGGGAAAATTAAGCTGTTTAGACATTTAACTGAATGGAGTTAAATTTTGAAATAAACTTTGTAGTACATAGCCCCCACATCAGTGATAAATTTCCACAGAGTACAAAAAGTGAGCTTTGTACAATAATCAGTACTTCATTTATCTTGTTTTCCAAATGATAGCAAAATACTTAAAGTCCTAGATTTTACCTCTCGATGTCCTAAATCTAGTCCTACAAGAAGTGTTCATAACTTTGCTTGAGGGATGGGAATGTGTCTCCCCATACAATACTGTCAGTCACAATTCTCAGTTGGTTACACAAGGATCTCCCTGAATTCTGAGTAACACGTGTGTCTAGAAAGATCTGATCAAGAACCCAAAGAAGAGGAAACAAGATGAATAAATGCAAAATATTCCCTAGAATTCTTCCAAGAATTGCAACTCAAATACTGCTATAGAGTGCCACAAAAAAAACCTTTATTAAAGGTTTTATTTAAAGTTTATTAAAGGTTTATTAAAGGCATTTAAAAAAAACCTTATTTCATGATTTATTTTCTTATCTCTAGAATTGTAGGGTTTTATAAGGCAGGCAGAAGGGTGGATGAGCAGCTCCTTCTTAAGACATCCATTGAGGTGAAGGCTTAAGGGTGGAGGAAATTCCTGAAGCTCAGAGGCTAGGCAAGGAATAGCCCTTTTCTCTACATCCCTCCTCCTTTCCTGCTGCTGCTGTACAATGCTATAGAAAACAATGCCCAACCAGTTTATCGCTGGAAAGACAATTATTCACAGGTGTCTCAAAGCCATTCAGACTCATTCAGTCTTCTTTTCTCCTCATTGACATTAGTTTAATCTGTGAAAATCAGATCACAATCATGCCAGGCTTTTTTTTTTTTACCTCATTAGTTTTCTATTGTCTGCTCTGAAGCATTGCATACATTTCTATCTCCAGGCAAGGCTGGTTCTTTTCTGCACTCTGCTTTTATCCTTCCCTCTCCTTCATTTTTAAGAGGAAGAAATATGTTTAATTCAACAATTTAGCTACTTCTAAAGTTAAATAGGACAATTGTATCTGCATTCATTTTTTTTTTATTTTTTTTGGCCAGTCCTGGGCCTTGGACTCAGGGCCTGAGCACTGTCCCTGGCTTCTTCCCGCTCAAGGCTAGCACTCTGCCACTTGAGCCACAGCGCCGCTTCTGGCCGTTTTCTGTATATGTGGTGCTGGGGAATCGAACCTAGGGCCTCGTGTATCCGAGGCAGGCACTCTTGCCACTAGGCTATATCCCCAGCCCTCTGCATTCATTTTTTAAACCAACTTTAAACAAGAAATGTGAATATAAACATCATGGAATATATATGAAATGCTCACACCTCCTCAATTTGGTATCTAGATATGCAGTAATTCTCTGTAGATGAGAAGTTGACTCAAATACATTTTTTTCAAGTTTCTCTTGTGTAAAATCACAGCACTATCATTTTACTGGTAAGTATGTATCTCCTGGGAGTCTTTAATCCTGCTATAAGAGAAGCCTCACCTAGCATCATTTCAGCATATTTTCAGTGAGGTTGGGCACTGCCCTATACTCAACTCCAACAGTTCAGTAATTTTTATTTCTTCAGTGCTGGTCCATCCCCACAGTAGATAAAACACTGAAATTCCTTGTCAACTAATTATACCACAAGAAAACGTGTTGCTTTTGAATATTTCTAAATGGGTTTGATACATATTTGAGTTTGAAATCTAATTTTTTGATTTGGGGTTCAGAAATAGTTATTATAGTCCTCAGATGTTGGAGTCAATAAAGAAAATTGTGGAGAGCTCTTTTAGTGACTACTGAATTCAGTGTTAGATATATGATTAACTTTTCAGGAAATCTAAGTTATATTTATAAATGTGTCATGAACTGTTCTATTCATTGTTCATTGTTCATTTCGTTATTGAATATGAGCAGAAATTATCTGTTATACCAAGAAGCATCAGATGTCCTGGCTAAACAAATTTCACTTCCTTTGGGGAAAAATAGTAATAATAACCTTTGATTGTATAAGAACATCATAATCTACATTGTCATTCCTGATTCAGCCCATGCCAAGAACAAGGGACAATTTACATATGCTTTAATCAAATATTTGGGGGCTGGGTATTCTCACTGCACATCTCCAGATCAGAATGCCTGTATGACAAGTCTTGGATTTCAGCCAGGTTTAAGGCTCTTCATTTTTAAAACAATAACCACCTGCTGAAAGAAGAAAGAAAGCCATTTCCTTCTTGACATTCGTTAGTTTGGGATCAGCAGAATCTTCCTGCTGCTAGGATTGAAATGTAATCGCTTGAAAGGTTGAAAACTGAAATCTTGCACTAAGCACTTCATTGCTACTGGATTGTAATTTTTTTTCTCTTCAAAATTACATACACAAAGAAATTTTAGATTTTACTACTGAATGATGTAGGTGTTTTTCTTTCTTCTTCTTTCTCTTTTTAAAGAACTAGAACTGCATAGTCCATATTTCAGTACTCTACAAGAGAGTGGACTCTTACTCCAACATGACATTTCAGGGTTTGGACCAAGCTAAATGAATTATGATGAATTTGGCTTAGTTAACTCTCACAGGGCCAAAATCCCAAACTCATATCAACTTGACTTATTTTCATTTGTTTGCTATCTAGTATTGTAGCAGTCAAGACTTGTATGTGAGGAGCCTTGACAGGGTGAGGTTACAGAGAATACATAGACCAAGGGAAGAGCAAAGGATTTGATATTCCTCTCAAGGTGTTGCTTTATAGTGTGCTAAAATTCTACGGGGTAATGAAATACACACAATTTATCTTAGCTGAGGCAATTTTCTTAGAGTCCTCTGGTGTCTATTCTGAGCTGACAATGGCATTGCTATTTTATACTCTCACCAGTCCAAGTGCTTCTATTGAAGAAGCACACTAACATATATCTATATATACCTATATAAATGTATATTAGACAAATATATATCTACCTCAATAAATATATTAGACATTTAAAATTCATAAACAAGCAACAAAATTTGGGGGGGGGGGAAATTCTGTTTTATTCACAAAGTATTCAATTAAAATAGCTTGTACTTTTTTAAACGTGACCACTTTGGAAGCACCACCTTCTCCTCAGGGTGTGCTATTTGTAAGTACACTCATTAATAAATGTACTCAATAGTTAATATTTATGTTGTAAACCTACATTGCTTCTGCATTCTGAGGAAGTATACTTCAATACACAGACATCTAAGTTTACAAATCCAACTCAAGATCTTCAAAATAACTCTAGTCATATATCCCTATATGCACCATCATGCTTGCTAGGCAGGCACTATACTCATATCTCCAGCCCTTTTATGTGCTGGTTATTTTTGCTTGCTTCCTGCCTGGACCCTTGACCTACCTATGTCAGGCTTCCTAAACTGGGATGAAAGGTGATTACCACCATGTTGAGCTTATTCTGTTGAGATGAATTCTCACTGATTTTTCTGCCTGAGACTATCCTGAAGCCACATTCCTCTCAATTTCAGCCTCCTACAAAGGCAGGGTGACAGGTTCATGCAATCATACCCTATTATGGGTTGAAAAAGAACCCCACAGACTTTTCTGCCTGGAACTAGTCTTAAACCATGATCCTCGCATCTGAGCCTCCTGAATAGCTGGGATTGTAGGCATGAACCCTAAGCACCCATCTTAAATCAACATTTCTAATTAATCTGTTGATAATTAGGAAAACATTTTAGTTGCCTTTTGTCCTGTGTGACTGTGGCATCTCAGGTTTCACTCTTTACCTTGACATAGATATAGAAGATTTACATTGTGGGCATAAAAATGTCTTCCATGCCATTCCTTTGCTTATTTGTGATTACAATACTCACAATTCAACACATGGATTCTTTGCAAGTCATCTAAAGCATTTTTCCTTTGAATCAAGATTGGTTTATTTACATTGGATGATATTAGAGACTGGTGGTATGTGTCAGTGATAGAGCACACACTTAGCACTGATCCTGGGTTCAATCCCCAGCACAAAAATCAATTAACAGCATTAGGATTAGGCATAAATATATCTAACACTACACAGGTTAATTGGAAAATTTCAAATACACTAAAGTCACTGACTATGAATACCACTGGCAAATTCTGTCCTTGGTGGAACTCCCCTTCTTGCCAATAAATCCTCAGGGCTTGTGCATGAAATGTGACTGTCTGAAACAGGGACTCTGAAAAGGCCTTAGGGTCTGTCTTCACAGCACATACCAATGAAGGTGATTATTTTTATGTCTTTGGATTAACAAAACTTTTTTACAGTAGATAGAATTTTGGGTGTTTTCTTGCAGCATAACTATGGAGCACCCTCTGAGAATATGCACTTCAATGAGAAATCAGGGAAACAAAACCTATAGGAAAGACAGATATGTGTGTGTGTGTGTGTGTGTGAGAGAGACAGAGAGAGAGAGAGAGATCAGAAACTTTATGTACTGCTTATGTGCTACATTGGAACATTTTACTTAGCAACACATTATTTAAGTGATTGTGATTCAATAAGATTATATTGCTTAGTGATTTCATAGTCATCTTAGTTTGTACAAGATACCTTATGATGTTCACACAATAGTGCGTTAATTCATCCCATCATTAAACAAGGTATAAATATATAATATATAATGTATAAATATATATATATATATATGTGTAGAAAGAGGGAGAAATTAAGGAACTGTCTTATGTGAATGTGGTACTGGCAAATTCTAATCTGTAGTGAAAACCAGCAAGCTGGAGATTTAGGTAAGGGTTGCAAGACTGAAGATTTGAAACTCAGAAATTTTATTTTATTTATTTTTTGGAAAACCACCCAACTCTGCTTTTTACTGGTTATTTTGAAGGCTAAGTCTGGGTAACTTTTCTGATCCTCCAGATCTCAGTCTCCTAAGTAGCTAGGATAATGGAACACACCACCAGCACTCCATTGACACTCAGAAATTTTTGCTGCAGTTTGAAGGCAGAATCCTTTCTTTGTGAAATTTAAGTCCTGGCTTTAAGGCCTTCAACTGTTTGGATGAAGGGACACTCATATTATAGAGGGGAGGCCTGCCTTGTGTAAAGTCAATTGGCTTTTAATGTTTCTCATTTTTTAAATCATCTTTTGATTGAGCAGTTGGTCACCACAGGCTCTTTCACATAAAATTTATCATCATGATTATTACTCAGTATGCTACAGAAGTATTATCACATACAGACAAACCAACAGACAGCTTTCCTCTTCTTTCTCCCTGTCCTACCACCCCACCCACCCCCCCCCAAAAAAAAACTGAAGTGCAGAGAGGAGGGAAAAGGGGCCTAGAGAGAAGACAGCCCTTGGGTCTACAATAGACCTCCCCTGGGAATTCTACTCTGCAGAAAGGAGAGAACAGGTTTTTGTTTGTTTGTTTGTTTGTTTGTTTGGGGCTGGTTCTAGCCCTTGAACTCAGGTCCTGGGCACTGTCCCTGAGCTTCTTTTACTCAAAATAAGTGCCCTACCACTTGAGGCACAGCACCACTTCTGACTTTCTCTGAGTAGTTTGTTGGAGGTAAGAGTTTCACAGTTTTTCTTGCCCCCCTGGCTGCTTTCAAACTACAGTCTTCAGATCTCAGCCTCCTAAATAGTTAGGATTACAGGAGTGAGCCACTGGCACCCAGCTAGGTCGAGAGAATTTTGAATCAAATCAAAGACCAAACCTCAGAAATCAGCATGACAGAATCCCAGTTATTAAAATAAAACTGGCCAACCCTGGGAAGGTACTAAAAATTTGTAGTATTGGACCAGGATATCATGAGCAAATGCAAAGTACTAAGAGTTTCTTTCCACAGAATGGTAAGTATATTGAAAAAAAAGGTCACTAGAAATTATCATACATGAGATTTCCAGAACATCTCTGCACTTCATGTACATGTGCAAAGAGCAGAAAGCAAAGCCTGCATGGAGAAATTGGACTGGGCTAGCAGAGTAGGCAGAGAAGTGTGTATGGAGTGTAACACTGAGATTTTAGGCAAACCGCATGGAAAAACTTGCCAAGGTCTATGGCTAAGCTGGCACTGTGAGGGATGGGAGTTGTCAAACATCCAGAGAACAAACTTCAATGTACACTGCACATTAGTTTGGAACAGGGCTCTGTTTCTTTAAGTGTGTATTATTTCCCAATTTCCTTTATTCTTCAGTTTCTCCAAATGTAAAATGGTGATAGGAATTACTTGTTTTATGGAGCTGCTGTTAAGGATAAATAATGAAACACAGTCAATGTTTCAATAATTGGTCGATAGAGTCACCATCACTATCCTCCTTGTTATCAGATGCTAGATATGAAGCATCTGGTGAACTCTGTATGACTCTGTTTAAAAGACTCTTCTTTTGTCTTAAGATGTTAAACAAAAAGTCTGCAGAATGTCTATAACACAGTAAATAATCTATTGGAAGCATTCCTTAAGTCACTGACACAATAACCCCACAAGATGGACACTGTCTACATTTTACAGACAAGAAACATATCTGAGGTTTAAGTCAGTTCACCAGCTTAACCAAAGTCACACAGCTCACTAGAGCTGTACTATTTCCACTCTACCATTCTGCCCCTGAGACTGAATCCACCTCTGGCAAATATATAGATAATATGAATATGTCACTAAAACTGAAAGATCACTGGATGCCACATGGAAATGAACTGGATATCTTGTGACTTGGGATGGGAGGGAAAAACCAGGAAAGACATAGTTCAAAAAGAATTATACCTATTACTCATTACCTGATTCACATAACTGTAACCCCTCTGGATATTAAGTCTACAATAACAATAAGAAAAACTTAAAGCTTTTATACCAACAGTAAGTTTGAATTGTAATGAAAATCGTACATAATAAAACATTATTTATCTTGGGTGAACAGATTTCAAAATGCTTGTGGAGGACAATGAGTACAATGGTGTCAACAGACATGAGAGTCTATGAACTGGAAGTTATAAGCAAGCACATTTTTGAGAGTCAAGTTAAACATGATCATGAAAGGAAAGAAGGCAGGAAAGAAGGCAGGAAGGCAGGCAAATAAGCAGATGTAGCTTCAAAGAGAGTTCTCTGTTGAAATGAGATTCTGAAAGATCTTGATCAAAATGTGTCAGTCAACACATACCAAAGAGAAGCACAAGCCAGAAGGATTAGTGTCTGCTTGGCTAAGCCCAGAACCAACTGAAGCTTGGGGAACAAGCCAAGGACAACAAAAATTTCAGGGGACAGCAAGAAATATAAAAGACTTATGGCTTGGAGTAGATGATACAATGTTGAGAGACCAATAGAGGAAAAGCAGAATTACTCATCTTCTGTTTTGTTATTTCTTTTTCCTTTCTCACCAAGGAAAATAATCTTCCATCTGCAAAGTGTTGCTGAATTTATGGTAGATAGAGCAAAACTCTACAGTAACTTTGAGTGTCTAACCCCAGTAGACGCTTCCCCAGTAACTTGCTGATGGAATTGTAGAATCACTCTTAGGAATGCAGGCAAATTCAATATTAGGGGAGAAAAATATCTGAAGAGGTAATTTTTCCAATATTCCAAATAAATGTGCCCAGGCATATCTTACCTCTGTAAAACTACCCAATGATGTATGTAGACTGAGCTGCTCAAAAGGCAGAGGTACACAAACAGCAGAAGTTACTAAGAAAATTTATCCTAACATGTATCATATATATGTATATACATATATATTCAAATATATATGTATACATATAACATATATCAATATTTACACTTTCATGAAAAATGTAAATTATTTAGAGAATTCAGTTTGCCAATCTTTTTTTTTTTGGCCAGTCCTGGGCCTTGGACTCCGGGCCTGAGCACTGTCCCTGGCTTCTTCCCGCTCAAGGCTAGCACTCTGCCACTTGAGCCACAGCGCCGCTTCTGGCCGTTTTCTGTATATGTGGTGCTGGGGAATCGAACCTAGGGCCTCGTGTATCCGAGGCAGGCACTCTTGCCACTAGGCTATATCCCCAGCCCTAGTTTTCCAATCTTAAAATATAGAGAGCAGAAAGCTCTAAAAAACATTTATTATTATTATCTTTGTCAGAATTCCTATTGAGGACAAGAAATGAGTCTACCAGACTGAGAAAGTTGTGAAGGTCATTCCAAGAAAATAACTTCAAGTAGCAAATAGCCCCGTGTGCTGTAGGATGATGAGACTTTTCCTTTGGCTGAACTTCACTAGTCATAGGACTGAAGTGCTGGGTGAGGAGACTGAAAGCCAAGGGAGGTCCAATGTTTAAAGAGACTGTGGTGCTACACAAGAGTCTAGCTTTAGATAACAATAGAGTCTTGTAATTGGCAAGACGTACTTAGATCTTTTTTGTTGTTGTTGTTACAGAGTTCAGTCCAGCAACAGTAGGGACAAATCTGAACTGAGATTGGCAAGAAATGACCAAGGTAAAAGTAGGAAGGGGAAGAAGAAAAAAACAGATGACAAAACTCACAAGGTTGCTGTGAACACCTTTTCTCTCTCTTAAATATTCCCTCTTATCTGCATCTATGATTTTCAAATTTAGTTTAGAAAGTTTCCTGGGTGTTTGTTTTAAAAACCAAAATGTCCTAGAGATTTGGATCCAGGAAGGGACAGAAAGAAAATAGAATGCAATGCATTTTAAATAAGTAACTTAGTAGAAGTGGCTTCAGAAGGGACAATTTCAGTAGCATTGGTCCCCACTTCCTAGGTCTTTCCCTCATTCCAAGATTGCCTATTTTCCATATATCCTACACCCACAATTCCAGGCTACACAGACCTCTCTAGCACTAGATGTCCCAGTGTTCATTGTTCATAAGAGAAGTCTTAACCTAAATACGCAGACCATGTGAACACAAAGATTTTATTTCTAACACACCCTAAGGCAGTCCTGATGCTGCCAGTCCATATTTCACACTTTGGGGACTTGGGTCCTCTGTCATATTTACCATAATGATGTTTTCCTTTAGGGTCCTGGCTCCCAAATTATAGGCAAAGTTTGAACCCTTTGAGAACTCTACATACTACCCAGAGCTGAATATGCAGCTGTGCTATGAAAACACAAATGAATTGAATAATTCAAAGAAAAACAGCAACAAACTCTTAGATTTCAGGCTAGGAATGAAGAATAAATGTGGAGCCCTGGCTTCAATTCTGAATTATTACTGTTCCTAACAGAAGCTTTCATAAAAGACAAAAAACAGCAAGGGGGGAAAATGTGTTCAATAGACCATTCAAGATCAAATAATCATAGACATCTATGATAGAACTACAATAAGAAAAAAGTATAGTTTTAATGACTAACATGGGAGATGCACTTTACTATGAAGTTCTAGAATATCTTACTAATAATTGTATGATCTTCATGACTGTGGTCCATAATTCCTAGGCCATCTATAATGCAAACAAATTACTTGGAGACATGCAAATCAAGTCCTATGTCAGAATAAGTTTACTTTCCTTTTCTTTTTATAGTTAGGAAATTATGTAAGACAACCAAAACCTAGACTTCCATGTTTTACCACATACTGATCATGTGATATACTGAATCTGATTTACACCGAGAAGTTTGTAATATTATTATGCAGATACAGTTAGAATTGAATAACAGCATCAAATTTAGGTAAATTCAGTTTGAAAAAAAGAAAACTGCTAAAGTAATACTGACCCAAAAGAGCTTTCTAAACCGAAATTATAAGAAAGTTTCTTGCCCTGTAGCAAAATAATCAAATAGAGAGTAGACAAATTTTTACAAAGCAAGAGTACCTTGGTTTTCAATCCATATACCAGACTTACAAGAACAGGAACATGTTTTATCATCTCTAATAATATCCTGAAAGTAGGACGCTCAGAGTATGAGCTCTGGCCATTCCATACCAAAACAGTGCCTGCCTTGAGGCCCCCCCCTCTAAGAGACTTCTTAGCTATATCAGGAGAAAATTGGACTGTAATAGATGTCCATTTACTGAAAACTACACATGATAAAGTTTCAAGTAAAACAAGAGCTAGACTTTGTTCTTAAAGATTTTCATGACTAGGGCTGGGATGCAGCTCAGTGGCAAAGCACTTGCCTAGCAAATACAACGTCCTGGGTTCAATCCCCAGTACCAAAAAAGAAAAGACAAAAAAAAAATACAGTTAAAGATTTTCATGACTATGTGAGAGAAAATAACTATGTCTCTAGGAAATTATACCAGACATTACATATTCTAATATAACAAATTATATTTAAACAAGATATTTTAAACATTGTCAATAGTAAATGAATGGTTTAATTTTAGCAAGTGGTGATAAGATGTTGTGAGAAAATTAATACATTACTATGTGATAAAATACCTTGTTTCATAATATCAATTTTGCTATCAGAATTTAAAGCAAGCATTTTCCTAGGGATATGCATTTTTACATGACATTAAGGTCATTTGTATACATTATAATCATAACTGTGATAATTATTCTTTGTGAAAAACATTTTAAGTAATCCTTCCAGCAGAACATTAACAGATTACCCTGTATGTATGCGATTATGTGTGAGTGAAAGAGACTACTTTACTAATGATGCTAGGCCTATTAGGTTAGTTTGAGAATCTTGGAGATTTGTGATTTGTCTTGAAAAGGCCCTGACTAGCACAGTAGGGTTGAAAGGGTAGTGGCAAAGTCAAGTCAGGATGAGTAAGAATCTTTTTCCTGTTTTCATGTTTCAAATCAGAATGAACAACACTATACTCATTATGCATCTGCTAGTCCCAGGAAAATGACTTTGATTTAAAAACTCAGTGTACACAGATATTTGTAGTTTTCCAGATATTTGATTGTGTTTCCAACAGTGCTGCATATGGACAAGACAGAGAAAAGATGGTCAATTATCAAGTCTTATGCACTGTTCATAGGCTAGAAAGATGACAGCAGATAGTGTCATTATTTTATTACCAAATCCCAGTGTCTTGAAAGCAAGAAGGTAGGGGGCCCGCACATGCAAAGGTATACCTCTTATCTTTGTTTCCTGTTGAATGCAGAAAGCTTCAAATTTGAGAATAACTGACATATTTTAATGGATATGTAGTAGCTATATAGAGAGGCATTTCCTTAGAGAAGGAAGACATTCTTGGAAGATCTATTTATATACTACTATTCCGTTAAGTAAATTTAGTCACATACGTTGCAAAACAGAAGCCAATCTTGTATAGGGCACTTTGGATGAGAGTGGCTTGTCCTGGATTGAATGTTTTTAGGGCATTATAAGGCTCCTATCCATCCTAATCAACTTTGTAAAGACATGATTCAACATCCAGTGTTGGCTCCAATCAGCACAAGTGTCAGTCATGGAGCAGAGTCTTGCCCACAGCTTTCTGTCCTCATTTCCTCATGGCGGAATGCATGTGCTTCTTTCAGGACAATTCCCTTTCGCCTGCATTCCCAGAGTGCCTACCTCTGACAGGCTTGCCTGCTGTGGCACTGACCATATGGCTAGGCTCAATTCCACCCTCTTTTAACAATCCCATGTCCCTTTCTCTCCAGCACATCCTAGTTTCATAGCTGGCATCTGTTGTCAACTCTTTCCCTAAACTACTCACTCTCAGAATGCCCTTTCCCTTCACATTGGGATGTATGTTTCTGACCATTGCTTAGATAGTTTACTTCTGAAGATAATCTGAAAACCATATAAATTGGAAACATATAAATACTGTGTATTTAACCATCATCACTCAAATTCTATTCCATTAATTTCTTTATACAGTAGCATATAATTTGCTATATCTGTCTACTTGTCCAATACTTTGATCTTCATTTGGCACATGTAATAAGTTAGGTCTTTCTTAAATATCTTATTTTAGGAAATTTTTTTTTCATGAGCCACCAGTACTTCACAGCCTTCATTTCTGAGACAGGCTTTCACACACAATGGCTTGGAAAAGGCGATGTCAGCAGCCTAAGAATCGCCCTCAAGTAACTGTTACGTTAAAACAAGACACAACCTTCAAAAACAGCATCCAATACTTCTGACATGGCTCTAATCAGTTCATATTAAATCAAAGACCCTGCCCTGAACCAATCCAGTGTAGGTAGGATGAATTAACTCTAGTCAGGTAGGCTTGGGTTATGTACCCTTCTTAGAGAGGAGTGAGGCTCAGGTAAGAGAAGATACTTTTGAACCACACAGATGGAAAGGTTTACTATAAACTGAAGAATGTTGGTTCCAACAGCATAATAAAGGGGAAATAATATAGGACCACCACAGATGGCCAAAACTATACATGTAAGGCTTCAGGTATACATGACATTGCTTTCATCAATACACTCAATACAAGAAACAAATTGACAAAAAAAAGTGCCTCCTCTCTCTACCAACTCTACTACATGCCTTTAAACTTAAAATTTCAATTGTAAATAGAAATAACTTTATGAATACTATAAAACTTGTTATAATAACAGGAGGAAAAGGTTTTGCAGTCCTTGGGTATGCAAAGATTTCTTGGGTCACAAAAAGCATGAGCTAGCTGAGTGAGTTCTGGAGGGTCATGCCTGTAATCCTAGCTACTCAGGAGGCTGAGATCTGAGGGTTGTGGTTCAAAGCTAGCCCAGGCAAGAAAACCTATGAGAAAGTTCATAAGACCTTTTAGGGGAATTTTAAATAACACTTTTAAACTGTCCATTTTATTTTATATTTACTCTAGCAGAAAGATAAAGATTTATTACAATATTTGAAAAACTCCAAACCTAGGCGGTGCTCTCAAAAGTTCTGCCATAAAATAACCTAACATTGTTTACCATGATTGCTCTAGTAGTTCCAAAACTTATTTTTTCTCATAGACATAATTTCAGCCAATATCTGTTGAGTACATTGTTCTCGAACTACTGATCCCTAATGTAGAGGAAGTGGAGCTTTTCAAATATTTAACTATTGAAAGAAAATCATTCATACACCGAGTTCTTAACTTCCTAGTTCCAGGATGGCCTGGTCCAATCCTACTAACTTGTAACTGGTGTAAGTGGAATGTGAAGGACCCACAGGAAAAGGAAAAAAAATGCTACAAATTTCATTTCACTCCCTGGACTGCACTTTTAGAAATAAACACTTTACTTTGCCTTGGATCACAGCATAAGGGATACATGTGTGTTGTATTAAAACACTGTACTGTGAACAGCAAAACTGACCAGTCACCTTTTCACCTAGAAGCTCAAATATTTTGGTGCATTTATAACCATCCTTTTAGATTCCTCTCAATAAATTATTGACATAATAATAAAAACAATTGCCTAAGATACTCTCCCTTTGGTAACCCTTCTCCTACCTGATGGCCTGGTTTCAGTCCTATAAAGCATGCCAACCTTTATCCCATGTCAGATTTCACACATTCTGTTCCCTCAGCCAAGAATACTCAGCTGTAGCTACCCTGCATTGTTGGTTTCTCTCAGCTCAGACCTCAGTTCCACCAAGAGGCTTTCCTTTATCATCTACATTTTCCAATTGTTCTTGTTCTCCTTCATGATGCTTATATGATGATTTTTTTCCATATATTGTCTATATGTTCCTTTCAACGCCAGGCTCCCTAATGTTTCTCTTATGCACCAGTGAACACCCATCTTAGAACAAAATCTGGCACAAAAGGAAGTTGCTTTAGTCCAGGTGGAATTCTGTAACAAGTCATTTGCAAGCAGTAGAAATGTATAGCCTACACTTCTAAGACCTGGAAAAGGTGCCACCAAACTTAGCATCTGGGCAGAGTTCTCTTTTCAAGATGGTATCTTCTTGTTTACTCCTCACATGGAAAAGGAGGAGCAAATCTCCCCCAAATATCTCCTGTCAGATCAGTGATGGGGCTTTTGTCCTTTGGGATGAATCCCAGGAAGAGTCCATTCTCAAGTTTGCATTGGCCTTTCATGGGCCTCTGAACAATCACTAACTCATCAGAGGAGGTTCTCTTCTGCTGTCCTCAGGTAAGCTATTCCAGACACATATTCTCTAGATTACCCTCCATTGGGTAGCATAATTAATTTGGGGGTTTGCAGCCAGCTTGTCACATTGTTGCTCATTACACAATGAGTGCTGGGTAAATACACAGGCTGAGAATTCTCAGCGGTCTAATTTTTGTTTTATTCAGAAATGTTCCATGTCATCCCATGCCACTTCCCTCATGTACAAGTCATTTAGCTCTAATTCATGTAGCACACAGTCTGTTGTGTGAAAGCAGGAGGAAGCAGAGAAGAATATATCGAGCTTTTCTGGGTAAGGCATAAGGTTGGGTGGCTTGTTTATGTTGTCTCATTTAATTCTCACAACAATGCTAAGCGATTGGTACTAGCCACTTTATGGATGGAAAACTGAGGCCTAGTTTTGTGTTCCTAACCAGGAAGTGCTTGTAGTGTGTGAAACAGAGTGGGCAGAGGCACATCAAAGACTTTGTGAGAGAAATGACAGTCAAAGCCTCCAATTAGCATCCTTTTGGGATGTAAGATACAGAAGAATAATAAAGGAATATATTTTGGGCCATTCAGGTCTCAGACTTTTTAAATCACATGATCTGAAAATATAAATTTTTCATAGTTTTAAAAATAAAATCAAGTTTTATGTTATAAATATCCAAGTGAACTTTCTAGACAGCCCATGTTATGTACCATGTTCCATTTTCTTCAGTCATATATAGTTGCCCATATAAAGTCCTAAACTCTAGGAATCTTATATATATATATATATATTTATTATCAAACTGAATTACAGAGAGGTTACAGTTTCATACATTAGGCATTGGATACATTTCTTGTACTGTTTGTTACCTCGTCCCTCATTCCCCCTCCCTCTTTCCCTTCCCCCTCCCCCCCAAGAGTTGTTCCGTTGTTCAGTTCATTTTCACCAAACAGTTTTGCAAGTATTGCTTTTGTAGTTGTTTGTCTTTTTTTACCCTGTGTCTCTCAATTTTGGTATTCCCTTCCAATTTCCTGGTTCTAATACCAGTATACCCGGTTTCCAATTATTCAGATAAGATACAAAGATAGTGTAGGTACAACCACAGGAAGGTGACACAGGAATATCAAAAATAATAGAGGCTACAGTTACATATGGCACATTGAAAGTATTTACAACTGTGATATAATCGTTTCCATAACATGGAGTTCATTTCACTTAGCGTTATCTTATGTGTTCATAAGGGTATGGCTATTGGGCTCTTGTGATCCTCTGCTATGACTTGCCTAAAGCTGTGCTAATTATTCCCTATAAGGGAGACCATAGAGTGCATTTTTCTTTGGGTCTGGCTCACTTCAATTAGTATAATTTTTTCCAAGTTCTTCCATTTCCTTACAAATGGGGCAATGTCATTCTTTCTGATAGAGGCATAAAATTCCATTGTGTATATGTACCACATTTTCCTGATCCATTCGTCTACTGAGGGGCATCGGGGTTGGTTCCACATTCTAGCTATGACAAATTGTGCTGTGATGAACATTGTTGTGCTGGTGGCTTTAGTGTGATTTTGTTTGTGGTCTTTTGGATAGATACCCAAAAGTGGGTCTGCTGGGTCATAGGGGAGTTCTATGTTTAGCTTCCTGAAGAATCTCCATACTGCTTGCCAGAGAGGCTGAACCAGTTCACATTCCCACCAACAATGAAGTAGGGTTCCCTTTTGGCCACATCCCCTCCAACAGTTGTTATTGTTAGTTTTCTTGATATAGGACATTCTTACTGGGGTGAAATGGAATCTCACTGTTGTTTTGATTGGCATTTCTTTTATGGCCAGTGATGTAGAGCACTTTTTCATATGTCTCTTGGCCATTCTCATTTCCTCATCAGAGAAGTCTCTGTAAGTCTTTAGCCCACTTGATGAGGGGGCTATTGGTTCTTTGTGGTTTTGTTTTGGAGGAATGTAATTTTTTTAGTTCTGTATATATTTTAGATATGAGGCCTTTGTCTGTTGAATGTCCGGTAAAGATCTTCTCACAGTCCGTGGGCTTTCTGTTTATCTTGCGAGCTATGTCCTTTGCCATGCAGAAGCTCTGCAGTTTGATACAGTCCCATTTGTCCAACCTTTCTTTGATTTGTAGCCTTTCTGGGTCTTTGTTAAGGAAGTTCCGTCCTGTGCCAAGGAGCCCAAGTGTTTCTCCTACTCCATCCTTTAGTGTTTTCAGGGTGTCTGTTTTGATTTCGAGGTCTTTGATCCATTTGGAATTGATTTTGGTGCAGGGTGATATATAAGGATCTAGTTTTAGTTTGTTGCATGTGTTGAAAGTTTTGCCAGCACCATTTGTTAAAGAGGCTGTCTTTCTTCCATCCTATTTTTTTTAGCTCCTTTATCAAAGTTTAAGTAGGCATAGTTCTGTGGGTTCATTTCTGGGTCTTCAATTCTGTTCCATTGGTCTTCAGGCCTGTTCCAGTGCCAGTATCAAGCTGTTTTTATTACTATAGCTTTATAATACAGCTTGAAGTTGGGTATTGTAATTTCTAGGAATCTTTTGAGCTGTATAAATAACATTAACTTTCCCATTATTCAATCTATATAAGTTATCCTTGGATTACTGGATTACATGGACCAGATCATGCTAATTAGATATGTCAACTCTGAATTTCTAAATGATACATCTATTTCGTCTTCATCTAGAAGAAAAATCATCAATTAACAAACTTATAATACTATACCAACCCAAACAAGAACTATAACAAAATAGTACAAGAAAAGGTATAGTCTAAGAAACAATAAAAATGAATGCAAGATGAATGTCAAATATATTTATCCTGAAAGCCAGAAGAACATAGGTTTGGGTACAGCAGGAAAACCCTGTCTCTAATTAAAAGGCTTGATTCGGCCCCAACTGTAGAAATAAATATAGGCCCACCATTGCCAGAATTTCTTTATTTTCAAGCAAAGCTAAAATCTAGATTTTTATGTGAGATCTCCCAATTTTAAAATGTCAGTAATAAAATTCAAAGTATGTTTGAAGCTATCTAAATTACTCACCATCTTAAGAGACCCCAGAGGCAGGTTCTAGATTCAAATCTACCTTCAAACTCTCAATTAATATATAAACTTGAGTAAGTCAAGGAGATCAAGCACTGCCTATGTATTCTAGTTTACTAGTCCCTTTCATAAACCAGGCAACTTCTCATCTGACAACTTTTAACTAACTCTTGGTCATGATCTGTCTATTCAGGAAGAGGATAGTCTAGGTTCTCCTTATTTCTAGTATTCTTTCACTTTCTGTTGGTTTGTCTTACTTCTATGGCCCAGCACTGTATAGAAAGGAAGTAAATTTTGTATTTGTGATGCCCTATTATTTAAATGACAAAACTGAGGTCAAGAATAGATCACCCCAAGAAATCTCCAATGCTCAACTTACTACATTGAGTATCAGAACAAGCCAAGAATATTGCTGTACCCCTAAAGCAGTAACTTCAAAAGCATTGTAAGAAAAAAGGACATGGCATTTTCTTTTTTTAAATCTACAAGAATTTACTTGAAGGAACAAGACTTTGGGGGCTCTTCCCTAAAATAAAAGTGTAACTTCACTTCTGGGAGGGAGAAAGGGAAGAAAGGAGGGAGAGAGGGAGGGAGGGGAGAAATTAAATCTTTCATCATCTTAAGAGACCCTGGAAGTAGGCTCTTGATTCAGGCATGGATTCAAGCCTCTCTTGATATGTGTGAACTTGAATGGGCCATATACCTTCCAGGCCTTAAGCAAGAGAGTAACAGTGGTACTTACCTAGTAGGGAGGTTAAGAAGGGGAAAAAACACCTGGAAAAAAACTATTTTTTTCAAATAAAAACATCAGCAGTGCTTTAGTATTAAATTACATATGTGTGCATCGATTGTTAAGGTTTCCTATGAAGCTAATCAGTATGGGAGAGATTTTCTACATGCGAATCATTTAATCCTCATAATAGCCTTGTGAGTTAGGGAGGGTTGAATCCCATTTTAAGGAAAAGACAAGTGAGACTTGGCAATATCTCCATTTTAGCCATAGGAAGTCAAGACTTAGCAAATATAAGTGATTTGCCATAGTGCGTAGCCAATAAGCAGAAAAGGTAGCATGTGAGCCAGGCAGACTTGTCCTAGGGCCCACATCATTCAGCAGTGCAGATATATTCAGTGAACACTATGATGAGCAGAACGACATCATTTTACATGGGAATGGGTGCTGAGGAACAAATTCAGTAAGATGAAATATTCAGTAAATATTCAGTAAGATGAAAATGAAAAACACTAAACTAGGAACAATGAGAAATTAGGGCAAAGTGGGGCAGATGCATAGAGATGAAGCCTCAGTCCAAGGAAGGGATCATCAGTTCATAGAGCTGGAGTGTGATGAACTGAGAAGGTTTGTGGATAGGCAAACACTGGAGGAGGATTGGGAAATATCAATGGAGTGCTAGTGGTTCGGATGATACAGAGTAACAATGTAAGAGATAGGGGCTGTCCACGGGCATTCTCAATGCCTTTTCTGTGTGTTGTAGGGACTTTAACTCAACATGGAATACCTCAAAGTCAGAATATCCCTGGGAGTATAAAGTTAATTTGGAAGATGCCCCATGTCTTTTCTCCTTTGTGTTTCAATTTCTTCAGTCACGGTAACACAGAAAAAACTAAAAACCAATCTGGACATGGGGCAGAGTGTCAAGTACCTCATATACTGGCAAACCCTTTGAGAATCCTTTAAGCATGGCACACTTCCGACATGCAGAGAAATTCCCTCACTGAAGGGTAAATAAAGAATAATTGTTAATAATTATTTTTTTAAGTTTCTCCTTTCACAAAAAGGAAAATGGTGCCAGATCCCGCTAACCTAGGAAGTACTCCCAGATCCTGCTCTTTTCAGTTTTTTTTATTCAAAAAAGAAAGAGAAGACTAAGTATAACATTGTACTTCAAAACCACTGATTTACCTCTTTTAACTTAACACTTGAGTTAAGCAGGAGGCTGCAGGAGACCATGTTATTACTAAATTATGCTTTTATTCCCCTTTGATGTGCCTGATATGGCTCTGTGCACATATCGGGGTATTTTGTAAATGAACCCTGGGTCCTAGCTATTTGCTTTTATTTACCAATTTCCCTGGCATTATCAAAAGTAAGGAGCAGCTGTGATTTCCCTGGTTCATGCATGCATCTTAATGTTTCCAAGACCTGCCCTTACCCAGGCTCCTGTGTGCCGCAAGAATTATATTCACTAATATACAGCTACAGGAGAGGATGCTCTCCAAAACCTTTGGGCGTGAAACGGAATAATTCCTAACAAACAAATGAGAAGACCCAAAGAAAAAACAAAGGAAACAAAAAAAATCTACTTTAGAAGCCTGTCTCTTCACAAAAATCTCCTTCAGACTACCCCAGGTCTGCTATCCAGGAGAGGGGTACTATAGACATGCTGTTTGTTAAAATTTGGACATCGTCATCCCACAAGGTAGTAAGCCTCATCCCTGAGCCTTACAAATGCTGCTCTACCTTTCTTCCAGAACTGCTTGGAAACTTCCATAATTTGGCACTAAAAGGCTAGCACTTTATGCAGGATATAGCAGACACTTTTTGATTGATTGGTGTCCTGTCACTCAAAAAAATTTTTGTTAATTTTTATTATCAAACTGATGTACAGAGAGGTTACAGTTTCATACGTTAGACATTGGATATATTTCTTGTACTGTTTGTTACCTCGCCCCTCATTCCTCCCTCACCCCTCCCCTTTTCCCTTTGTCCCCCATGAATTGTTCAGTTCATTTACACCAAATAGTTTTGCAAGTATTGCTTTTGTAGTTGTTTGTCTTTTATTACCCTGTGTCTCTCGATTTTGGTATTCCCTTTCAATTTCCTAGTTCTAATACCAGTATACACAGTTTCCAATGTACTCAGATAACATACAGAGATAGTGTAGGTACAACCACAGGAAGGGGATACAAGAAGATCATAAATAAGAGAGGCTACAGTTACACATAGCACATTGAAAGTAGTTACAACAGTGATATAACAATCATTTACATAACATGGAGTTCATTTCACTTTGCATCATCTTATTTGTTCATAAGGCTATGGCTACTGGGCTCTTGTGATCCTCTGCTGTGACTTGCCTAAAGCTGTGCTAATTATTCCCTATAAGGGAGACCATAGAGTCCATTTTTCTTTGGGTCTGGCTCACTTCAATTAGTATAATTTTTTCCAAGTCCTTCCATTTCCTTACAAATGGGGCAATGTCATTCTTTCTGATAGAGGCATAAAATTCCATTGTGTATATGTACCACATTTTCCTGATCCATTCGTCTACTGAGGGGCATCGGGGTTGGTTCCACATTCTAGCTATGACAAATTGTGCTGCGATGAACATTGTTGTGCTGGTGGCTTTAGTGTGATTTTGTTTGTGGTCTTTTGGATAGGTACCCAAAAGTGGGGCTGCTGGGTCATAGGGGAGCTCTATGTTTAGCATTGTGAGGAATCGCCATACCGCGTGCCAAAGTGGCTGAACCAGTTCACATTCCCACCATCAATGAAGTAGGGTTCCCTTTTGGCCACATCCCCTCCAACAGTTGTTATTGTTAGTTTTCTTGATATAGGACATTCTTACTGGGGTGAGATGGAATCTCACTGTTGTTTTGATTGGCATTTCTTTTATGGCCAGTGATGTAGAGCACTTTTTCATATGTCTCTTGGCCATTCTCATTTCCTCAACAGAGAAGTCTCTTTTTAAGTCTATAGCCTACTTGATGAGGGGCCTATTGGTTCTTTGTGGTTTTGTTTTGGAGGAAGGTAATTTTTTTAGTTCTGCATATATTTTAGATATGAGGCCTTTGTCCGTTGTATGGCCGGTAATGATCTTCTGCCAATCTGTGGGCTTTCTGTTTATCTTGCGAGCTATGTCCTTTGCCCTGAGAAGCTCTACAGTTTGATGCAGTCCCATTTGTCCAACCTTTCTTTGATTTGTAGCCTTTCTGGGTCTTTGTTAAGGAAGTTCCGTCCTGTGCCAAGGAGCCCAAGTGTTTCTTCTACTCCATCCTTTAGTGTTTTCAGGGTGTCTGTTTTGATTTTGAGGTCTTTGATCCATTTGGAATTGATTTTGGGGAAGGGTGATATATAAGGATCTAGTTTTAGTTTGTTGCATGTGTTGAACCAGTTTTGCCAGCACCATTTGTTAAAGAGGCTGTCTTTCTTCCATCCTATTTTTTAACTCCTTTATCAAAGTTTAAGTAGGCATAGTTCTGTGGGTTCATTTCTGGGTCTTCAATTCTGTTCCATTGGTCTTCAGGCCTGTTCCAGTGCCAGTATCAAGCTGTTTGTATTACTATAGCTTTATAATACAGCTTGAAGTTTGGTATTGTAATTCCCCCAGCACGGTTCTGTCTGCCTAGGATTGTTTTTGCAATTCTGGGTCTTTTATTGTTCCATATGAATTTCTGGATTGCTTCCTCTATTTCATTAAAAAAATGGTGTTGGGATATTAATGGGTATTGCATTGAATTTATACATAGCCTTTGGCAATATTGCCATTTTGACTATATTAATCCTCCCAATCCAGGAGCATGGGAGATTTTTCCATTTCCTTAGTTCGGCCTTAATTTCATTTTTCATGTTTTTAAAGTTCTCATCATAGAGGTCTTTCACTTGTTTGGTTAAGGTTATTCTTAGGTATTTTATGTTTTTTGAGGCTATTGCAAAAGTGTTGCTTTCCTGATTTTAGCCTCGGTCTTTGGGTCGTTAGCATAGAGAAAGGCCATTGATTTTTGAAGGTTTATTTTATATCCTGCAACTTTGCCAAAGTTTTGTATCAGCTCTAGTAGCTTGGGAGTAGAGTCTATGGGATTCTTTAGGTATAGGATCATGTCATCTGCGAAGAGAGAAAGTTTAACTTCATCTTTTCCTATTTGGATCCCCTTTATATTTTCTTCTTGCCTAATTGCTCTGGCTAGGAATTCTAGTACTATGTTGAAGAGAAGGGGAGAGAGTAGACATCCCTGTCTTGTTCCTGATTTTAAAGGGAATGGCTTTAGTTTTTCACCATTTAGAGTTATGCTTGCTGTTGGTTTGTCATAAACTGCCTTGATTATATTCAGGAATGTTCCCTGGAATCCCAGTGTTTCCAGGGCTTTTAGGATAAATGGGTGCTGGATTTATTGAACGCTTTTTCCTCATCCAGAGATAAAAACATGTGGTTCTTTACCTTGCTCTGGTTGATGTGGTGGAATACATTAATTGACTTGCAAATATTGAACCAACTTTGCATCCATGGGATGAATCCAGTTTGATCATGGTGTATGATTTTTTTGATGACTTGTTGAAATCGATTGGCCAGAATTTTGTTGAGAATTTTTGCGTCTATGTTCATCAGGTAAATCGGTCTCTAGTCCTCTTTCTGTGATGAGTCCCTGTCTGGTTTTGGGATGAGGATTATACTGGCTTCATAGGATGTATCTGGTAGTGAACGTTCTCTTTCAATTTCATTGAAGAGTTTGAGAAATATTGGTGTGAGTTCTGTTTTGAAGGCCTTGTAAAATTCTGCTGAGAATTCATCTGGACCTGGGCTTTTCTTGGATGGGAAATTACTTATTGCTGTTTCTATTTCAATACTGTATATGGGTCTGTTTAGAAGGTTTAAGTCTTCATGGTTGAGTTTGGGGATATGAATTTTTTCTAGGAAATCATCCATTTCTTCCAAGTTCTCAAATTTGTTGGCATAAAGCTTTGCAAAATAGTCCCTTATTGTGTTCTGAATTTTGGTTGTTTCTGTGGTGATGTTACCTGTTTCATCTGTGATCTTGTTTATTTGAGTGTGCTGCCTTTATTTTTTGGTCAGGTTTGCTAGGGGTCTGTCTATCTTGTTGATTTTTTCAAAGAACCAACTCTGTTTTCTTGATTCTTTCAATGTTTTTTTCATCTCTAATTGATTTAATTCTGATTTGATTTTAATTATTTGCTTCCGTCTATTGACTTGGGGTTTGGCTTGTTGTTCTCTTTCAAGGAAATTAAGGTGCTTCCTTAAATTATTGAGTTGCTGTTTCTCCAGTTTGTTGGTGTATGCACTCAGAGATATAAATTTTCCTCTGAGTACTGCCTTTGCTGTGTCCCAAAGGAGCTGGTACTTTGTGTCCTCATCTTGGTTGAATTCCATAAACATTTGAATTTCCATTTTAATTTCTTCAATGACCCACTGATGGTTCAGCAGTGTGTTGTTTAGTCTCCATGAAGTGTAGGATTTTCTGTGGTGGCTGTTTGAGTTGAGTTCTAATTTTATTCCATTGTGGTCTGAAAGAATGCAGGGAATGGTTATGATACTTCTGCATTTGTACAGATTTTCTTTGTGCCCTAAGATGTGATCTATTTTGAAGAATGTTCCATGTGCTGCGGAGAAGAATGTGTATTCTGTTGTTGCAGGGTGGCATATTCTGTAGATGTCGATTAAGTCTAGTTGGTCTATGCAATTGTTTAGTTCTGTGGTTTCTTTGTTCAGCTTTTGGCGTGTTGATCTATCCAGAGGTGATAGTGGAGTGTTAAAGTCCCCAGCTATCAATATGTTTGGGTGTATGCATGTTTTAGAGTCAGTAGTGTTTGTTTGATGAAATTGGGTGCTCCTATATTTGGTGTGTAGATATTTAGGATGGTTATATTTTCCTGTAAGAGAGATCCCTTTACTAGTATGTAGTAACCTTCTTTGTCTCTTCTTACCTTTTTAAATTTGAAGTCGATTTTGTTGTCTGCAACTCTGGCCTGATTATGGGGCCATTTGCTTGATAGATTTGATTCCAGCCTTTCACTTTTAGAAGATGTTTACTTTTGCAGGATAGATGAGTCTCTTGGAGGCAGCAGAAAGATAGATCTTGATTTTTGATCCAACTTATGAGCCTATGTCGTTTGAGTGGAGAATTAAGTCCATTAATGTTTAGCATTAGGATTGAGAGATGATCATTTGTTCCTTTCATTATCACTATCTTGTTAAAAGCTGTGTCTTCCCATTTCTTAATCTGATATTCTGGTCTACTATTTAGGGTTCATTTCTCTGTCTGTATTGGGATCTTCATTATTTTCCCTGTATAGTACATTTTTGAGGATTTTCTGTAAAGATGGTTTGGTGGAGATAATTATTTCAGTTTTTCCTTACTGTGGAAAACTTTTATTTGACCTTCGGCTATGAATGAGAGTTTAGCTGGGTAAAGTATTCTTGGTTGGCAGTTTTTTTATTTAGGGTTTGGCATTCTTCATTCCAGGCTCTCTTTGCTTTCATGGTCTCTGCTGAGAAGTCTGGGGGTAATTCTGATTGCTTTTCCTTTACATATGATTGTTTTCTTCTCCCTAACAGCTTTAAGGATTCTTTCCTTGGACTCTGTTGATTCTCTTTTGATCACAATATGTCGGTGGGATGTCCTGTTTCGTCTGTTCAGTTTGGGGTTCTAATGCTTCTTGTATCTGTATAGGCCTGGCCTTCTGGATATTTGGGATGTTCTTGGCTAATATTCTGTTAAATAGGCTGCCTATTCCATTAACTTCTTTCTCCAGGTTTTCCTCAATACCTATTAACCTTAAATGGGGCTTCCTGATTGTGTCTTGGGCCTCCTGGAGTGATCTGTTTTGTCGATTGGATTGGTTTTGTATTGATTTTTGATCTTTCTCCATAGATTCTAGGGAATCTTCAGCTCTTGAGATTCGACCCTCTGCTTCAGTTAGTCGAGATTGTAAGCTAGCTACTTGATTATGAATCTTTTTTCCTTCTGACTGGTCTTTCCTGATGATTTCCATGTCATCTCTTAGGTCCTGCATGGACTTCTTTACTTCATTAACTTCATTAATTTGGTTTTGAGTGCTGTCTCTCAAATCTTTTGTCTGGGTAGCTATCTTTTCATTTGACTCTTGAATTTCATTTATCTTTCTATTTGTTGAGGCCATGAAATCATCTATTACTTTATGGAAGGATTGCTGTATTGATTCAAGCTTTTCATTTATCATGTTTATCAGTAGACTTTGTAGAGCATTTTTGAGGGTTTCTTCTATGTCTTTGATTGACTGCTCTGCTTCCTGCTTGTTTTGAGTGGGAGATAAGATTCCATTGTTTGCCATCTTTCTTGTGATTTTCTGCCCATTTGGATTGGGGAATACCAATCTACAAGCACCTGTGAGCACCATTTAAGACCCAAAGCAGACCTTACCCAGCAACTGTTGTGGTAATCTTAGAAGTTCACAATTATGTACAGATACCTTGTATACCTGTATATAAAATTAGATTTGGTGTTCCTAAAGAATACAATTTCAATATAACAACCAATCCTGAGCCCTGTATTTAGTAGTTACTTATTTACTGTTACAATCCTATGAGCAATTCTTGTGCATATATTAAGTTCTTTTTGGAATGGCTTTCTCTATGAACCCCTTTCATTCACTTGGATTAAGCAGGGATACCCTCTATCCAATAACCAGGAGTCAATGGAATCTGGAGGTCCTGGAAGTAAGTCAGGAGGGTAAGTTAGAGGTAGTAAAGAGAATAGAGTAAAATGTATGGGGGGGTGATGATTTTGGCTTAGCTTCAGTGATGTGGAAATGTGGAGGAGAGTAGAATCAGTAGAAAGAACAAGGTTAAAATGATAGACAATGGAGAGTTAGCAGTAAAGAGTGGAGGTGTTATTCATAGGAAAGCAATTTTTAAAGAAAGAGAATGCAAAGAGAGAAATAAAGAAAGAATACTGGAAGACAGATGCACAAAAAAAAATTATTAAAAAAAATAAAAAGAAAACAAAACCAGAAAAACGAACAACCAAAAAAAAAAAAAAACTTGATAGAACAAACAGGTAAAAATGGAAGACAAAAAAACCAACAATGTTTCACAAATGAAAAAAATAAAAATAAATAAAAAATTTTTTTTAAAAGAAAGCTTAAAAAATGTTTGAGAAAAAAATGGAGTCTTCCTTGTTTGAGTGGGCTTTCTACAGTCTCTGGTTTCCTTGCAATGGTCTGCAGCAGTCTATTTTGCTGCTTGGCTGGTTTGACTTGCTTTCAGTTTGCAGGGGGTGTATCTGCTCTGACCCTCCTCCCTGTTAGTGAAATCCTGTGGCTCTTTGGTTCACACAGATAGCAGGTAGGCCTTGGGCATCCACTGTAGACGGGGACGTGAACAGTCTTGGGAACCGTGGCTCCTCCATCTGCTGTGTGGCCACTGCCTTTAATGCCTGGCTTTGAATAGTCTGTGGACTCGGCAGGGCAGGGCGCCTCTGGCCTGGTTTACCGGGCTGAGAGTCGCTTACCTGGTGGGGGGGGGGGTTCCTCCTTCCTGGGCAGGGTGACCTCCTGGGCAGAGCTGGGTATGGAATTCAGCTTTGTTTCGGGCTGGGAATCAGGATTCCTCTGTGATGGGACTGTTTATCTGTCTCGGAAACTGTTTGTTTTCCCATCTGGCTGTTCTGTGACGCTGGTAGCCACTTGCCGCGTTTACTTTTAATTTAGGAATTCTGGCGGGCAGGGAGGGGCACCTCTAGCTGAGCTGTGACCCAGGACGAGCCTCCTGCCTGGGCAGGGGTCGTTCTCCTGGGCAGAGCTGGCTCTCACTGGTCGGTCCCTCTTGCCCTTCTCAAAGATGGCTGCTTTGTCCTCACTTTCCCCAGGCCTGCTTTAGTTCCAGTCTGGTCTGACCATATGCCAGTGTCAAAGATGACGCTTTGCTCTGGCGGTGGGGGAAGGGCTACCTCCCAGAAGCTGCTCTGTGTGCATGAGTGAGAATGTCTTTCGTGGGGTACTCACGCTTTCTCTGTGATTTTGGCCCGTCCATGCTCAGCCTGCGATCTATGTCTGTCTGCCGCCATCTGGAAGATTTCTCCCTGGTCTCCTTTGAGTGCTTTAGCTGCTCGGAGTGCGGGGCACTGTGCCGGGCGCTGTGCTGGCAACGGCACTAGTGCAGCGGCGGGATGCCGCCCGGAACTCAAATCTGTGTTTTCAGACCAGCAAAGTTGATTTTTCCTTCCTGGCCAGAATCCCTGTACTGTTAGAACTTACTTTGGCTGTCTTTCCAGGAGTAAAAGTTTCTCTGGGGTGGGAAAGCTGCAATGTTGGAGGGAGCTCAGCTAGGGCTCAGCTGCTCCTCCGCCGTCTTCCTGGAAGTCCCTGTCACTCAAAATTTTAAACAATTTTTATTATTATGTCTTTGTTGATCTCACAGGATTCCAAGACAAGTAGACTTTCCCCCAAATTCCTCTTTCTAGAAAGCAGAATTATGGAAGATTCCTGTGGCTTTAAGATCTCTTTGTTGAATTACTTACCTAAAGCTACAAAACAAAATGTCCCTGAACAACAATGCTTACTATTTGTGTGTGTGTGTGTTTCTTATTTATTGTCAAATTGATGTACAGAGAGGTTACAGTTTCATACGTTAGGCCTTGGGTACATTTCTTGTACTGTTTGTTACCTCCTCCCTCATTTCCCCCTCTCCACTTCCCCTTCCCTCTCCCCCCATGACTTGTTCAGTTGGTTTACACCAAATGGTTTTGCAATTATTGCTTTTGGAGTTGTTTGTCTTTTTATCCTTTGTCTCTCAATTTTGATATTCCCTTTCACTTCCCTAGTTCTAATACCAGTATATACAGTTTCCAGTGTACTCAGATGAGATACAGTGATAGTGCGGGTACAACCACAGGAAGGGGACACAAGAGGATCATCAACAATAAAAGCTGTGGTGCTTACTATCTTTACAGCCACTGGAGTCTAACACCGTTTAATTAGATGTGGTAGTTCAGAGTGTCTCATCACTGGGGATATATAATCATCTCAAGGTTTAATAGAGAAATATTTGCTTCCAAGTTCACATTGTTGGCAGGAGTGAGTCAGTTTCTCACAATCTTTTGGTTAGAGGGGTTCAGCTCTTCCCTTACTACTGACCAGACACCACGCTTCTCAATCCTTATCCATAAGACAGCTATGGCAGCTGGTACCATCAAAGCAAGGAGGTAGAGTAGACAGAAGTCCCTGATCTTAATATGGGCATCCCATCACTTGCACCATAGCCTATTCATTCTAGTCCCACAGAAATGGACATTAGGGGGACAAGAAAATGGGGAAGGGGTAGTGAACCATTTTAGAAGCAGTTCAATCTACCTATCTGTGTTAATACTTATATTCTTACCTATCAGAGGAGCCATCTATGGCAAATCACTTAAGTCCATTAAGTCTCTACTTCCTGTGGTTCAGGGGGAAACTTCACTCTGCCTTGATTATCTTTTCCTTGAAATGAAAATCAGTAGCTGGGTGCTGGTGGTTTGTGCCTGTAATTCCAGCTACACAAGAGGCTGAGACAGGAGGCTGAGGAAAGTGCATGAGACTCTTATTGCCAATTAACCATGGAAAAACAGGAAGTGGGCTGTGGCTAAAGGGGGTAGAGGATTAGCCTTGAGCAAAAAGAGTTCAGAGCCAGTGCCTAGGCCTTGAGTTCAAGCCCATGACCAACAAAAAGAAAAACAAAATACTAACCTCTAATGAATTAATCTCTAAACCAACCTGCTCTCTCTGCCACTACCATGACCCAAGAAGGTATGAAAGAAAAGTTTTTGCATGAAACTTTAAGTGAGTGATGAGGTTTTTCAGGCAGTTCTTACCAGCTACCAAAATTTTTAGAAATCTCCTTTCTCTGGCAAATGTAGCCTGAAATACCCACTTTCTGTTTCTGAGCACTGGCATCAGAAAGCAGAAAGCAGGGTCAGTACAATAAGCCCCAGAGAAAAGAATATCTGCTGAATCTAAGTCTAACTGGCAAAGAGTAGGTTCTTTGCAAATTAGTAGGAAATGGGTTTCCATCCAGGCTGAGAGGTAGGTACAGTATGAGGAAGCTGTGCAGAATCCCACTGGCCCCACTCTTTGTAGCCCTGAACACTTAAGACAAAATTGGAGGAGAACAAAACAAAGTGGGAAGAGAGGGGAAGAGAAGCAAAGCTTACATCCACTTATCCGAAAAGCATGGTGGATCCATTCTCTTCAAGTCTTCTAGGAGGTCAAGATCATTGACTTGCCTTTGATTTTAGTCAAAAGAACTCAGAAAGGATCCTTTAAGAACTATTTAGCCTAGCCATCCCCCAGCCACTAGGAAGCAAAAGTTTTGTTGTGGGTAATTAACACCAGATAGCACCTTTCATAGGTTATATTAAACTTGAGCATAAGCCAGATCCTAAATACAATAGCATTCACACAAAAAAAACTTTTGAATTTCATTAAGCTATCCTGAAAATGATCGGGGGTTTTTTGTTGTTGTTGTTTTTTTTTTAACCAGATCAGGGACATGATAATATTGAGGCTTTTTCAACTTCAAGCAGACAAGAAGCTACCATCACAGCAATAGAAATACAACGGGCCACTTTCATTTCTGCTGCAAAGAGTTTACTGTGGAGCTCTCTTCTCCCTTTTATTTCCCCATTTCCCCCTCCTTCTTTCTCCCTCAATTGAAGAACCAAAGCACACATTATCCCCACTTCATGCACTGCCCCCTGCCATCCCAGGGAGCGAGAAATTGAAAATGAAACACAACACTGTATGCAGATTGCTTTTAATCACCTGGAACAGATGGTGCAGAAAGTGTCAGGTAAGTGCAATTTTGAATTTCCTTTGGATGTTTCTTAAAATGCAGAAACAACAAAGAAATTAAATGGACTGTCAAATGTCAGTGTCACTTCTGCCTTTGAACAGCCAGGCTTCCCCATGTCTATACATAACCCTAATACTATCTAAATCTATTTCTCCACTTCCTCGTTAATTAACTAACATTTGAGGGACTAAATGAAAGTAGATATACCTAGAAACAAAGCAGACACTTTTTTTACTCCTTGGCTGTGGGAGAATGGAAGGGAGCCCAGTAAATGCATCTGCGCTCAGCTCACCTGAGCTCTGCACTATAACAGGTAATTGCAATAAATCATCCTTTGCCCTGTGATCTCAGCCTAGTGAAGATTAATGGCAGTAGACACTAAAGCTGCCAACTTGGAAGATTTCCGTGGTGGTAGAGAGGAGGCTATGTGGAAGGAATGTGTGATAAAATGCTACGCTGGGACCATAATAAACGGTCTGGAAGGGAGCCGAGGTCCTCCTCTGTAATGCAGAGACATTAAGACCTGTCTGATTGTGATGACAGACAGGTATTTGACTGAGCACACTGGCAGCTATAAAAAAAAAATAGCTAAAAGCTAATGTCAAGATGTGATGTAGACCTGCCACCTGCCATCAGGAGTAATTATGGCTCTGACCACTTGCTCATAGGGAGGGCAGAGGAAACAATATTGCATCTGACTTCAAGGAGTTGGTTACATTGATTTGTGGCACTGATGGCACAACTGGCCCACTGTCACCCTCCATGATAAAACTACAGGGCCAGATACTGCCAGCTGTCCTCCTGGAAGAGAACTGAGAATTAGGTGGCTTTTACTCATTCTAGTAAAGAGAAAGCCTGAGGAGGGAGGAAAGATGGTCAGTAGAGATGGACTGATACTTTGTACTTAAAGATCAGATTGGTCTCATAACTAATGATGTGGATGATATCAGTCCAGGAATCTCTTCAGAAATGTGGGTCCCAAGAAGGCAGAGAGATGTGTGAAACACAGGCCAAAGATATTTCAGAAATGTGTGTGCTATGGTCCTGGAAGAAAACATCTCATGCTGACATCAACACACTCGCAGGTGTACAAAGAATGACTATTCCCTTACACTTTGAACCTTTGAATGCCATGGAATATTAAAAAAAAAAAAGAGCTGATACCTTTACCAAAGGGGCCTGGTATTTATTTCTTGGCCTGTCACAATAAGAGAGTACCAAAAACAAAGTGGTTTAAGCAAAATAAAATTGATGTCAAACAGTTCTGGAGTTAGAAATCCAAGATGAAGAAGTCCACAGAGTTGGCTCCTTCCAGTAGCTATGAAGGAAGGGTTGGGTCCAGATCTGTCCTCTTGCCAGGTAGCTAGTTGTCTTAATATCCACTTGATGGTCTTCCTGCATGTAAGTCTATTTTCAAATGTTCCTTCTTTATCAAGACACAAGGTGACTGAATTAAAGTCTACCAAAACCAAACTTGGTTATCTTTATAAAGGTCCTAACTACAAAGGTCACATCCTGGAGAACTGGGGATTAGAACTTGAACATATCAATATGAGAGGCAAAGGGTACCATCCCATCTATAACATATCCCTGGAATAATCTACTGTATTAAATATGATACAAATTTAAAAGTACCCACAAATTAAAGAGGAAATGACTGGTTACCACAACAATCGACAATTAGTATTATCTGGCTTGGGATGAAAATGCCCAGCTACGTGTGACAGGTCTGGGTATAACATTCCTAAGTATCATGGCAACAGAGTGCGGGTCCCACCAGCCTTCGGGCTGAAATCAAAGACAGATCTTTGGGGATTCTATCATTTGCATTCCGAATGATTTTCCAAAGTCCCAGGTGTTATAGGCTTGATCCCAAGCTTGCCACTCTCGGTATGTAGTGGAAAAGAAGAGGCATGGTCTGGTCAGAGATGCTCAGGTCATTGGGAAAACTCCCTCAGAGGGGATAGTGGTAACCTGGCCCCTTTCTCTTCCTATTTTTAGATTTCACCACTTGTGTCAGCCATCATAGGCACAAAGCAACAGGGCCAACAGAATGAGAGTTCTAAAATGTGAGCCAGAATGAACTTTTTCTCTTTAGAAGTTGCTTATCTCTGATACTCAGTAAAAATGACAGAAATCTGACCATTGCAGATAGTGCCAGTAGACAACCAGTAGTACTTAGGCTCTGAAGTGACACAAAGACACAAGAATTTTTTTTGACTGAGAATTATAATTCTGCCCAGATCTTCTTTAGCGAATCACTTGGAGATTATGAACTTGATTATACATGGAGGCAGTAAGTATTCATGTAGCTAGCTAGGATTTTTAATAGGAACCTCTAATTTTCTGTATGCTGGCTAGGAAGTTCTGTTTTTCTGTGGAGCTTTCAACCTCTGAGCCTTCTTGAGTTCTGCTCAAGACAGAAGAAGTAATATACCTATTGTTGGCCAGAGTTTGAAAGTACAATGGTGAAAAGGGTGATATTGCCACAGAAATACTTGACACTCCTACTCCAGAGATAGTTTTGAAACACCAAACTGTGATGGAGTATAAAACTTTCTAATGAAAAGAAAGAAGTCATCTCATTTCACTAACTTTGAATAAAATATGAGACTTTTAATCATTTGTCTTAAACATTGTCTTGATAACCCACCAGGAAAATGAAGACATAACATAGTTTGCATTTAAACTTCTTGCTACAACTTAACCACCATGCTGTTTCCCAGGTAAGGAAAATATGTCCAGAGAGGTTTTGTTGGTTTTTTTTTTTCAAAAATTGAATGGCTTGTTTTTATTAAGTCATAACTTTTTGAAATGTCCTTTATGACTTAAGATATTTTATTTTTTTCTTCTCAGAGGTGTTTTGGGGTTTGAAGATGAGATTTGAGCTTAAATCATTTCAGCTGTTACATATTAAAGAGAAATAGGAAATTTCTGCTTCAGATATAAAACTTTTTTCAATAGTTGTAATAACTAAAGTATCTAAATTCAAGAACATGAAATTTTTCTTGGCTGTAGTACTCAGTGAAAAAGATATTCTAGTCAAGCTAGAAAGCATCAGAATAGGCATTTTTATGATTGCAAATATTACAAGGTGAGCCACTACACATGTGAGTCAGGCATTTCTCTGTTTCATATATTTTCTACCCAAAGATTGATTTATAGCACACAAGAGCCCTGTAACCAAGCTCTTATTTCTTTCAACAGGAAATTAATAGAAGTCTATTAACTTTAAAAGAAAAAAATCCGAGGCAAAGGAAGGTTACTTAGTAAGATGTTTCCTCTCAACAAAACCAAACAAGCTTGACATAATTTGTCATCCAAATAAATTATTGTTTATACTTTGAATTCAACATTCTATAACTATTTTAATACCGTTACTCATGTGGGATGGGGGTGTGGTTCGAGTTGTGGAGCATCTCCCTAGAAAACATGAAGTTCTGAGTTTAATCCCTAGTACCACCCATAAAAATGATGAAGAAATATTATTACTAATTATACACAAAATATGGGCTTCATAAGCTTAATAATCATATCAATAAGCTTAGTAAACACTGTCACATATCTCAAGTTTTCTTTACTATCATTCTAGAAAGTAGATAGCCTCATTCTCATTTTGAAGACATAATTATGTTCATAGGGTTATATAAATAACCAGGAGTCCTTTACAGATGTATGACTAATACAGTTATATAGGGCCCTGAAATTGGAATGATCCTTGCTTAGTTTCATTCACTATGCTATTATCTTAAAACTCTTACTAAGTCTTTGAAGAAGAGTTCAGTTTTCACTAGGCTCAGACGTTTAGTACTTACGTTATTTTCCTCTACTCTTTTGCAATTGTCACTAGCCAAACTTACATCAATTTTACAAAAGATATACAAATAATCATTCCTCTTATCCTAGTAACTCCCCAAATTACCCTTTTGTGTTAGCTTTTCATTATTGAAACCAAATACTGGAGAGTCAACTTCTAAGGAAGAAATATTTTATATTGACTCATGGTCTGAGGTTTTAATAATCAGTTGTCCCAATTACTTTGGGTCTCTGATGAGGGAGCACATCATGGCAGCTGAACAGAACTGCCCATTCATGGAAGCCAGGAAACAAAGAGACAGATGAGAAGTCACGGTCACAATGTCCCCTTCCAAGGCACATGGTCAGTGGCTCCCATTCTTGCATGAGACCCCCCCAGGTCTGAAAAGTTGCATTGCCTCTCAATAACATGGCTGGTGAAGATCATAAATGGGAAACATTAAAAGGCTCAAATATTAGCACCTGTGCATTACACAGTTCTGTACAAACTCACACAAAAAGCATATGCATGCTATTTGGGATATAATAGGTCTCTACAAAATCTCCACTAAACAAAAATACCAAAGTCATTTATACTTCAGAAAGAAGCAAAATCATTTAAAATAATTTAATTCTTTATGCAGAAGATGTTACAACACAAAAGAAATGAGAGAAACACATAAATTATAGTAACTCTTTTATATCTTGTGTATGCCTGCTCTGTTTTCCTCAGTTTTCAAAAGTGATACACTGGCTTTTTTGTAGAGCATATAATGCTTTGGCAGGATATCTTAGGAGGTCTGCTGTGTTAGGAAGATCATTAGAGATAACCCTACTAGGTCTTTCTCAGCATGGCCATCTTTTCAAAATATTGCATTTAAAAAAAGAATCCGGTACTATAAGAGGGGAGCAATTTGAGGAAAGCAAAGTTTGGTGATGAACTTTGCTCTTTTATTAGTGCAACAAAACCAAAATACATGACAAGTTATCTAACCTGTACCAATATATTTTCCCATTACGTACAATATCCCCCCCCCACTCTTTCATTCTCTTCCTCTCACACACATATACAAAAAAAAACAACAGTTCACAAGTAAGCTTTGGATATATTTTCTGTACATTTTAAGTCCCTTACTGTCAATGGAAATTTGTGTCTGGAATTAGGAACATCACCATGAACTCACAAGCAGCTTACAAGTCCTCTTAAGTCAGCAACTATCAGATCTGTTGCAGAAATCCTACCAGACATGATTTCTGGAGGAGAGCCAAGAGAGCTGGGAATCTGTTGTGAGGCAGCCAGACTGTTTCCACTGAGCACAACTGATTCCACTAACACTTAAGGCCGTGTATCTTCCTCACACAGGGCTTGCAACTTGCCAGCAGGAATAAACAGTACAGCACAGACCCTGAGCCTCTGCCTGAGGGTTCTGGTTTCAGAACAGAATCAAACCATGGGCCTTGCCTTTCCTTCCTCCTAAGGATAAAGATGATTCAGGCTAAGGCAGCTGAGAAATATGGAAATCATTAGCAGGCTAAACTATACAGGCTAAACTTAATACTTTGGTATTAAGTATTAAGAAATACCAGCAAAATAAATAAATAAATAAATAGCTGGCATTTCAGATCTCCAAAGGTTCTTGAACTGAAGAACTGGGCCAAGAGGCCTGTCAGCCTTCCCCTGATCTAAGTCCCTCACTCTGCCCATCAAAAGGACACTGCTCATGATTACAGTTACTTGCAACCAAGCAACCTGACCTCCTGTGGTTTTTCACCAAGGATCTTCCCACCAAATGCCTGTTCATCCCTCCAGCTGTTTCCCAAAGCATCAGTCCTTAGCTCTGTTTTTTCTTGTTGTTGTTTTGTTTGTTGTTGTTGTTGTTGTTTTTGTTTTTTGCAGTCTCAAGTTTTACTCACACCCTAATTGAAGGAATGAGAATAATCTCAGAAACTGGGCTTTCCTTCCCAGGACCCGTGGGTTCATTGGGAAGAGAGAAGAGTGGTAGATTTTCTACTATGGCTCTCTTCTTACCTGACCTATTTGTTTCATGTTCCCATTTCAGTATTTGTAGGAGCTGCTGCATGCATACCACCTTCCTATTACTATAGACATAAGAATCCTAGTATGGAAATGAGGATTTATCCGTCTACTGATTCCTAGAGATGACCAACTTTTCCCCAGAGAAGTTAGACCACTCTTCCCCAGTAGGTTTCCCTGAAACATACATACAGGCATCTCTTTCTGCAACAAGAAAAGGACAGTAACAAGATTCAGTAGGTTAAAGCTGAGGATCTCAGACACTCTACAATGTCTGGAATAGTTCTTTGTAGCAAATTGTCCCTTCCAAGAAATCCGAAATATTCTATTGAAAAACATCACCAAAGCAGGCAAACTGAAGAACCCCCTTTCTTCCTCTGCTGGATGGTAATTCTGACTTAGGGATGCAGGATGGCTTGGAAAGAGCAGTAGAATCTAGGTGGGAACCAGGGTTCTCAACTCTGCTAAGGATTCTGTAACAACTGGGTTTGGAGAAGTCACAACTACTCTGAATATGGAGTTATTGTTATAAAATCAGAGCATTGCCATTCACGTTGGGGAGAAAAAGTTGTTATAAAATTATATGTGACTGCCCACAAAATGAAATTATATATACCTAGCAATGTAAAAATATAGATAACTTTTATTCACCAGATTTTTTTTTTAAAAAAAGGAAATTCAACAAGACTGATGCCAGTTTATGGGGAGTCTACTGTAGAGGGCTTTCCTATGGGGCTCAGGCTTGGATATTCGGGAAGATGGGAGGACATGTGATTGGTGAGAGCAATAGAAGGAAGGAGTGTATTTGAGAACCAAAATGTCTTTAGGATATTAGCAGAATATTGTTAGCTGAACAATATGATCCTAAACCTTCAGAATAAAATAAAAAAGTGAGGTCACAGCGAGGGGTCCATGGCTCATGTTTGTAATCCTAGCTTCTCAGGAGGCTGAGATAAAAGAATCATAGTTCTAAGCCAACCCAGGCAGGAAAGTCCACAATACTCTTTATCTCCAATTAAGTACAAAAAGCCAGAAGTAGAACTGTAGCTCAAGTGGTAGACCACGAGCCTTGAGAAAAAAATAAAAGCTAAGAGTAGCACACAGGTCTGGGGTTCAAAACCCAGTACCAGCACAAACACACAAACACCACACACACACACACACACACACACACACACACACGAAGTTGTGAGGTTATAGTTACATGTCTTTTAGAAGTTTGCAAGGGATAAATTTTGAACCATGTCATCTCAAACACAATATATAAGAGAAAAAGAAGCTTGGGTTCCAAAGTAATGTTATCCAAATGTAAAAACCAGTGACATCCTTCCAGTTTTCTCATCTAGAAAAACAGCACTTAGCAACTGGGCTACCCTAACCTGTATTATGTACCCAAGTATACAGTTGAAAAGGATTCATTGCCATACAGAAACATTGCAAGTACTTTAAAGAATGAACCTTAGTGTCAAGTATACTCCGTACATTCCAGAAATGCTGGTTTCTTGCAGCCTGGTTTTTTCCTATGTATCTCATTGTAATGCATAACTCCTAAAATCCTCATCTGCAAAATCACAACACAAGTAGGACTTCCTTCAGAAGAATGTGATGAGAAGGACATGAGAATCCATGTAATGTACACTGTGCGGATGGTACCATATGGGGCATATGCCCCCTTAAAGGAGTCCTTTTAAGATCTGCAGCTGCCTACTGCAGTCACTCATGATAGAGTTTGTGTAGAGTTTGAGAGAGAGATACAGAAACCTGGGTGGGTGAGCCCAGTGATTCCTTGAACTTTTCCCACAATCCCAAGACAACGTTTTTTAAAAAGAGGTGCACGACCCTTTTCAAAGAAAATTTGTCTAATACAAATTCACAGAACTCTGCTGTTCTTATGGTACTAAAGCAGCCTCCTTTATAAGCAATCCCTGTACTTCCACAACCCATGCAGTGTCAAATAACAGCTACAGAATGAATACCTTCCATGGCTGCTCTAATTAGTGAGTCAATGCTACCCAGGATGCTTCCTAATGTTATGTGCTGAAATGGTATTACTCCACTTTGAAGTATGACAGATAAGTACACATAAAGACATAGATGATAGCATGACCTTACAAGGCTCCATCTTTCTCCCTATAATTATACCATTACACCTGAATCCAGCCATTATATCATCTTACTTGAACAGAGAAAGAATAGAAAACCTAGAAGTAGGTAACCAAATAATGTTCTCTCAAATTGTGTCTATATGCCAGTAGGCTTGGCCTTCTGCAAGGCCCTAATGAGGAGGTGCCTTTTGGAGATTACCAGTGTCCTCTAAACAAGTCACCAAAATGCCACTATGCTTAGTCATTAGGTGACATCTTAGCTGTCAGTCATGCCTATTTTTGTTTGCTACTGTATCCACAGTGGCCAGATAAATGTCTAGAAAATAGGAGGTGCTTGACAAATATTTTCTAAATAAGTGCTTCCTGAAGTCTTTAATTATTTTAAGCAGCAAACACCCAGACCTAGGCAGAGGCATGTCCTGCTCCCTGGCATGTCAAGAGAATTGCTGCCTATCATCACTGTTTAGCACTTCAGCTCTCTAGACAGAAAGAGCAAAGACTATTTTCGAACCCCACTGCCAAGACCCCTGACATAACTGAGAGTCCAAAAGGAAGTTGCCAAACAGTGAAAAGTAATAATAGTGCCAAACAGACTCTTGCTTTTCTGACCAGGGATCTCCATTTACCCCATTTGAGACTGAGTAATTTGTAGAGAGGAACTTCAATCAAACTTTCAGCCAAATTTCACGCTGAAAGGTTGCTGCAGGCTGGTGAGGATCTCCAGTGGGGAAAATTGTTACAGAACCATCAGCATGGCTTGTGTTCTTTCTTCCTATACAACCACCCTCTGGATATCAATAGTGGTATGAAACGACTATGTCAGCAGACATTTATAGAGCATTTATTTCATGCTGGACACTCTGCCAAGTGTTTTACACTTATGGTCTCACCATAATACTCACAAAGACATCAGGACATAAATACGCTTACCCTCATTTTTCAATTGCAATAACACCATTTAATGAGAATAAACGGTTCAACTGGGGTCTCACATGTGCTAAGTGATTAAGTCAGGATTTAAATTGTCTGTGTGATTCCAAAGGCTTTTGATGGCGAGGTGAATTTTAGTTAAATTAATAGCTTATGATGTTTTCTCTTTCTGTAAACTTTGATGAAGAATTACAAGACAAATAGGAACACAACTGAATACTGTTGTGACTGCTTTTCTTTATTCATTGCTAGTAAAAGTGTTACCCTGAACTAAATTGTGAGGGATTCCAGTGACAATAAGGTCTCAGGGCCTTTCTCACATAGAGTCTCACTCAGGATAAGCTGACCAGAATGGGGTAGCTGTATTTATAAAAAGGGCTTTCCTTCACCTGCCATTACAATAGCAGAGCTGATAAAGCATTTCCTGTTAGAAGAGCAGGGCAAGTTAGTCACTTTTCTAAGCCTTGTACATGGAAAAAAGCATGGGCTTTGGAATCACAGATAGATATGAAGGACTCCTATGGGCCTCCCAGAAACAAAGAGCTGTAATTCATTCTACTGGCTACAAGAGAGTCATTGGGTGTGTCTGGGTTTATCAAATCTAAAGATGTATGTCTGTGTTGCCCAGCACATTAACTACCAGCCACATTTGGCTAGATATTCATTAAGCACAAATCAAATAGAGCAAGTCCTCAGTCATACGAGCTACATTCCAAATGCTCCCAGGACATGTGGCTAACAGCCACTGTATTGGACAGTGCTATTCTAGACTATTACCAGAACATCATATTCATTTATCACAGGAAGTACTTTTGGATGTTCCATATCTAGACAGATTAATAAAAAAAGAGACCAAGTCTTTGTTAGTCAAGCAACTGCTAGTTCAAGAAAGAAGGGTTATATGTTTCAATTTTACTGTTTTGGTTTGTCACAATCTGGGGCCTCAAATAGGCTCAAGTTCAGACAGTTGTTAGAACCCTTATCTTGAATGTGACATCCATTTCAGTCAGTTTCTGACTGACTTGACCCTGATCCATATAAGGATGTTTATTCAGTTATTCACCACAGACTGCACATGGGCTGCTAGCTTAGTATAGTAGAAAACTTTTATTGCCTATGTAAAAGATAAGGAGGGACCAAGAATACCTGGCTCCCGTATAGAATGTTTTTTTGTTTGTTTTTTTTTCCTAGTCCTGGGCTTGAACTCAGAGCCTTGGTGCTATCCCTGAGCCTCTCTGTGCTCAAGGCTAGCACTCTACCACTTGAGCCACAGCTCCACTTCCAGTTTTTTCTGAGTAGTTTGTTGGAGATAAGAGTCTCATAGACTTTCCCACTTAGGCTGGCTTTGAACTGTGATCCTCAGATCTCAGCCTCCTGAGTAGCTAAGATTAAAGGCATGAGCTATCAGCACTGGGCTTAGGCTATTGTGTTTTTTTTGGCCAGTCCTGGGACTTGTACTCAGGGCCTGAGCACTGTCCCTGGCTTCTTTTTGCTCAAGTGCCACTTGAGTCACAGCGCCACTTCTGGCCATTTTCTATATATGTGGTGCTGGGGAATCGAACCCAGGGCCTCATGTATACGGGGCAAGCACTCTTGCCACTAGGCCATATCCCCAGCCCCAGGCTATTTTTTTTTTAAGATAGAAGACCTTAGTCAAACCCTAATGCTAATTTCTCTCTGCCTCAACTTTCCCATCTTAAAATTGGGATAATACTATCAACCCCACAACAGACCAAGGTCTAGCCTGAGGATAAATGAGATAGTTGATGGAAATCACTAGCACAGTTTGAAATAAACAGCACTCATACTATACATGCCAGCTATTGTTATTATCATTACTCGTAACCACACACAGGGATGCAGGATACACACCCATGAGCAGTGAACACTTTGTGTTCTGGGAATTAATGAAGGAAGTAATAACTGCAACTGGGTATGCCCAAGAAGAACTTCGCAGGGAACACAGGCAGGAGACCAAGTTTTAGAACATAGTCACATGGACCCCTAAGGAACACAACAGAACTTCTCCCCAGAGGCCCAGGAAGGAGTTATCCATGACTCTCTCCTTAAGCTGCCTGTATTGTTCCAGAACAGGAAGCAGGAGGGGGTACAGGTAGGAGTTTTTCTTTACCTATCATCTGCAGAAAAAGTTGGGAGGCAGCATGGTTTTTTCTTAAACGTTAATAAAAAGAGCACAACAAAACAGAATGAGAGAAGCCAGCCGTGTCTCATCTGCCATCCCTGTGCCCCTGAGCCCCCGGCACTGCCGGTGGCTGACGGTGATGAGTTCCTCCCAGAGGGGCACAGGGAGCAGACTGCAAGAGCAGGCTCCGTGCATCTTCCAAATGCCTCTGTCTGTCCAGTGGGGGCAGAGGCCCCCTAACAGCTGCTGTGCTGCTTTGTAAACAAGTGGGGGACACACTTTTTGAACCTGGAATCCTGCGGTTGAAAAATATGTTTGCCTCTCCAAGGATTTGGTTGGAAATGCTTCAAAGAGTTTTGCTTTCCTCAGAAAGATGGGGCTCAGTAAGAAGCGCTGGGCTACATCTCTCTGAGAATAGTGCGCTCCTTGGGTGAGAAGAACAAATCTCTTCCAGCCTGACAGTAAATAACTTTCTGACGAGTGAGAACGCAGGGCCTGATCACTTCAGTGGCGGATGAAATGCTGTTTAGCTCATGTGCAAAGTAAATGTACAAAAACTGTTTCCATCCTAGGTGGGGGCCAGTGGTATGCTGTAGATAGGCACATTTCCAGGGCGTGTTGTGATTATTGGATCTTATCCAGAGACCACTGCCAAGCCTGGGCTCTGGGCAGCTGCAGCTCAGGGGAGGGAGGAGGCTATCATTCCTCCCAACCCCATCCCACCACAGCCGTGTGTGTACGCACCCGCGCACGTGCATGTGCACATACACATGCACCAGCCAAAAGCATTAATTAGCATGTGCTTTTTCTGTATGAAAGCTTAAAAGCCATCAGGGCAGCTGTTGTCTAGAAGCCAAGGAACTAAAATTCAATTCATAGCTCTGTGATTTGGCCATATGAGCAGGTCATCTCACCCCTCTACAAGCAACTTGATTTCTTCATTTGTGAATGAAGATGATAATATCTGAACTAATTAATTCAAGGTTGTAATGAAGATCTAAATTAAAAGAAGATGGTATGGTAAAGCCTTCCACGAACTCTAAAGCCCTTCTTCCCCAGACATGGAGCAGAGGCCAGAAACATTACCTTATCTTGAAGCATTAGAAACACAGGTTTATACCCCCTCACCACCACCACCACCACCATCATCACCCTCAGTTAATCACAGCTTATATTTGAACCTACCCCCAAGAAACTATATACATTCAAGTTTCAGAAGCAGTGCTCTAAAGCTCATAAAGATAGCCTTTAGGGATTGGTTGCAAAAACTGAATAAAACCCAAACCACTCTGAGTTATCAAAATTCCCGCCACATGAACTTTCCACTGCTTCCTTATTGAGTCAGACTTTCTCAGGGGGCAGCAACCCTATACTTTTCTCTGTTCTTTGAGACACCTATTGTATTGTCAATCAGGCTTATTTCATAACAGCATAGCAAATGCCTTTTTATATATTAAAATTATGGATGTATAACTCTCTCTTTTTTTTTTTTGTCAGTCCTGGGGCTTTCACTCTTGGCTTGAGCACTGTCCCTGGCTTCCTTTTGCTCAAGGCTAGCACTCTACCACTTGAGCCACAGTACCACTTCTGGCGTTTTGTATTTATGTGGTGCTGAGGAATCGAACACAGGGCTTCATGCATGCTAAGCAAGCACTTTACCACTAAGCCACATTCCCACACTGGATGTACAACTTATTCATCTAAGTAAATGATTAAAGTTAGGGTGGTAGCAAATATCTGTAATCCCAACACTGAGGAAGCTGAGGCAGGAGTATCAGGAGTTTGAGGCCAGCCTGGGCCACATAGCAAGACGGTCCAAATAAACAAATCAATACTTGTATGCAGCCTATGGATAACTTGCTTCCATTTCTTTGCTAGTTGCACACAACCTCTCTCACCACAACACCGGTCTCCTTGTCTGGCCTCAAACAAGCCAGGCAGCTTCCAAAGGAAAACTTTTGAATTGCTCTTCGTTGTGCCTGGATCACTCTTCCTCTCAATTGCCATAGAGCTCAATCACTCAACTCCTGGAAATCTTTGCTCAAATACTACTTTCCAGCAAGGGTCACCTCCCCATGCACAATCACAGAATCCTTTTTTACTTGGATTTTTCTCCTCTGTACTTATTTATTTTACCTAATTATCTTACTCTTTCCCTCCTTAAAGTAGAAAAGCTCATGAATACAGGGGATTGCCATTTATTTTGTTCACTATTATCTATCCAGCTACTGGAATGGTCCTGGCAGACAACTGCTTGACACCTACTGAATGAGTGAGTGAATGAATGATATACAGGAAAACAGCATTGAACACGAACTCTCAAATCAGACTAATGCTTGAGCTTCAGCCTTTTCACCATTAGATGTTTAACTATAGTCAAACAGTGCATGTTAAAAGTTGTGGTACAGGAGGGCACTACGGGCTCATGCCTATAATCTTAGCTTCTCAGAAGGCTGAGACTGAGGATCATGGTTCAAAGCTAGCCACAGCTGACAAATCTGTGGGACTCTTACACCCAATTAACCACCAAAAAGCTAGACATGGAGCTATGGCTCAAGAGGCACAGTGTTAACCATGAACCAAAAAAGTGAGAGCATGAGGCCCTGAATTCAAGCCCCAGTGCCAACACACACACACACACACACACACACACACACACACACAGTTCTAGTACATACTGCCCAACATATAGGAAATAACTGTGTGTGTATTAAAACATAGAAATTACTATCATTGAATACAAGCCTCATTCTCCCAAAAAACAATGAAAATTTTCATTTATATTGAAGAAAAATCAAAGACCAAGAACAGGTGACTCGTTTCTTGGTAGCTAATTCTATAAAAACTAGAAATTAAAATAGCATGTATTTATTTAAAGAATAAAGCTCCATATCTTCTTTTGAGGAGAATGTCAAGAAATAATGGTTGCTGTTATATTCCAAATAAAGTACAACATCCAGCTTTAAACAGATGAAAATGTAGGCTAAATAAACATGAAGACATCATTACAATATCATTAGACTGTGAAATCAATCAGGAGATGGCTCTCCCAACTGACAAGTCACTTAAATATACAGGAAAGGGAATTGGAAGATTTTTTTCCTCCAAGTACACACAGATATTCATAAAAAATAAATTAATAGTTTGTGAGGATAGTTATTCCAGATTATTTTTTCTTTGAGGCAAGAACTGAATAACATTCATTTCTTTGCTTCTAGAAAAAAATTACTATTTGTGTGAAGAAGTCTCTTTGCCTTTTGGAAGCTCAATTGCATCTTTCTCAAAAATAAGAAGTTGGGTCAGATAATATCTAAGATTCCTCTGGCTGTAACAGAGACTCAGCAATGCAAAGCACCTCAATCCCCTTCATCCTCAACCCTAGCTCCTTCTAACCACCACTTAGTGCTACTGCTTTGATTCTAAAATATCTTTTTTCTTTTTTTTTCTTTTTCTTTTTTTTGGTACTAGGGATCAAACCCAGGTTGTTGCACTTGGTAGGCAAGTGCTTTGCCACTGAGCTCCATCCCAGCCCTCTAGAATATATTTTAAGCTTTTTCTGCCTGAAGAGTGACCATCTTGATGTCCTCTCACCTGAACTAACTCAGAACCTCCTAATTCCTTCATTCTGCCTCTCTAACCCCAGCTCCCAAATAATAACCATTGTGGTCCTTTTCTAATAAGACCTTGATTCTTATTACATTTATGTTTACATCCCCCTGCTCCAAATCTTTTGATAGCTTCCTTCTTGTACTTAAAATAATGTGCCAGTTCCCTAAAAAGAATATTAAGATATTGGCCTGTTGCCTCCTTCTCCTGTCTTACCTTAGAAGTTCTCCTCCTTGCTACCAATTCTCTGTTTTATAGGTTCTCAGCTGTACTCTGGTTGTTCAGATGTGTTGATTCCTTTGCTTGTCACTCAGCCTAATGCTTACCCTTTGGTCCTACAACTGTCCTTCTCAAAGAGGACTTCATAAGCTCCTCATTGTAAATGCATCCCACTCCAGTCTTTTACTTCAAAAACTTCTCAGCTCAAATTTTTTCTTCTTCCTTTCCCTTTGTCTCTGTGGAACTCCATCTTGTGCAGGCCCACAGGTTGCTCTCCCCCAAATAAACTTTTCTCTGCCTGACCATGTGGTGGGTTTCATTTTGTTACACTGCCCACTCAGATGCACAGTGTGTGTGTGTGCGTGTGTGTATACAGGATATATATACAGGAAGATCACAGTGTTGTCTGAAAATTGATTTCAGATAGAGTCAGGCAATGAGAACTTGGTAAGGGACAAAAAAAAAAAAACCCTGGCCGGCCTGGTGGGGTGACATTAGAGGCTCTTCTGGCAAATGAGAATATCATAAGAAAGGCTTGGGAGAAGAGAGGCTTCGTGAGCAGAGGCCATGCTGGCCCTCCAGCCCCAGACGCTCCACATGATGTGTTTTTCCGTTCCCCCCCCCCCCACACACACAAGGGCCAGGTGGGTTTTGCTGTGACAATCGTTAAAGCTTTGGGAGTGTTCAAATGTAGGATGAAGAATTCCTTCCTCTGGCTAGGTGCTGTAGGATTTGGGAATTAGTGCTGTAGCTCATGAGGTAAAGAGCTAGTCTTGACAAAATCCAGTTCAGGTACAGCTCACAGGTCCTGAGTTCAAGTCACAGTTTAGCAAAGAAAGAAAAAAGAAAGGAGGAAAGGAGCCAGGAAGGAAAGCAGGGAAGGAGGGAGGGGTGGAGTAAGGAAGGAAAGGAGGAAGGAAATAAAATTTTTTAAAAAACTTCTCAAAGTCTGTAGAAACAGATCTGTTTAAGCATCTTTTTGTTTCATGGCTCTATCCTTTTTATACTCTATCAAACTATGTTTGATTTGTTCATTACTATGTATTCATCATACAACTGAGTTCCTGACATACTTTTGACAATCAGCAAATATTTGTGGAGTAAATGAATGGATGAATGAAGTTACTTCATTAGCAACTCTACCTATAAAGGGAGGGACAAGAATAGCAGTGCTATTTTCCCCACCTATAAAGGAAAGAAAAATACTTTTAATCTTAGGAAGTCACTTTAAATAATGGTATGACAAAGGACAAAGGGTGAACCAATGCAAAAGAGATACTCTCAAGACAATATGTTGGAAATTAACTGTAAAACTTGGAGTGGGGCATTGAAGGAGCAAAAGTGGGAGAAAAAATGAAGAAGTTTGACAATAAATGTACTCACTATCTTATGTATGTAAGTGTAACCTCTCTGTACATCACCTTGACAATAAAATTAGTAATAATAATAATAATAATAATAAAATGTGATTTGAACTTACAAGGTAATATTTTTAAATCCAAGACATTATTCTTAAAATAATTTTTTTTTTTTTTTGGCCAGTCCTGGGCCTTGGACTCAGGGCCTGAGCACTGTCCCTGGCTTCTTCCTGCTCAAGGCTACCACTCCGCCACTTGAGCCACAGCGCCGCTTCTGGCCGTTTTCTGTATATGTGGTGCTGGGGAATCGAACCTAGGGCCTCGTGTATCCAAGGCAGGCACTCTTGCCACTAGGCTATATCCCCAGCCCCTTAAAATAATTTTTTTAGGTTAACTCACCCATAGGATATGCTAAAGAAAATATAGTGAATGCTGTTTATTTTTTCATATTACAATGAATTTAAGAGCTAAATAAACAACATCAAAAGACATGAATTTACAGTCTGTAATTCAGACACTATGGTTTCATATAATTGACCTGGGGACCTTAGCTATTCGTTTAATAAATCAATGTATACTTCATATCTGCCTTGTATACAGTGATGAAGACAATAGTATAATGTGTATGCTTCCTGTTTTATTACAGTTAACAGACAATATATGTGAATAAGCTGGACTACCTGAAATATATAGATACCTAACATAATACCCATTCTCACAGTAATTTTAAATACCTGTTAAAGGAGATATGGATTAAATATCATTGTAATTATTATTAGGAAAACAGATCTAACTTGGACTTTCATGTTTTCTACCTTTCTTGTTTCCCTTACACTCTCCAAAATTCTGTGATGAATCAAGCAGTGAGTAAACTTAAGAAGTTTCTTATATAAAGTATATGAATTTGATAGAAGAAAAGACAACTAACCCCATGCCTGAGCACTGAGAAGGTGAGGTAGAATAGGAATCCACTCAGAAGTAAGCTTCTCTAAACAGGAGAACACAGCCTAGGTGTAGAGAGAGTATGGCATTGAGAATAAATGACAAAGCACATTCCCATGCTCACTATCTGAAAAACAGGATAATGATCTCTAGCTCTAGCAACCAGTGAGGAATATTGTGAGGATAAATTAGATACCATTTTCCTTTGGAGGAAAGCACTGTATAATTTATGATATTGTTATTATAATCATTAGTCATCTTTGTCTAGATTTATGGAGTGACTTATCCTAAATTAAGCCTTTGGAACAATGAGAAGAAGAAAATTTATGAGATCTACAATGATTTTTTTCTAGTCTCATAAAAGATCATAGTACTTGATTCTTGATAGGTTGAAATATCTCTGCCTCTTAACAGGAGGCCATGTATAGGGACTGTCCTTTGATTCACTATTTGATAAGTCTTTCAGGTCCCCATGCTCTTGTTCCTCTGGGGCTAATCCTTCAGCCAGCATTTTATCAGTCACTTTGGCTGTCAATAAATTATTTTAACTTACCTTTAGAGTATCTGCTATTTGTTTCCACTGTGAGAATAATAGTTTTACTTTTCTGAATTCCCCATATTTTCTCTCAACACTTTTTGAATACCTGTAATGTGTAAGGTATTAAGTTGTATGTAGAAATATAAGGGAAATAAGATTCTGCTTGTCCCTCAAATAGTGTAAAATCTAGTTTTCATGTAAATGAGGAATAGAGTCAAAGCTTAGATCTGCTTATATATTAGGAAGAATGATCAGGTCAAGGGTACTGTCTGTAAGTGTAGCATAAAAGAGAAAGGGAAGAACAGAAAATGCCAGATTCCCTCTCCTGACAGATCATAGGGGGAATGATCTTATGTAAAGAAGTCCATTTAGGGAGGGAACAATTAACTCAGTTTGGAGTCCCTTGAGATAAGATAGAAAGGGATATCAAGCTAGCAATTTTTGACCATTAAGTCTAAGATTTAGGAAAGAGAACCAGAGAAATAGGTTGAAACTCATCAAAAGAGAAATCTTCTGAATGGGTGAGAGACTGTGACACAAAAAGAGGAAAAAAACGGGTCTGTAATTAAAGTTGAGAGAAGGCAAGAGACAACTAAGTAATTTGCAGAAGAAACAAATAGAGTTGGAAAAATCAACAATCAGAAAATAATTAGAACTGATTTTTTAAATGCAGAGAGATAGATAGAGGAAGAAGTCTCAGAGTCATGATCAAATACACAGATAGGAAAGGCTGGCTTTCTAAGGATTATCTGTCTGTATATCTCTCTCTCTCTTTCTCTCTCTCTCTCTCTTTTCCCCTCCTTCCTCCTTCCTCCTTCCTCGTATGTCTGTCTGTCTGTCTCTCTCTCCTGTCACCTTTCCTCAGCAGGAGACAGTGAAGAAAGAACAAATACAGATACCATTTGATCTAAAAATCCAAAAATCTTCAGAGGAAAGAACTGCTAACAAGAGGCATGAAAAGTTAGATTGTAGTGATGTTCAGAGAAAATAACCTGAAGAGAGAAAGTAAGGTAAGACTCGGGAATCAGATTCAAATCTCTGCATTTACACTTACCATCTCTGTGACTTGGGCATGAATGGCAAGGAGAAAGGCAACTCCAGACTGCTTGAAAGAGGGACAAAAAGGCTAGAGGTTCCCTGTGCCTCCTCTCCCAGGCCTTTGAAAAAGGCTCACCAGGAAGTGGCACTAGTCTGGGAGCAAGGCTGAGCAAACATGATTTTTTTTTTAACTTGGAGACTGTCAAATTTATATATTATTTTAATTTTGCTGTGTCTTTTCAATATTGCATGGCCCAAGTGGTTAATACTTCACATTCCTTTCTTTATCTTTTTTTTCCATCTTAAATGAATTTTTACTCTTCTTACCTTTCCCCTAGACCTGAAGTACCTTTACAGTGAAATAGTAGTTTATAGCCCTTTGTTGTGCATCAGATTATCTTTGAGCGCATTCTTGTCTCTGTTCCACCCCTAATTCCTTCCCATTGTATTATTCACTTATTCCATTCTATTGCATCCATTATTCACTACATTATTTTTTTCAAAAATTGATTCTGCAGAAATTAAACACACTCATTTTTCATTTCTTGGTTGGAGTTACTTTGTAGAAACTCAACTAGATTATGGCTCCTAATGCACTAATGCTCTGCTGAGTGCACGGTGCCCGGTATTTTTTTTTTATCAGTTCTGAATATAAAGTCGAGTGAAACTCTATTCCTTTTCAAGATTCTCCTTTCATCTATCGTTTAAGGAAATTGCTCAACCATCTAGCTCACTTCTACTTAGTTCCTGACTCATTTCCTCACTGCTGAATGCCCCGTCATCCTTCCTGCATTTATATTTTAGTCATGGAAGGAGTCAAGTTAACTAGAGAATTACTTGCCTAGTGTCACTGAAGCTGTTCTCAGCATGGGGGTCTGGAGACAACAAGAACAAGAAGACAATTCTGGTCCTGACAGTCATTAGATATCAACACTTTTCTCCACTCGGCCCCTAGCTTCCCTCATCTGTGATTCTTTCATTAACAATCCTTGAAACTTTTTTCAGGTTCTTTCAACATGTGGTACTTAATCTCTTTGTGCATGGAAAGAACTCGAAACTGATTATGATCCGTTGAATGGCTGCATAATAAAAGAATGAAACATTGTTCTATCATAGCTTTATCCTGTACACTTGCTTAGGTACTGTCTGCCCTTTGTCTGAATTGCTTTGCAGTCCCCTAAGTGCATTGTGCTAACTCATACCACCAAAAAGATTACTCTCCCCCTCTGCTCTGACTCACTAGCTTATCCTCCCTGCCTTCTCCAGAAAATCACTCTTATTTCTTTATCTGGGTTAGGCAGCCCTCTTACAGGCTGCAAGCAATCAGACCCTTTCCTCTAAAGTAGTACTTATATGATGAGCTTGATGGTTCCCTTCCTTGACTAGACCCTGAGCTGACTGGCAGGGAGGATGTCTGGTGCACAGCTCTGATGTCAGTCCTTGTTCCAATGCTAAGCCAGCAGTGCTGACACCCAGATGAAAGGCAGGGTTCCAGTACCTATAGCAACCACAGCTATGGAGAGAAGTAGACAGGTATGAGATAATGCCAAAGACCTTGACAAGGGGCTTCATTAAACCTAGGTAATGAGAAGGAAAAAGTGAAAGGTGGCATCTAAACGACTGAGAAGCTGATGTCTAGGGGCATTGCTTTAACAGAGACCCAGAAACAAATTTTCTTAATAGAATAAAAGGAGATCTGGACTCTAAAGCACAATACAACTTATTTTTTTTAATCCTATATATAGTAAGACGTGGATGGTTATAAAAGATTAGTTCTAGAACCAGAGGATACCTGATGTCATTTACCTTGAGGCTCATGTCCTCATTTCCCTCCTCCCTTAACTTCTCCTTAACTTCAGCCCAGCCCAGAACCTCTTTGTCAGGGTTCTTTCCAGTCATTAGCTAAATGGAATTACACATACCAAACACTGATGTGACATTTTCCTAAGCCTTCTGAGAACTACTGTGCCTCATCTATCCTTTTCGAAATAATTATGCTTCTCCCCTACTCCCCACCCCTTCTCTCTGCTTTCCTTTCTCCTTTCTTTTTCTGCTTCTTTTTCCTCTTTCCTTTCTTCTCTCCTTCTTCCCCCACCACATTTCCATATTCTTTTCCACCATCTGAGCTGTCTTTATACAGATGAAAATATTTCCTAGGATAACTCCTTTCCCAGCACTTCCTATTTCTTACCCTTCCTTTTGCATTTAGGTGGCAGTTACCTACAACTTAACACAGAACTTAGCACTGGTGCTAAACAAAATCTGGCAGGGGCTGGAAGAATTTTAAATCCACCTTGTCCTACATTCTATTCTTTTTCCACCTGTGTAAACTCTCCCTTTCCTTCCAGAGCTAGCACTAACCCATGTCATTCAGACACCTTTCCGAGGTCTCAGCCCTCAGCCAGCAAGCTCTCCTCCTCACTTGCAATTTCTACTCTGAATTTTCAGAAACAATGGGAAGGAAGTGCTTGTTTCTTTGGCATGGGTGGTTCCTGGAGCAAGTGTGAGTCTTGCCTTTAAGTTTCCTTTGGCCCTGGCAGTGTCTGCAGCCAGACTGAGACTGCACTCAGTACACACAGAAACTCCTTACTCCATGTAATGCACTGCATCTGCCTCTGACACAGTCAATGACTTAGTTCCTAGTTTGTAAGAAATGTTGATGATGCTTCCAAGAACATTCCTTCAGAAATAGCTCTTAGGCCTGCACACAGCATTGCCTGTTTCCACATACTGTTGATTCAAATTCTGACCCTAGCTAGAGAGTCAAGTGCCTTGCATTCTCTCATCTTGCTGTGCAAGTTACTTCCATTACTCTTCATCAAAGAAGCCGTCACAGAGTCCAGAAGCCCAGCCTCACTGGATCAGCTGAGACCCTCCTGGCCCTCAAACAGGGCACACCCAGGTAAAGGCTGTGTAAGCAGCTCTAGCTGGAGGGAGGAGGTCATGAGCTGGCTAGGGTGAGTCCAGTCTCTATGGAACCATTTATCCATCATTTGCTAAGCTGGGGCTGGGGCAGGTGCACAGGACTGCTTGTTGGTTTTATAGCAGAAGCTGAGCTGCCAAGTGATTCCAGCATATCCTGTACCATATGAGCTAAGGAACATGTTTGTCAGCAGTAGCATTTTAATGAAGGAAAACAATGAATAAAGAAGCAGAAAAAGAACAAAAGGTCTACGCTGACCCCTCACCGGGGCTGTACCCCAAACAGCCTAGCAGGACTCTGAGCCTTTTGTCGACTCTGACTTTCTATGCAAGTGAGATGTCCCAGATGGACCCTGATATTAGCACTGTTTGTCATAAGATTAGAAAAAGTAAAAACCATGTCATTTTTCAACACCTGGCAATATAGAGAGATATTACACAGTTCCATCTGCTTCCTGATTGTCTGCCTTGATTTTGTCCAGGATTTTCAAGTATATATGAATTCACACATATAATATACAAATATGTCATTTATTCAGAATGTCTTGTGTTATACTTATTTTCTTCTTTTTCAGTTGTTTTAATTCAGCTATTGTGTGGTCAAAGAAATCATCATAGCAAATGGGATTATATCTTTATAAATATTTTGAGGTGGTGAAGACAATTTTTAATGCAAATTTGATAAAGTAGAAAGAACATGGTCCATGTGAATATGCATGGTTATACATACATACACAGAGACAACACATGTGACAAGTAATAAAATGCCTTTTATGGTATAGATGATCCTCCTGGAAGCCCTTCTCTTATTAAAATTGCCCTATATCCTGAAGTTCTTCACTGGAACCCCCCTTCCACTGCCCATCTGCACTGAAATCTGGCTTGCCCATGAAGACAACTAGTCCCCAATGCCTTTGCAGGAGCCCAGGTTCATTCTCTTACATCCCACATGCTCAAAAGCACTTAGGAAGGGAGTCTTCTATCCTCCATTCTCCAAATGCTTTTCCCTATACACTCCCTCAGCAAACCATCCAGTTAATAACATGTCCCAACAAGGTACATTTTCTGCTTATGTTTGGGCAAAGTGGGAAACCTCCCTTTCCTTCATGATTCATGATTCTCATTCTCCAACACTCTTTATCCCAATTCTTGGATTTGTAAACTATTTTTCTTTCCTAAATATATTCTGTTTAGGGTATAAAGCCATTCTTCTCTTACACTTATTATACTGTTATGTTTCTTCTAGTAAATATAGCATGCCTTCCTTTTTAAGAAAACTGATACATGCATTCTCTATGCAAAGGTAATTTCTATGTAAGTTTCTAGCATGCAGCTTTCTGATTTGTTTTTGAATATTGTCAAAAAGAAATAGGATTTTCTGTGCATGCCTGATTCCCTTGCATGCATGCCTTTGTCAAAATTTTGACACAGTAAATACAGACCTTCTCCATGTGGACTCCAATTGATTAATTAAAGGGGAGAGTCATTGCTAAATTGCCAGCAGCTGTTAAACAGAGGTTGGGAGTTTGACACTAAAAAGGCTAGCAGTGGAGGCAGACCATCTCTTGAGATGTGTCTGAATGTTGCAGAAAATGAGTTCTATTTCCACTCAATCTAAGCTTCTTTTCATTCTGTAGGCTATTTAAAATAGTTTGTTTATTTTTCAGTTGGTGATCAAGCAGTTTCTTTTCCTACATTCTTTTATTTTCTGGTCAAGAGTAAGTAAATGAGATGGGTACTGGTATCTTATATGTATAATCCTAGCTACTTAGGTGGCTGAAATCTGAGGATAGTGGTTTGAAGCCAGTCCAGGCAGGAAAGTCTGTGATACTCTTATCTCAAATTAGCCACCAGAAAGCCAGAAGTGGAGATGAGGCTGAAGTGCAAGAGTATCAGCACAAAGCAGAAAAAAGCTAAAGGACAGTGCCCATGCCCTGGATTCAAGCCCAATACCCGTGCATGTATGCACACACACACACACACACACACACACACACACACACACATACACACATACACACAGAGAGAGAGAGTATAAATAATGGCAAGACAAGTTTCTCACTACTAGGACATTTAGCCAACATTGAAATGTATATGAAAAAAATGAAATTCACGTGGTACAAGAACATAGTCAAGACCACTGAGGGAAAAAAAGTCTAAGACAACTTCAATTTACAAGCTCTCTGAATTATACCTTCTACGGGGAGTATTTGTGACCATGAAGAAGTTCAGAGCCATCCAGAATGATAGACCAAAGAAAAAGCTCCTAATAAACATCAATCCCAGAGCATGTCAAGAATCAGTCCCACTGGCAGGACTAAGTAGAGACTGTAAAAAAAAAAATTATAAGGTGAGGACAAAGAGGGAAGAAGTCAGCTGCACATGGAGATTCACAGAAGGAAGAGTTCCCAAGTGGAGAACTCTATAATAACTCATGGCAGTGACAATTCCTAAAGGTAATTCTTGGTCCTCTCACAAAAGCTAGACTTGAAATTTTCTCCATCTGTGCTCACCCTTGCCAGAAGCTCATAAATCCGAAGCTATACCAGTACTCTGACTAACCATGATGGAGAACTCAGCTGGGAGAACATATATTCCCTGAGCACACAGCACTAGGAGCCACCTGTGAGTCATAGCTTGTGGGAGGTTGGAGAACATCTGGTCAAGTTCATCTCCTGTCACCACCGCAGATCTGACTCTATGTTGCTTGGGTCTGTTTTAAATGTACCTCTCTCTCCAACCCAGCATCTTTGAAACATCAGGATATTGCATAATGACTGAGTGGGATCCAAAAACTAAGCCACACATGTAGAACTATGAGAAACCACATGTGGAAGAGAAAAACATTCTCAACTTGAAAATTATTCTTTTTATTCTTAAATCAGCAAATGTGTTTGGAAACTGGGCTCAACATTTAATATGGACAGAATGGATGAGGATGTGCCATGTTGTAAACCTCTGTCTTGGGGGTGTTTTTAAAATCATCTTAATAACTTCCATCCATTGTGTGCCTATTAGGTGTCAGGCGCCTTATAAACATTATCTCTATTGATCCAATATGGCATAAAGTAGTTGTTATTATTCTCATTTTTCAAATTAGAAAAATAACAACTGAAACAATAAACAAGTCACAAAGTTTCCACAGCTGGTAAATGAAAAAGGATTGGTTTGGCTATCACTTCCTTTGTCTCCAAAGTCTATAGTCCTACTCATTGTGCGTTCTTCCTTATCTGAGAAATGCAGGAAGTGGAACAGGTGTAGAAGATCTGTGTTTGCTCAACTCCAATTAGATGGAGTGTAACCAGGGACTACACAAATAGAAGTGAGCCTAATCATCCAGCCTTACACAGCAAAATGGATGGCATAAAGCTCCCCTTTAGTACAGTACCTTGGAGAACCCTAACACAGTGTCTCCATTTTATAAGTAAAGCAAACCAAGGTCAGAGGGACAAAATGCCCATAAAATTTCAGAACCCACATGTGGTCTTGAGTCATCTGGGTAGCAAGAGAGACATTTTCTCTGCATGGCTATACTCTAATCCAACAAATGGCTCCTCTGCCTCAGCATGTAAGTAAACAAAGTCTACATAGCCCTGAGAAAGTACAAAAGGATGTGAACCTTGACATAGCATCTGCCTCTTACTACCATCCTATCCCTCTTTTTTTAACCAAGCTTCTAAAAGCAGAAGTTGGTGCTGGCTGACTTTATTTCCTCATCTGGAAATGGGGCACCAGTTGGTCTATTCAAAATCTTTTCCCTTCTGCAACTCTTGCTCAACTGCTAAGGGATTTGCTTCTGATCTCAGCATTTAATCTATTTCCTCTCCTCCAGAATATGTGGATTCACTTTTCATCTTACAACCCTGCCAAAAGCCCAAATAAAAATCCCAACTACTTCTCATTAAGATAGAATGTATTGCTCTTGACTCAAAGGATGCTTGTTTCAACAGGAATACAACTGCCCTTTTGCACGGATGGGACCAATATGGTGAGTCGAGTAGACTAATGCAGGAAACCCTGACAAAATCACCTTCTTCACCCTGATATCTAGTTGTCCACATTTCCCAGTCATTAGGCAGCCAAGGAAAGTAAGTCAGAGACCAGAGCCATAGTGATAAAGCGGTATGTGGGTCTTGGATCCGTGTTCCCAAATAAATAACAATGCCTGTTTTTGTGTCACATTTCTAACCTTTGCGTAACAGGCAGGATGCTAGTCAAAATGACTCCTGGATCATTATTTATGTCATTCAGACCATGAGACAACTTTGTTCTGTCAGTTGCTGCAGTTGTTAAAAGGAACAAGAGGACAGATCAGCTATTGGCTAGGAAAGTCTGAGCTTTGTTTTACTGTGGGTATTATCAAAACAATGAGCATCCCAAGCTGACATGAAAGATAAAGAAATGAAGTACCCTGAATTCCAGTGAAAACACAGATTGGGTAGGGGAGCTGTACTTGGAAGGTAGAATGCCCAATCAATGGGAGTTAGTGAAATGATGAGTGTGCCAAGAAAATTGGAAAGCCATACCCCCTAATTGCCCTGGCCACTCTTTTGCCACAAGCCTTGAGGCTGTGAAGCCTTGAAGCCGAGCTGCTGTTCAGCAAGTGCAGCCACTCGGGCACCTAGGATGTCTTTTTTTTTTTTTTTTTTTGTCAAGATGACGTACAAAGGGGTTATAGTTACGTACATAAAGCAGTGAGTATATTTCTTGTCAAACTTGTTGCCTCCTCCCTCATTTTCCCCCACCTTCCCTTGGATGTCTGTAGACAGATTGTTCTGAGAAACACCTCAAGTCTCTACAAGGAGAGAAAGTCCTGGTATTTAGCTGTATGCTTTCCCCTCCCAATCTGCTATGATGGTGGCTCCTTCAGATTACATTGTCTAATGATATCATAGCAATCTGAGCCTATGTTATAACAGTATTTCCCCATCATTATATACATATATACATGTGTTTGTGAGCATGAGAGGGTGTTTCTGTGGATGCTAAAAAAGACATGCAATCTACTACAATGCCACCAGTGAAATCTCAAGCAAACATAGAGATTATCTCTTTGCAGTATTTCACATGCATGCCATTATTTCCTCCTTATTTCTTACTTTCTTTTAATGCTTTTACCTTTCCATGTCTCACCTGCCCTCTTCCTCAGGTAAAAATAGTGATAAGAAGTAAATGAAAAATCTTCCTTTTTCTCTTCTAGGACACTTGTTATTAGATTTAGGGGCCATCCAAATAACCTAAGAGGATTTCTTCACCTCAAGATGCTTAACTTATAATTGCAAAGACCCTTTTGACAAATAAGATAACACCCACAAGTTCCAAGAATTCAAATATGAATATGTATTTTGGAGACTATCATTCAAAGCACAATTCCCACATACCTACAGATGACATTCTTGACAGCTAGCGGAATCCAGCCTCTAAAAGTCAGCATTCTCCCAAGTCAACCACAGATACATAGTCCAAGTCTGCATCCAATACTAAACTGGTTAAATGTGTTTCTAAGAAAGACACATGGCAATCTGCTCCTAGATTTTAGACAAAGGCCATGAAACATCTGATACATTCATTCAGTGAGGAATATAAATGCTTCTGAACACTAGAATTTAGGTACTTTATTTACATACCACTGGTAAGCTATTTTAATATATCCATGTTTTCGTTGAGGTAAAGTCTTTTGGCACCAAATATGCTCAAAATAGTAGCATTACATGTAGGAAATGATGTGGAACCATTTACCTTCATGTACGTTACATTTCCAAAGAAGATAGATATTATGCTGTCTTGTATCAAATGCCCTTAAATTTTTTTTGAACTATAATATAAGACATCTTTTTCTCTGGCTCTAATCCAATTTCTTTGAGTGATGTGTAAACCTTAAAATTGTTTGTAGCTCTGTGTCAGTATCCATTACTTTTGAAATGACCCCTGCATTTCACATTCTATATAACATTTTCCTGTCTTCTCTGGAAATTGCAGAAGATCTTTCGTAGACACACTAATTGCTTGTGACACCCACAGTCCTTTTGAACACCAGCATTTTCTTGGTGAATCAGTAAATACTCTGTTATTTGGAGGGGACACTGTCACAAAACACTTTGCCTGCATCTTGCTTTCTACTTAAACATCATAATCACACAGAGCTGAGTTATACCCCCACTGCCGCCCTGGGAACATCATACTCTGTATGGATGTGGCATTAAAAAGCTTCAGAAACAATTCAGTCCATCAAAGTACTGGTAATGATTTCTTTTGTGGGCATATTAATCTCATAGAAACTAAGTATTACATTTCAGACAATAAAGCTTGCAAAAGACATGTCAAATTTCTATATTTTAAATGCTCTATACTAGATTCTTCCAAAACATACCCCATTCCATTGACCTTTAAGCACATTAACCTCTGCAGGGAAATTTCTTCAATCTATATTATGTTCATAAAGTCTCTAATTCAGCATTTAGCGGAGAAAGATTTTAGTCGGTGCTAAAATGTCAGCAAATCATCCACATCTGACAGTGGATTTGCTGAATGACAAAGAATAGCATTACACTTGCCTTAAAAGAAAATGCAGTGTAGGTAAAACCACTAGTAGATCCAAAGCAAATGTTCAACTAATCGACATTTTATCATACTGATAATTGATTTACAATGATTCCTAAATATAAATGAGAGGTTGTGATCTGTCACTGAACCATGAAATATCAAGCTACCAAACACCCCTTTCTGTCCAATCTAACTACAGTCTTTCAACAGCTACAGTTTTTGCTTCTTCCAATCAGACAAATATCTTTATTTCTCTAAGCCTTTCTTCTACACCTACCTTTCACTACTCACTACTGGGTGAATCTGAGATAGGTCTTCTGTAAGGAGTATCCACACTCGCTTGCCCACTTCCTTCCTTCCTTCCTTCCAACCTTTTCTAATTTACCACAGATTGCACCCATGGTTTCCCTCTTCTACACTGCATCACTTTTGAGTCAAACAAAATGACTGTTATCATGACTGTAAAGCTGCATTCCTGACAGCTCCAGGTCAAGGGAAAGGAAAGCCACATGTGTACAAGTGGAACAGAGCATGATAAGAAGTGCTAGACACCACCACTGAAACCCTTCAAAACACTACACTGCCTTCTCCCTCTATCCTAGACTCAGCTCAGTTGTTCTGGTTTAACTGGTTTGCTTCAAATACTGACATTTGCTCTAAAATTCAAAACCATTTCCTTCTAAGTTTGGCGTTTTGTTTGTTTACTTGCACCTTTTCTCCCTCAAAGTTTCAAATATGCAGTAATTAGTTTTCCTGAGCTAATAAGGTTTTGTGGGCTTTCCAATTAGTGCCATTTCATTTGGAATCTTTTCCTCCACCAAAATATAAATGAATGTTAAGATTGTGACCCATTAACCGAGTTTACTGGTATTGGAAGTAGGAAATTCAAAGGGAATACCAAATTTGAGAGACACAGGGTAAAAAAAGAGAAATAACTACAAAAGCAATACTTGCAAAACTGTTTGGTGTAAGTGAACTGAACACCTGGGGGGGGAGGGAAAGGGGGGGAGGGAGGGGGCATGAGGGACAAGGCAACAAACAGTACAAGAAATGTATCCAATGCCCAACGTATGATACTGTAACCTCTCTGTACATCAGTTTGATAATAAAAATTTGAGAAAAAAAAAAGATTGTGACCCATTGTAGGTTGATGATTGTGTCATTTAGTGTTTTCCCCATAAGCAAATGTCATTTATTTAATACTGTGTCTGACAGTGATACTTGGTATATAGTTTTTCTATCCAAAACATTGGAAAATCAATATCAAATATTCAAGGCTCCCTAAAGCTCTTCCAATTTATTTTTCTTCTTTATTTCTCATGTAAGCAAAAAGAGATGATTTAAGTCTATTTAAAAAATGATACCTAATCAGAAACTTTTGATCTAGAGAAGGTGGGGGAAAATAGACGGTTAAGTTTGTGAAACTCAGGTTTTCCAACTTAGAGAATATATTTGTATTCAAGATTTTTCTTACCACAAACAAAATCACAGTAAAGCCACCAGCACAACAATGTTCATTGCAGCGCAATTTGTCATAGCGAGAATCTGGAACCAACCCAGATGCCCCTCAGTACACGAATGGATCAGGAAAATGTGGTACATATACACAATGGAATTTTATGCCTCTATCAGAAAGAATGACATTGCCCCATTTGTAAGGAAATGGAAGGACTTGGAAAAAATTATACTAAGTGAAGTGAGCCAGACCCAAAGAAACATGGACTCTATGGTCTCCCTTATTGGGAATAATTAGCACAGGTTTAGGCAAGTCACAGCAGAGGATCACAAGAGCCCAATAGCTATACCCTTATGAGCACATAAGATGATGCTAAGTGAAATGAACTCCATGTTATGGAAATGATTGTTATATCACAGTTGTAACTACTTTCAACATCCCATGTGTATCTGTAGTTTCTACTATTGATGATGTTCGTGTATCACCTTCTTGTGATTGTATCTACACTATCTCTGTAATCTTATCTGAGTGTATGGGAAACAGTGTGTACTGGTATTAGAATTAGGAAATTCAAAGGGAATACCAAAATTGAGAGACAAAGGGTAAAATAAGAGAAACAACAACAAAAGCAATACTTGCAAAACTGTTTGGTGTAAGTGAACCTCAGGGGGGGAAAGGGGGAGGGGGGCTATAAGGGACAAGGTAACAAACAGTACAAGAAATGTATCCAATGCCTAACGTATGAAACTGTAACCTCTGTACATCAGTTTTATAATAAAAACTTAAAAAAAATTTTTTCTTACTCACTTACTGGCTCATTTTCCTATAGAGCAGTGAGAACCAGAGATCTCATTTTGTCACCAGTGTCCCCAGTACATAAAACTGGCATAAAACCAATGTTGGAGAAACAATGTGTGCATGAATAAAACATTTAAGTAATCAGTCAATTACTTTGATGACTTAGGTTCTGGTTTGTTTTACCTTGTTTATTCATTTCATAAAGAAGAAAAGCTGAAGATGTCTGTATGATAGATTTAGAATGTTAGAAGTGAGAGCTAGAAGAAATCTAGCTCTAAATTATTTTGTTATTCAAAATATTGACTTTATAGCTGAAGGATCTAGGAGTTCAATAACTAAGTAATATGATATCAGGGTCTATTACACCTGGGCAGTGGCTAAACTGCTATCTGAAGCCTTAGGCCAACTCACATCTTCTAGAATTACCCTCCTGAGTTGTTATTGCTTTATCTATCATTCATTAACAAAATGAAAAAAATGCAATGGATATTAATTTTATCCTACAGGGTTCTATTTAGCCACAAACATTTCTCTGTGGGAAACTAGTCATGGGAAAAGCATGAAGTTACGAATGCATGACCCTGACAAGAGTGGGGCTTAGATACAAACTGAGTTTGGGAGTTATCTTGAGGCTTAAATGTGTATACATAGCATAGTCCAGTATACAAAACATTTTCAAGATTGCTATTTCACTTCTTCACAATAACCTAATAAGGTAGCAAGGTAATTCTGAAAATGAAGAACATGAAAGTGAAAGTAGTTGGGAAAATTGTTCAAGGTCACACAGGGAGTTGATGATGAGAGACAGAATTAAGTCCTCCTGGCCATGATAGTTCAGCTACTATATTAACCATTCAAATAAATGTACCTTACTGGCCTAAAATTGGTTCATTTTTTCTAAATTAGTGAGATTTATAATTAAATTCCACTAATCCATCCATCCCCAGTTGAGGATATTGGCTCTGGGCTAGGATTTTTCCTTGTTTAACTCTTCAGCATTTGTCTGGAAAAAAAAATAATTTTCTCTCAGTGCTTTTCACAGGGGATGCCTTTGTCATGGGTCTCCAAATGGTTAACTGACCATTGTCATAAACCCCAGAAGAATTCTCAGCCTCTGGATTCTATGGTTTTGTTGCATCTATTTGCAAAGTATGCACTGTGCCCGTCTATCACTGGCACCAGCAAACACACAGAACAGCACATTCCCCTTCCATCCAAGATGTGTGTTATTACCAGCACTAATGATTAGATCAAAGTAAAATAACAACAGCCACAGGCATGTGGGAAAGGGGATGGAAGTGATGTTTTACGGCTGCAAAGTGGTGAGAGAATCCTGCCAGGAAAATAATATCCAAAAAGGAGGAGCCACAGGAGATCTTAAAACAAGAAAACATGTTTCTGAAACAACTGAGGTAAGAATAATGATAGTATTTCCCATGTTGCTTCTGATAATCTTAACAATAAAACATCAAGTGGGCATTTCAATTCCTTAAGAAAACAATAAGAGAGAATTGGTGAGCAGGAAAATTGTCTGTAATGCCTTGCAAAGAACTTGAGACTCAGGACAGCGCATCTGGTTTGACCATGGCTAGGGTTGGCTGTAGTAGCCTGGCAAGACCAGTAGTGCCTAGAGCAAGAGAACAAATAGAGGCTTCCTAACTGTATAGCCAACCCAGTTGTCCTGTCTCCAAGCTACCATCAAATATTTGATCCCCTGATGGGGAACCAACACACATTTATAGAAACCTTTCCCACATGTCTATTTGGCCCCACTGCTTACTTTCTCTATAAACATTCAGTCCTTAGGTCTTTGAGAATTCACAATATTGGCGTGTTATACTGGCAGCACAGTCCAATACAAAGACAAGCTGGGGTTTTGAAATCCAGCTGACAGATGTGAACAGAAATCGGGGCAGATATGAACAGAAAGTAGGATAAGACCTTGAGTCTTGAAGTGACAATGAGGTTTAGAGTTCTTTGGGCAATAAGGCAATAAGAAATATTACAGATCCAGAAATCCCCAAGTCTCCTTCACAAAGCGTGTAGTGATGACTGTGGAATCTCTGACCTTGCCCATTGATGATAGAGAAAAAGCTGACCTGAAACTGTGTAGGATCCAGTTAGCCTATGAACAAGGGAATTTAGAATTAGACCTGGAACAGGGTATAAACCTATCCCCCAAATTAAAATAGATGTTTTAGAGAAGCATAGCTTAAACTAAATAATCTTCCCAGCTTTATTATTTTGTGTTTCTATTTTTTTTATTGATTTAAGAGAACATTCAAGTGTGCATATAGAGTAATTATGAGGACAATATAGATTTCCCTTGTCTCTTCCCTGGAGGCAAACGCATAAAGGCCTAGCTTTCTAAAGTTTGCTTAATTTGTTTGTTAGTGGGGGAAGCAGGGGTTAATTAATCTAGTTTGGGGACTGGTAGATAATATCTACATTCAGTAGCTTGTACATTATGCTTCCAATTAATTCCTCCAAAGGACTTTTATATAAGACTATTCAGCTCAAAACTTGAGGCTTGAAACTTTTCAAGGTCTTTAGGGTGACCATTAGAGAAAAATATGCTTTGGAAACTATCACTTTCTTTTGTTCTCTCATCCGGTGGGAACCTTTTCACTTCTCAAAGGTTAAGAAGGTTGCAATCCTTCAGGAACTGTAGTCAGGGCACCCATTTCAATTGCTCTCACATGCTCCTCTGGTTGAATTCCTAGAAGCATAACCTGGAGCCTGTGTTGCAGGACGCCTGTAGTTTAGCCCACCAGGGTTTCCTACAGTCCTTGGCTGAACCCAGAAATAGTCAGATGCCCTTGGAATCCTTAAATGGCTTTCTAACAGACGGTTTGGCCATTTCTTCTCCCTGTGCTCATTTTAAAGTTAAGCACATGAACACACATTTTTTTGAATCCCAAAGAAGACTTTTAATTGATTCCCTGAATATTTTAAGGTCTATTAATTCCATTGATGTTGCAAACGCTGCAATTCATTCCACCTGCTATTCTAATCACATTCATTAACAGCCTTATTTTTACCTGCCAGCTAATATTTTATCTTGCATCAATAAATCTTCAGCTTTCTAGCCAAACTGTATGCAAAATAAAATGAATTACGCAACCTCTTGATTTTTCCACAGGGGCTGGAGCATCCCTTCTGAGAAGCAAGAACATATAGGTGATAAACTAAGCAATGGGTATGCTACTCATTTGTGACATTACAAATAGAGTACTGGATAAAAATACAAGTTTCTCTTGCAAAGTCTACCACAAGTAGCTTTTATTAGTTTTTAATTTTATGATACATAAACTGAAAGAAGAGCAAAAATTGGTCACTCTGATATAGACAAAAGATTTAAGAGTAGATTTAAATGGTTCATGTACCAATGCCCTCTTCAGAATTTTCTTTCAACAAATGTTTAATTTTGATTGGCCTATTCATGGCATACTCTTCCATCCTGAATACTGGCAATAGGTCAGTATGAAACAATGACACAGTATGTCTCCAGTAAAATATATAACAGATAAATGATTCACACCGTAAACCAGCCAAGTATCTTTGGCTGGTGTGCTGAATGAAGCAAGATTAGAAGAGCCTGACTCCTAACAAGATCTCAGTACTCGATCTCTCTAGGTGAATGGTTAAATTTCTTGTTATTAGATAACAATAAAAGTCAGAGAAATACAGAATTATGGTCAAGAACCATATCAACTTGACTGTTAGCTTTGCCACATACAAGCTGGAAGCTTGGGTGAATTAACTGAGCTGTGTGAAATGCACATTCTTCTTATGTAGTGATCATCAGATAAGATATTCAATATAAATGTAGGTTGCTTAATACAGTTCCTGGCTTATGTTAAACTCTCCGAAATATGTAAGTTCAGATGAAAATAAGTTGCATTTTTCATTCAGTATGATTGCTTTTCTTAAACTGGGTTTTATGTAATAATAAAAAGGCAAAATCTGTCTACCATATCCTAATCACATACTTCACACTCATTGCCACTTTTTTAAAATAAAACTCTCTTTCCCCTTTTGAAACTACCCAGTGTTCCACACACACACACACACACACACACACACACACACACACACACACCCCTAAGTTCAGGTGTATGGCTGGCCAGGAAACATGCCAGAAATTATGTAACCCAAGTTGATTTTTGAGGATTGGGGAAGATAGACTATGAAAAAGGACTCTATAGGAAAATGGCAGGGAAGCGGGAGGGAGTGCAGGGGAGAAAAACAGGGACACAAAGCAGGTTAGGAAATTCAGAAAATACTATAAGATGGGTAGTATAAATCCAAAATACACCCAATAATAACCCCATTGAAAGATGAAGATGGTCAGGTTGAACGTTTAAATGTTGTAAATAATTTATCTCAAAAGAAGGAAAATGTTGGAAATAAGAAGATGTATAAAGATCAGCATGCAGGCTGGAAACAGTAGCATGTTGTGCCTCATCTCAAGCTACATGGGAAGCTAAGAACACAGTCCCAGGCAGAAATATCCATAAAACTCCACACCATGGAAAGAAGCTGGCTGTGGGAGCATGTGCCTCTGATTTGTAAAAGATGAGAATTCTCAAGCAGATGTATCATGACTCAGACATATGCCAGGGTAGGAAAGGAGATTATCTCCTAATAATAACCAGTGAAAAACAAGGCAGAGGTGTGGATCAGTAGGAATGAACCAGCCTAGCAAGCTCAAGGTCCTGAGTTCAAACCCCATACAGCAAAAAAATAACAAATAATACAGCACTACAATAATTATCTTGCGGGGTTGGGAATATGGCCTAGTGGCAAAAGTGCTTGCCTTATATACATGAAGCCCTGGGTTCAATTCCCCAGCACCACATATATAGAAAATGGCCAGAATTGGCACTGTGGCTCAAGTGGCAGAGTGCTAGCCTTGAGCAAAAAGAAGCCAAAGACAGTGCTCGGGCCCTGAGTCCCAGGCCCAGGACTGGCCAAAACAAAACAAAACAAAGCAATAATTATCTTGCAATAATTAGTCCCAAAATTCTATATAACATCAAATAAACAACAAAATAGAACATTAGCCATATAATTCAACAAAAAGCAAAGCTAGAGACTAAAAATTCCCCGAGAAGGTCAATCCATCCTAAGTGATTCTTAATTTGTATTCACCTAATATCATAGTCTCAAAATATAGTGAACAAACATTGGCAGAAATGCAAGGGGAAACAGAAGAGCCAATAATCATAGTGGGAATGTAAACAAAACTCTCAGGAAACGATAGAAGTACAGGAAAGATCAGTAAATATTTGGGAGATTTGAACAACATAGCTAACAGACTTACACTAATTGACTTGTGCAAAACAGCAACCAACAACTGCAGACTACATGCTTCAAGCATACAGTGAACAGCCACAGAAATAAGCCATATGCTGAGCCATCAAGGAAAGCTCGACGAATTTTAAAGGACTCAAATTATGAAAAACATGTTCTCAAACCAAGGTTCTATTAAGATTAAAATCACTAACAACAACAAAAAAATAACTAGAAAGTCTCCATATGTGTATAAATTAATAAATATTCTTCTTATTTTTGATTAACTGGTGACAGTCAAAATATTGTGGGATGTGGCTAGCTCCTTTCTCAGAGGCAAATGTAGAATATCTGTTATGAAAGAAAAAAAGCTGAAAATTTATAATCTAAGCATCCATCTTACACAGTTAGAAATAGAACCATAAAATAAACCTAAATGAAGCAAAATGAAGGGAACAGAAAGATAAGAAGATAAATTAGCCAAATATATAATGAAAAGAAGAATGACAAAGACAAAAGTCGCTTCCTTAAGTAAAAAAAATATCAGCACTTTCAGTAGTCTTTTCAATAAATGTTCGAAATCATCTGGGTATCCTCATGGATAAAAGAAACTTCACTCCTGCCTTGTACCATGTACAATAATAAATTGTAGGTAAATAAAGGCAAGCAATGGTAATTTTAGAATTTTTTTTTCCTGTTTTATTTGTTTTTTTTTTCTCAAATTTTTATTTTCAAACTGACGTACAGAGAGGTTACAGTATCATACGTTGGGCGTTGGATACATTTCTTGTACTGTTTGTTGCCTTGTCCCTCATGCCCCCCTCCCTCCCCCCCTTCCCTCCCCCCCGCCCAGTTGTTCAGTTCACTTACACCAAACAGTTTTGCAAGTATTGCTTTTGTAGTTATTTCTCTTTTTTTACCCCGTGTCTCTCGAATTTGGTATTCCCTTTGAATTTCCTACTTCCAATACCAGTAAACACGGTTTCCAATATACTCAGATAAGATTACAGAGATAGTGTAGGTACAAACATAGGAAGGTGATACAAAACATCATCAATAATAGAAACTACACATTCACATAGGACGTTGAAAGTAGTTATAACTGTGATATATCACTTGTTTCCATATCATGGAGTTCATTTCACTTAGCATCATCTTATGTGTTCCTAAGGGTATAGCTATTGGGCCTTGTGATGCTCTGCTATGGCTTGCCTAAACCTGTACTAATTATTCCCAATAAGGGAGGCCATAGAGTCCATGTTTCTTTGGGTCTGGCTCACTTCACTAAAAAATTACCTTCTTCCAAAACAAAACTGCAAAGAACCAACAGCCCCCTCATCAAGTGGGCTAAAGACTTACAAAGAAACTTCTCTGATGAGGAAATGAGAATGGCCAATAGACATATGAAAAAATGCTCTACATCACTGGCCATAAAGGAAATGCAAATCAAAACAACATTGAGATTCCATCTCACCCCAGCAAGAATGTCATATATCAAGAAAACTAATAATAACAATTGTTGGAGGGGATGTGGCCAAAAGGGAACCCTACTTCATTGTTGGTGGGAATGTAAACTGGTTCAGCCACTCTGGCAAGCAGTATGGAGATTCCTCAGAAGGCTCAATATAGAACTCCCCTATGACCCAGCAGCCCCACTGTTGGGTATCTATCCAAAAGACCACAAACAAAATCACAGTAATGCCACCAGCACAACAATGTTCATCGCAGCACAATTTGTCATAGCGAGAAGCTGGAACCAACCCAGATGCCCCTCCATAGATGAATGGATCAGGAAAATGTGGTACATTTACACAATGGAATTTTATGCCTCTATCAGAAAGAATGACATTGTTCCATTTGTAAGGAAATGGAAGGACTTGGAAAAAGTAATTTTAGAATTTTATGTAAGAGAATATTTCATTACATTGAGGTAAGGAAATATTTCTTAAGATATATACACACCATGAAAAAGAAAACTCACCATAAAAAGGAAGTTTGTGAATTGGACTGTATCAAAAGAGAATGTTAGCCAGGCACAAGGGCTCATACTTGTTATCCTAGATACTTGGGAGGCTAAGGTCTAGAGCATTATGATTACATGCCATCCCAGGGAAAAGAAAAAAACATGCATAAAACTTCATCTCCATGGAAGAAGCTGGATGTAGTGGCATGCAAATGACATCCCCGCCATGTGGCAAGTGTAAATGAGGAGGACCATGGTTCAGGCATAGACTTGTAAAACAGCAAGACCCTATCTCAAAACAACTGGTGTAAAAGATGTTAAAGGAGTGGGTTAGAAGTACAGTCCATGCCTAACAAGTGTGATGCCCTGAATTAAAAAATAAATAAATAAACAAAATCCTAGTACAGTACTATAACATGAAAATGTGAAAAGAAGTCAGGCCAGTGGCTCATTCCTGAAACTCTAGCACTCAGAAGGCTGATACCTAGAGGATCGTGGTTCAAAAGCAGTCTTGGCAGAAAAGTCTACAGGACTCTATCTCCAATTAATCAGCACAAAGTGCTAGACTGGAGACATGGCTCAAGTGGTAGAGCACCAGCCATAAGCAAGAAGGCTAGTGAAACTGAGTTCCAGCCCCCGTAGCAAAACCAAACAAACAAAACAACATAAATTAACATGGACAGCACTTACAAATGCAATGAAGAAAAGGAAGCCAGGTACAAAAAATACATACTGAAAAAAAATCCTCAAATTTGATATTAAAGAAAGTGGAGAAAAGAAGTCAGGTGAAAACTGAAGCATAGGAAAGAGCCTACAAGCACTAGAATTTTCCAACCCAAGCAGTGTGCCCTCTTACGTGTGTTTACAAAGAAGAGGTAAATTTTAAAATAATATCCTCAAGATGGAAATTTCACTTCGAAGAACATTATTCAGTAAACATAATGCATACATGTACTAAAAATTAAATTTTATTTAGGTGCCAGTGATTCATACCTATTATCTTAGCTATTTGAGAGGTTGAACTAGGCAGGATCATGGTCCAAGGACCGCCCAGGCAAAAATCTCACAAAGCATTTGCTATCACAACTGGCAGGAGGGTGAGACTGGGAAGCTGTAGTTCCAGGTAAGCCCTAGCAGAAAAGTACACAAGACTCTATCTCAATGGAAGAAGCTAGGCATTGTGACATGCACCTATCTTCTCAGCTATGTTGGGAATCATAAAATAGAACAATAGTTCAGGCATGGCATGAGCAAAAGCAAGACCTTATCTCTAAAATAGCCAATGCAGAATAAAGGCTGGAGGCATGGTTCAGTGGTACAGCACCTGTTTGGCAAATGTAAGACCCTGAGTTCAAACTTTTGTACTACAAAAAAGAAAAAGAAAGAAAAAGAGAAGGAGGGAGGGAGGGAGGGAGGGAGGGAGAAAGGGAGGAAGGAAGGAAAGGAGGGAGAGAAGGAAGGAAAGGAAGATGTATTTGGGTATTATTTGTAAAGGTAAAAGTCTGAAAACAATAAAAAATTCCCACCAATACAAGACAGGTCCAATAAATTTTAGCACAACCAAGAATATTACAGAAACTTTTAATAAATGAAAAAGCTCTACATGTCCTAATATGGTACCATTATCATCAGGCATTTCAGCAATCTGCCGGTGATATAGAGCAGCATGCAGAGTATGTGATCATTTTATTTATGTTACAAAATAATGTGAGTATATGTGTTTATATATGCTTTCTATGTTTCTAGAAAGACAGGTAATAAACAAAAACTAGTAATAGTGGTCATCTATAAAAAGGGAAACTAGTATCATACAGCATGAATGAGAAGAATAGATACTCTTTCCTTTTCTTTTCTTTCTTTTTTTTTTTTACTGTACTTGCTGTTACCAAGTGAGCTTAATCATACACATGTACTGACTTTTCAATGCAGTAAGTGAAAGAGAGGACATACATTTATATTTATTAATACACTGGAAAGATTTTGTAAGGCCAGCTTCCAATAGTTGGTTGCATGTAGACATTTGCATGGACCAAAATGTCCTTATTTACATTACAAATTGGTATCACCTGAGGTGGAGGCTGGGAAACAAGTGCCCATGATGGGTAGCTAGGAACAACTGGAAGCCAAAAGACAAGCAGACAGGTTCCACAATAAGAACAAGAGTACAAAGGTTGCCTGTCTAGACAGGGCCAGCAGCAGAGTGATAAAGCCAGAGAAGCAACTGAAAAGCACTGGTCAGGGAAACCAGACAAAAGTGAAGACATACAATGCAAAAGACCTGCAGAATAGACCCTGCCCAGGAGGGAAAAGCACTATGACATTCACTGCTGCTCTCCTAAGTCCAATACTGCTTTTATACGGTAAAGGACAAGAAGACACCAATGTTCTTACCAGTTCATTTGTATTGATCCAAACTATGGTCAGCCCCAGAATGAAGTCTTTGTCTCCTCTATAACATTTATTATAGATAAAACATCTACTATATACATATATATAACATTTATCTATAACATTGTGTGTGTGCACATAATGTATTTAAAACGAGCTTCAGACTCCCTCAGTTTTCTAAAGCATAAAAATATAACCTTTCCCCTGAGTGGCTTAACAGGGTTTCACAGGGCAGTCCAGGAGTGGGCCTGAGCCACTGTCTGATGGGAAATGTATATATAAGAAGATACTAGCCTTTGATTATCTCATTTGTGGCCCTGATCTGACCACTGGCTTTCAGCCACACAGTTCACACAATTTCCTCTAAACAGATTCATCTAGTTGTCAACTGTCATATGACCATTTTACCTTTAAAATTCATGGAAGGGATGCATCCTTGGAAGGATAGACGGAGACATCAGATGCCACGCTAAGCATTCTGTTGCATTAGTCTAGAGGACCCTCAGGACTTCCACCAGGGCAGAAAACTAAGTCAGGGAAGCAAAGTCGGGGGGGTGGGGCGAGAGACAATGCCAAGGCCACCACATTTGAAGATCCATTTTACAAATTATCTCCCAGCCAACAGGGTCCTTTTGCCATTTAATACATCTATATCATTTCTGTATAGCTGGTGCCAAGTTTTATTCTCGGTGCAGTTTTTTGTAAATCATATCCAAAATATGATTTGGGAGAAAAAATGCACCTTCTTACAAGCCCACTGTGTACTTGAAACACCCAGTGCACAAATCATTTGCACCTGTACCATTTTCATCCAGTTCTAAGCTAATTTTAAAAAGGCTCTGAAAGCCTGCCAACAGCACATGTGCACAGAAGATAAAATGTAATAGCAATTAATCCAATCATCTCTGATTTAACGTTAATTTAACCCAGTGGATTATGCCTTGTTTTGTGTGCAACTGTGTTGATCCTGCTACATTTCAGAGAGCCCCCAAATCAATCAAGTCACAATCCCTAATTGCAGTCAAAATGGGGAATTCCACTCAGCAGGGCCCTTCTCTGGAGTATCTGTTCCTCCCAAGGAAGAAAGGAAAGTCAAAGAAAGAGGCGTCTCTAATAGCAGGCTGCTAACATGCAGCTGATGGAGTCAGGACTGGCTCTGAGGAGTGGCCTACTGTTTGCTGGCATATTCCATTGCATCAGGCTTCTTGCCAGAAAGAACAGGAAAGGGCTATCGGAGGAAAGCCAATGGAAGCATCAGTGCTGTTTAAACTAGAAACAAACAATAACAGCAGCAACAAATTCTCACCTCACAAGGTTTTCCTTCCTCTTTATTTGTAATGCAGATTCGAGGACTATAACAGTTAAAGACCTGAATTAGGACAGCTGTAATTGAAAACTAATATCATGATGCACCCCGGGGTCTGATATTACTGGATTAGAGTGTTAGTGTGCATTCTTGGAATCAAGGTTGGTTGTGACAACATTTGCATTACCATATGCAAAGACCAGAGAGTGTTTCAAGTTACTAATTCCTTCTGTTGTTGTTTTATTGAGAATTGAAATCATAAAAGGTGTTACCTAGGCTCAGGACAACCCAGGAAGTTCAATTGTAGTTCAGCCTTAGTTAAGGATTAGTTAATAGATACTTCACATAAAGTACTACCATGTTCTTTTTCATAATTTTTCTCTCCCCTCCTCCCTTCCTTTGCAGCTGAGAATAATTAACTGTTCTTTTGTGAGTGTCATTTGTTCTCAAGGAATTAAATGCCACCTTATTTCCCAGAACAAGAATTCAACTGTCATAATTATAGCTTCATTTCAGAAGCAAAAAAAATCATAATTTATTACAGATTGTTCAGCATGTGAGATAGGTTTAAATGTCATTGGAAGTAAATTGTGGCATGTCAGGAAGGGGTTTTAGCCACCACTGTAATTGATTTATAATTTCACATTTAAAATGAACAACATTCACCCATTGTTCTTATATTATATAACTCTGACATCAATCCCTTGAGAATTAGGCATTCAACTTGGCCAATACTACTACTAATAACAATAATAATAACAATAACAATGATATACCAATTTTAAAGATAAGCACTGAAATTAGCATAAGCACTAAGAAAATGTATGTTAAAATGGGATCTCAAGCTCCATAATAGAAGGTAAAGGTACCTTTCAGAGGGAATGCATTTGAATATTAGCATTGAACTTCATAAAATTAAATGACTCTCAGGGGTTTAGTGTGTGTGACTCATAAAATTAAGGCCCATCAAAATTAAGGTTTAAACTATTCTCTACCCAGAGCTATTTTTTTAAGATACAGAAGGTGGAGGTAAATTTTTCCATTTCTAATCTCAAGTAGACTGAGAATCCATTTCACTTTGTCCTATAAGAGCTCATGGTGATGACTAGTGTTATATCCCAGGAACTATATACACACTAGATTAGAACATCAAATGTTCACCCATTTAGAACTTGAAATGAATCTATGATGGTTCACCTACCCCCGAATTGTAAGGATGGACAGATACCATTTAGATGTGTTTGGATGTAGAAAAGGCAAACATAAGCATACACTATGATAGGGATTTGATGGCAACCGAACTACAAGAGCCACAATTTAGAGGAAACCAGAAATGTCCTGCCTGATTCCATCTCCAAATCTATAGTCTTTTGAATGTTCTATTTGTGCTGTCTAGGAAGGTCAGTCATTTATTATTTGTTTTTTAAGTTGATTTGAAAGAACAGCATTTGAAATACATGGTGTGATAAGCTGATGAAAGGTACCCAATGTCACCTATGCCCAAGGTCCTGCAGTCAGTGAATGTCACATTCTAGGGCAAAGGGACCTGGCAGATGTGATTATCTTTATGAATTTTTAGACAAGGAGATTATCATGGATCACCTAGGTTGGGCCCAAATATAATTACAAGTGCCCTGTAAGAGGGAGGTAAAGAGATTTTTTTACTACAGTAGAGGATGAGGCTAAGTAAGCACAAAAGTTTGCAGTGATGCAGCTAGGAGCCCAGGAACCCCACAGCTTCTGAAAGTTCTTTCTCCCTGGAACCTTTGGAAGAAACTCACCTCTACTAGCCTCTTTCTTTAACTTCATAAGACTCATTCCAGATTTTGGCCCTCCCGAACTAGAACACAGTTGTGCTACTTAAAGCCAGAAAAATTGTGGTACCTCACTACAGTGTTCACAGAAAACTAATACAGGGCTATAAGGAAATAGCCTGTTTTAGTCAAAAGTTTAGTACAAGATCAAGTTATCTTCATTAGGAGAATCAAGGGACTAAGTCCACTCTGCTTGGAATTGAAGTTTCTATACTTATCAGGATTGAGGTCCTTTTTTAGGAGGTACCCAGGCAGCTCCTGTGCTATGCTTGTAGAGAAACAGAAATCCAAATTTAACATCATGGCCATTTTTTAAGAAAGAAGTAGCACATAATTTTAAGTCATTTGATTGTTAAATGAACATAGTGCCTTAAAATGAACTGTGATTTTATTTACATTTTATAAAAGAGAAATTGTATTTATTTAAAAACATTAAAGCATTACAAGAGTTGCAAAAATACAAAGCTGTGATTTTTTTTTTCCCCACATAGCATACTCTTGACTCGGTAAATCATTGCTCCAGAGATATTACTTGGCTTTTGGTTCATGTCTATAGTTAAGTCAAAGATTTAAAAATAAAGTTTAGAAAGACAGAAGCTATTTCAATAAAATACTAAGATGCAGCTGGGTAATGGTGGCTTATGCTTTTAATTCTCCTGAAGTATTAAAATAAAAGAAAACTAAATAAAAGAATTTCCTTCTGATTGCAAATTAGTTAAGAAAATATGTATATTGATGAAGCAGAATTCTTGCAAGCACCCAACTAATATATCAATTAATATATTCCAATTAATATTAAGCACTAAATACTTTATTAGAAAAAAAACAATAAGGCCATTTAAATAATTACTGAAGCATAAGAGCTGAGTAAACAGAATAGTGTTCTAAATAAGTCCTTTATTTCTTCAGTCAGTCACCCCTGTGTTTTAGTTCAGAAGAACCAGTAATGCTTTTTGGCAAGGCCCCAAAAACCTTCAGTAAGAGGACTGACTCAAAAGTAACCTGTCCCCAAGCCAGGTGTCGATGGCTCATGCATGTAATCCTACTCAGCTACTTAGCTACTCAAGAGACTGAGATCTGAGGATTGTGGTCCAAAGCCAGCGCAGGCAGAATAGTCTCTGTGAGACTCTTATCTCCAATTAACCACTCAAAACTGGAAGTGAAGCTGTGGCTCTAAGTGGTAGAGCACTAGCCTTGAGTTAAAAAAAAAAAGCTCAGGGACAGCACTCAGGTTCTAAGTTCAAGCCCTACAAGGGGGTGGTATTAACCTGTCTTCAAGGAGTTTATAATCCAGTAGAAGGAGAATATGATAAACAATATTGTTTTGCAATAAACATTATTGTTTATCACATTATTTATATAGTTTATCGAATTATTTGCTGTTTTCCCTTTTTAAGGGAGTGCAGTAGCTATAACTTAGGACTTACTTCGTAAATGAAATATAGGCAGAAGCAATGTTTGCAGACAGAAGCATTAAAGCCAGCTGTGTGTTTCACCATTATATCTCTTCTTTTCTTTTGCTTTGAGACCAGCAACATCCCAGAAAGAAAGGGGAGGAGGGGGCTACTTTCCATCAACCTGAGTCTGACGAGAAGCAAAGTCATGGCCAGTTTATGATGAACATATAACTTGAGCAAGTAGTATATCTTTGCTGTCACTAAGGAATTCAGATGGTTTCTTACTGTGGGATAATCTAACCTAAGCTGACTAATACCATCACAGAAGACAAAAGCACTCAAAATCACATTATGAGGTCAGATCTATTATTTTTTTTAAAAATATGAAATTTCAAAAGACAGTGAATTTTTGATGCTAGGACACCATATATGCCCCACCCACCACCCACCCCCCAAAAAAGCGTTTATTCCAGTGGGGTTTTTTTTTGTTTTGCTTTACTTTGCTTTGGATTTAGTTCTGAGTAAAGCAAATACCTAACTACTAACTAATCAAATAATGCTGCTCCAAAGGAGAGACCCTTGCACTTGATGCTCAATCCCCACAAAAAGCTCTAAATACCTACTGATAGGGACAAGTTGAAGTGCTGCCATGTCAGTGAGGAAGTTGTTCACACCATACACAATCACAGAGTATCTACCCTGAGCAGGTTACATGGGCACCAGATGCTCAAAGATAGAAGAACAGTCCTTCCTTTGAGGGACCTGGCATCTGGTGAAAGCACATAGCACAGCTGTACACCCACAGAGGCTACAAGAGCTAGTGATGAGAAGGTAGAGATGGGAAGGACCAGGATGAAGTGAAACCTGACCTTAATGTTCAAGAAAAGAGACATGTTGGCTTTGCCAAAAGCACAGCGTAAAGGTGAGATGGTTTGTTTTCCAGGGGATTGAAGGAGTCTCAACAGAGCAAGTGACACAGGGAAAGAGAAGGGTTAAGGCTAAGAAAGGCCTCAAAAAGAAACCATATTTAGAAGTATGATTTTATGCTGCAAGGAGTTGGAAGCTTTTAATATGAGGACCAGTATGCTCCAACTGGTATGTTGTAAAAGTTTCTTTGCCAACAACAGGAAGAGGGAATATGATCAGGGAATGTCCACTCCTGGATTCGGGAAGCTGGTTAGAAAGCTCTTGGCATCATTCTGATGACAAGTTGTTGTCTGAACTGAAAGGTTCTTTTTTTTGTTCCATAATCTGGTGATGAAGACCTTCTTAAAGACATTTGGGAGGGAATTAGCTTATGGCTAGTGAACAATGGAAGTTTTTCAGATTCTGTTCTGCCTCATTTGAGAGCTTTGAAATATTTTTTATATTTATATTACATATTTTTTAATTAGAGTCCAAACTCACAACTTGATTAGTCAAAACTTCAGTCCAATTTTCCTACTAGGCCCCTTCCTCTGGTCACCCAGGCATGTTCCTAACCAAGTGTCTTCATTCACTCACTCATTCCAAAATATTTGCCACATGCCAATTAGGCAGCAAACACTGAGCTAGGTGTTGAATGCATAAGATAAACACAACACTGACTTTGCCTCATAGAACAAGAAATCTAATGAGCAGAAACATGAGGAACACAAACAAATAATTACAAAATGCAAATCTCTAGAAACAAACAGCATCAGAGTGCTAAGTGCTAGAAGAGTAGCAATCTATGTGCACACATAGAAATGTCCTGGAAGGCCTACCCAGGAGAATCAGTCCACTGAGATACTAGTGTGAATGCATTTGCATGTAATTTACATCAGTTGAATTCTAGAGAACTATCAGCATATCTAGGCTGATGCCATTAACCAAAAGCACTGGCATAAAAAACACAAGGCCATAGTCTCCAAACAGCAGTTGAGGTCTACAAGTAGGGAGCGGGAAATTGGCAAAGTGGGAGACCTTTGACCTACAGAGAACAATTTTCTACCTGGGACTTAATGAGACTCACAAAGTCTCCAGGGGGTCTCTAAGAGAGCTCCATTGGAGCACCATGGTATTGACTCAGCCCTCAAGTGGCCCCGGTGAGGCTACAACTAGGCTGGACCTAGTTGGGTTGATATGCTTAATGCTAAGAACTGAAATTGTGTTGACTTTACACAATAGTGTTTCATTTTCATGACATCAAACCAAAATACTTATTAATTCTTTCTTTGAAAACTACTTAGGAAATTTTAAGAAGGTTCTGCATTAGTTAAAATTTTCTTTTAGTTTACAGCTCAAAGATTAAAATCACCAGATCATTCACCAAACAGCTGTAGTGTTGTTAAAGTTAGTTACCCAGAGTAGCTTCTGTCACTTGTCCCTCTGTGAGATATTTAAGCCCAGTTCTGATAGGAGCCTACTCAAGTCATCTAGACTTTGGCCACTTGTAATCAGTTCTTAGTTACCAACCAGCAAGGTTGGACTTAAAATAATTGGCCAATAGGTAAAGGTCCTCTATTTCATCATGACTCTTCCTTGCCATCCTTCATCTGTCATGATTTCCCAAGGCCCAGTTATTTAATTTAAAAAATGATTTGATTAAGGACAAGATTTATGAGGTCCCACACTGAGACAAATTCTAATCCAATATTAGCCCATTCTAGAAAAGAGACTAGAATATTGAGGAAATTCTTTATTTCTTTATCTACACATAAACACACTCACCTATATATACCCACACATATTGTTTGGCAACTTGTCACTCAGCAAGACTGATAAACAGTAATCCATTTTAGACATTGGCAGATATAAAGGGAGACTACTTTGGCAGTTATCAAAAAGCATCTTCCTTTATAATTATTAATCAAAATTTTATTTCCCATTGACTAACCCCTGGAAAACATAATTATCTATTTCAGTCTGTACTTATTTCACGACTAACAAGAGATTCTTTTTCTCTCTCATCCTGAGGAATGCAGAATTTTCATCATTCCCAAGACCACTTGGGCTCCTTGACCAGAAGAGGCGTTTAGCTATGTCATCCATGATGTATTGCACATTTAATTGCACTATGCAGCTATTCAAAAAGCATTCAGAAGTAATCATTTAACATTAATATCTCAGGGCAATCCAAGGTCACAGTACATTAAAAACTAATTCACAGTGGTTCAAGAATGCATTTTTCATATATGGAGTAACATAATTCTTTTATGATAAAAGTGATAAGAGTATTACAGAGTGATGGGATCCAAGATATTCTGAATATCCATCATTGGGCCTACTGTACAAATGGCAAAGTCAGACCTTTGTTCTTCTCATAACTCAGCACACTGCTAATCTGTATTAAATACTGCTGGCCATGTTAACCTTTTACGTGGCTGACTGTACTTGAAGGAGCAATAGCCCTTACTTATCAAAGACAATGCTAGCATTTAATCCTTACTGTCATAATTTCATTCTCAGCCTTTTTTTATCAGATTTTGCTAGTCATCTAAATTCTAATACCTTTATGAGCCACAGTTTTTTTTATGAAAAATTACACACACACGTATGCACAAGCATACATGTGTCTATTCTATCAAATTCCTTCCAGAAATGCTGTGGGAGATAAAATTATTACATCTTGTATATAATATTTATCATGCTAAAATTAATAGTGTCCCAAGGTAACAGACCTCAAATACAAGGTATTGTGGGTAGGATCCACTTTCTCACACCCAAACCATTACCAACACTTACCACAATTTGTTGCCAGCAACCAGCAACACATCAGGAATTATTTCAACTGAAGTAGACAATATGAAATTTGTTAACGTAATAAACTCTGCATTTAAAAAGACCAGGTCTCACTTCCATGCTACTTTTGCTTCCCTTTTTATTTATGTTTTGTAACCCCAAGTCTATTTTCCCAGTCAGTCTAGACAGAGTAGGGAGTAGCAGAAGTCTTGTTTGGTGGGCCATGTGAGACTATCAGTATTATGATAACCTAGTCCAGGAGACAGTTTAGGTATGAATATGAGTTGAGGCTGGGCATACTTGAAATGGAAAAAGGGAAGTAAACTATAAAATGCAAACAGCATATGTAATTTGGCCAACAGTAAGAAAAATTAGAACAGGCTTTGACTGATGACTAATTGTCAATAACTGCTGCAGATGTATTAAGTTCAAAAGCAAGAATACCTCTGGTTGACCCTGTCTTTTCTCTTCCAGATCAGCTAAGTGAGAACACAGAGAATGTGCATTCTTGGCCCAGCACCTAAGCTGCCTTTCTCCAGACCTCAGAGAAGTTCTCATATGGCACAGCAAGGGAAAGAAGAACCTAAGGGATTTTCTGATGAAGACAAAGATATACAGGGCTAGTGGCATGGCTCAGCAATAGAGCATCCATCTAGAAAGCATGAGGCCATGAGTTCAAACCCTAGTAAAGGAGCAGAGGGAGGGGGCATGTAAGATCTCAGACACTAACCTATTCCAACGTGAAGGAGCAAAACAATAGATTACTGTAACTACTAGAAACCCCTATTTGCAAACAATTCTAATCCAAAAATACGAGTGTCGTCTTTGGATAAAATTATTCTGGTCTGGCTATTAGTAGGTTTAAAAATATTTCAATTTAAAATGGAAAGCTCAATGCTTAAACTGAATAACTGCCATAAATAGCTATGGTACATAAACTGAGGCTCAAGGGAACCTAGGAAATTCTTCAAATACATCAACAAGATGTTTAAAGTTCTCTGCATCTTGATGATGCAAAGTAAACCCTTTGAGTTCTTTTCCTCTAGTTCCTCATAAGTGTTAAAAGGGTTGCACAAATTCAGAAAGGAGAAAGTCAGAATAAATGAAACAAAATTTGACTGGTTACCTACAAAAATTTTAAGTGAGACACTGCTGCATTAACTAAGACCCAGATTGCTTCCAAGTACCAGCCTCAGGGGCTGGGAATTGGCCTAATGGTAAAAGTGCTCACCTCGTATACATGAAGCCCTGGGTTCGATTCCTCAGCACCACATATATAGAAAAAAGCTGGAAGTGGCGCTGTGGCTCAAGTGGTAGAGTGCTAGCCTTGAGCAAAAAGAAGCCAGGGATAGTGCTCAGACCCTGAGTCCATGCCCCAGGACTGGCAACAAAAACAAAACAAATAAACCAAGTACCAGCCTCTCCACAACAAATCCTTGGTAAAGCTAGTCACATTGACTGATAGGAGAAAATCAAACAAAATTTGATTGATAAGTTTGCTATACATCGGTGTCTACATCTTACCATATCTCATTTGAAGAAGGTCATCCTCATCCCCATATGAGTCTACATTTTTTGGCCTCTTTCTTGTACAGAACAAGGTTAACAAGGAACAATTCCTTCCAAAATGAAGTTGACTTCTGTTTGATTTTCCTCAGGACCACTGATAGGAATTTGCACCCTCGGGCAGCCTCTTCCCCAGCAACATCTATGCATCTGTATCCCCGGCAAATTATATAAGAAAAGAAAGCCAGATAAATGATGTCAACTCTGAATTCTGGTGTCTGCTGCTATCAAATTTAAAAGCATTCCAACACTTTAGTGTTCAAATCAATTTTATCATATCCAACACAAACGTGTTGAATAAGCTCGCTAATGATCCTTCCAGACTCATTTTTTAGAATTTTTATGCTAAGTTAAAACAGTATACAAGGATATTATTTATGCATGTAGATAGAACTGAAAATAGAGAAATTGTTCCAGACACTAAGTCTTATTAAAGAATAAGAGAATATGGTTGGTCTTCCTTTATAGATAAACTAAACTACCAAAATGGTTAAATTGATTCTCTCAGGTGGATAGGTTAAGGAGTGGTAGTGTCATTAAACTCTTACATGGCTGTATAGAGACTTTGGGGCCAAGTATGGATTTTTACTTTGGTTCCACTGCTTGCTGTGTGCCCTCAAGTAGCTTAATTAAGTTCTCTGAACACTGCTTTTCTCATTAATAGGAACAGGAATAAATAATAACCTACAACTCAGGATGTGAGAAATATTGTTAGTTCTTAACATATAGTAGGGACTCCAGAAGTGTTAGTTTCCCTTCTTAAGTACAACACCCTGTCCATGGTATACCAAAGAGGAAAGAAACATTTGATCTAACACTGGATAGCTGTTTGCAACTTTTATTGTGAGTCAGTGTCTAGTAGGGTGGGTTTTAATCTCTGTGTCTTACTGCCCTCTTCTGGATATCAAATAACGGATCTGCTTGTGAGTTCTCTGGCTAGGTCCTATCTAATTGAGCAAACACTGGATATGATGTGGAATGCCTACGTAAAATGTAATGAGAGAGATTCTTGGATGCAACAAGTGGATATTTATAACAAACCCAGAAGCTAGAAATCATCGTCATCGTCATCACCATCATCGTCATTGTCGTCATCATCATTGTCGTTGTCTCTAGCTGCCAGACCTGATGGTCTGACAAAGTGATTTAAAGTTGTTTCCCTTTCATGTGTGTGACAGAGAGTTTAACTCTGCTTCAGAGTCCCAGGCAAACTACTGATCATTCCTCACTGGACATGAAGATACACATTTGTGAGTTTCTCTTACACACATGTACATGCACATGCACAGACACATATACACACACACACATATACACACAAAACATTCGAGTGGACTTGGAAGTAAATCCTAATGGATTAAGGTTAGTCATATCTTCAAAACTATTTGTTCAAACATTTCACTTTAGCATAAATGTTCTCCATGTTTTTTTTTTTTTTTTTTTTTTTTTTTTTTTTTTTTTTGGCCAGTCCTGGGCCTTGGACTCAGGGCCTGAGCACTGTCCCTGGCTTCTTCCCGCTCAAGGCTAGCACTCTGCCACTTGAGCCACAGCGCCGCTTCTGGCCGTTTTCTGTATATGTGGTGCTGGGGAATCGAACCTAGGGCCTCGTGTATCCGAGGCAGGCACTCTTGCCACTAGGCTATATCCCCAGCCCCCTTCTCCATGTTTTTAAACCTTTAGCTGCACTTCTTCACAGAGACAGAATCCATTTATTTCTAATTCATTTAGACCTTTTCTAACAAATTACTATTTTGGAGCAAGTTTAATGTCCCCAAAGCCAAAGATACACTTGTAAATGTTCAGAAATCTGGAGTTTTCCTTAGGAAAATTTGCAAAAAAATTTTGGGTATTTGAAATGTGGAACAATAGCATTCGTTTCGTTACAAGTAAAGAGTGACATTCTAATTGCTTCCTAAAATTTAATTGATAAGATAAGCTGGGCACCAGTGGGCTAATGTTTATACTCCTAGTTACTCACAAGGCTGAGATCTGAAGATTGCAAGTGGAAGCCAGACCATATAGACAAATCCAAGAAACTCTTATTTCCCATTAACCAGCAAAAAACCTCACTCTATCTGGAGGTTTAGCTCAGGCAGGAGAGCACCAGTCACGAGCAAAGCTGAGAAAAATCATGAGACCCAGAGTTCAAGCCCTATAACTAGTTCAAAATGAAGAAAAACAAATTGACAAAAAAATAATCTGTTACTCACCAAGGATCTAAGAATGTAAGTGATCCAAAATTACTTTTGAGAAAAATCTACAAATGATGAGACTTTTCAACTCTTGAGATTGTTTGCAGTTAGTTATGTATAATATCATTACAACTTGAGGAGAAAACAAATAAGTTATTCTTGGCTTAGAATAATAAATGTATTATTGGATAAGTGGGTAGATGAATATCTAATATCTCTGCAGAAGAAATAGTACTAAATTTTCTTTTTACCTTCTATAATTCACACATTCCTAACACAAATGGTTTTTTGCACGGGAGATACTGGGATTTTCAACTATGGCTCTGTGCCTGATAGACACATGAGTTCTTTTTGCTCCCGTTCTTTTTTATTTCCTCCAGTTCTTTTTGCTTTCATTATTTTTGGTGTAGGGTCTTGCAATTTTGCCAGTCCAGCCTGGACCATGATCCTCCTGTTTTATGCTTCCCACTATAGCTAAAATAGCAGGCACGCATCATCACCCTCCACTTTTTCAATTGAGATGGGGACAGAAGAGGATTCTCATGAACTTTTGTGCCTAGACTAACTTGAAACTTCACTTGCTATGTAGCTAGGGCTATAGGAATGGGTCACTGGCACCTGAGCTAACACCATGATTTTCATACATTACTTCAAGCATTTATTTTATTATCTATACCATTTAATTGGAAATATACACTGCTGTAAGAAACAAGGATATTAGAAAACGTATCAAGTCACATTATATTGGATATGCACTAAAGAGAAACTATAAACATTATGAAACATTCTTCTATGAAATAAAGAATGGTTTTATGTACATAACAATGTTACTTGTGTTTTATAAATCTCTATTATTACATGTTGAGTTTATTAAGCAGAACTTGCACAACAGTATTATTTATCAGAAAACACTAAAAGCTGCCTTATTTAGACTTGAGGTTCATAGATGGGAAATAAGATTCCCAACATCACCAACTAGAGGAGGGACAGAGAAAGACACAATCTCAGGACTGAAATTCACTTCAGACACACTGGACATCTGCTGTGTCTCTCACCAGCACATGCACACTTTTTAATAACACACATATGCACAGGCACACACACATTTGTATTCTCATGAAGTCATTCAACAACCACTCATATCCTACAATAAATATCCAGTTTAATAACTATATTCTCAACAAACCCCCCAACATGCCCTAACAGTATGAATAACCCATTTTCCTGCTCTCCTAACTATTTCATCATTCTTCTATTGTTGCCTTTAATGCATTATAAATATTGTATATGTGTCTGCATATGTGTCTGTCAATGATTCAGAGTTTTGTTGTATAAACGCAACAAAAGAACAATGGAAGGGGCTGCATTGATCAAGATGCATTGTACTCATAAACTGACATGTTGAATTAAAATTCCTTTGTGCAACTAATTAAAAAATAATTTTCAAAAGTATAGCTGAGTGAGAGCATGAGACCCAAGTTCAAGCCTCAGTATAAACACACACACAAAAATAGAACAAAATAAAATGCTTTAAAAGTACTTGGAAAAAATTATACTGAGTGAAGTGAGTCAGACCCAAAGAAACATGGACTCTATGGTCTCCCTCATAGGGAATAATTAGCACAGGTATTCTCAATGTCTTATTCCTATTTGTTTTCCCAGCATCTAATCTAACATCTGGAATATAGTATATACTTAAATAAAAACGGCTACACACATAGGGAATATGTTCATTTCTGGTTGTCTTATGTGTGTATGTGTGTTAAACACTGAATTTCTGAATCATCCAACCTCTAAAACACTTCTCTGTCCACATACAGCAGCTAACTCGGTTAATTGAGGATGAGTGGTACATTTTCAGTCACAATTGGTATTGAATCTTCAAAGGGACTTTGCACTAGACGATTGAGTTCTTCCCAACACAAACTCCTGTAATAGTAATATGAGGTAATTTTTCTCACCTTTGTGTTTAGCTTGTTCTTACTCTATAAGAGCATGCTGAGGCTGGAAACTAAATTTCTAAACTTGGGACATTTTTCAAATCTAAATCTAACAAAGCCAACCAGAGTCCACAGGTGGACCACACAGTCTAAGTCACCCAGAGAGTTCAGTTAGACTTTCACTCTTGGACACCTCCAAGAATTTTTTTTTCAGGTTTGTTCTTCATTTGTGCCATGGTTTGTATATGGATTAAGTGTATCTTCCCTTATTATATTTTTTCCAAGTCTTTCCATTTCCTCACAAATGTTACAATATCATTCTTTCTGATGGAAGCATATATATCACATTTTCTTGATCTATTTGTCTACTAAGGGGCTGCAATGAAGACATTTGTGCTAGTAGCATTAGTGTGGCTTTGTTTGTGTTTTATTGGATAAATTCCCAGGAGTAGAATTGCTGAGTTATAGGGAAGCTCTGTGTTTAGTGCTTTGAGGAACCTTCATACTGCTTTTCAGAGTGGTTGAACAAGTTTACATTCCCACCAACAGTGTAGTAGCATATCCTTTTGGCCACAACCCCACCAGCATCTGTTATTGTTAGTGTTCTTGAAAATGGCCATTCTAATTGGGTTGAGGTGGAATCTCAGTGTTGTTTTGATTTGAATTTCTTTTATGGCCAGAGGTGTTGAACATTTCTTCATGGCCATTCTTACTTCTTCTGAGAAGTTTCTCTAAGTCTTTAGCTAATTTATTGATTGGATTGTTGTTTCTTTGAGAGTTTATTTTTGGAGGCTTAATTTTTTGAGCTCAAAATATATTACAGACATGAAGTCATTGTCTGATATATAGCTGACAAAAAATCTCCTATTCTGTGGGTTAAGCCAGACCCAAAGAAACATAGGTTGTATGGTTTCCCTAATGTGTTATAATTAGAAAAGACACTGGATGGTAAAAGGAAAAAAATGCACTAGGGCATGGCAAATTATATAGGTCTCTAGGCATTCACATAGAGTGGGACCAAAGGAGGATATTCTTAGGAGAGGATCACATAGGCACAATATCTATGTGCATCTGACCATATAAAATAATATTTATCAAAATGGACTCCAGGGAGTGTAAACAAGAGGGGTTTTTTTTGAGGTTTGTTTTTTCTTCATTGCTGTTTTACTTTTAATTTCTTTTGTCTTGTGTGTTTATTTATTTGTCTTTGGAAGAGTAAAGGGAGCATGGAAATGGAGTGTCAAAGTGTGAACAAATGCAGCAGTGGTACTTACTAGACACTATGTTAAAAATGAACTATACAACTGGTGGGTGGGGACCTCAGGGGAACTAACCTGGGAGGAAGGGAGGGAGGGAGGGAAGTGATAATGTTGTTCAAAAAGAAATGCATTCTTTCTGACTTCCCAAACCATGACCCCTCTGTACAATAACAATAAAGAATTTTCTCTAAATTTAAATTAAATTAAAATTTAAAAGTACATTTTTCAGGATTCATGTGCTGGAAGCTTGGTTCCCAGTGTAGCACTATCGAGATGGTGGAATCTTCAGGAAGTAGGATCTAGTGGAAGGTAACTAAGTCATGGCAGCTCTACCTTCAGAAGAGACTGGTATACATCTCATTCAACTGGATTAGTTCCTATGAGAAAGAATTCTTATAGGGGAACCTGCTACCTCTCCTACAAATTCTTCTTACACATACACCACTCATCATTCACCCCTCTTGCCCGTGCTCCTGCCAGAGATGAACAGATGAAGGAATCTCTCAATCTTGAACTTTCAGCCTCCACAACTGAGAGCTAAACAGATCTCATTGTTTAGTAAGCCACCATACCTCTGATATTTTATTACAACCCAGAAAATGCCTTAATAGAATTTCTTACTGATTTTGACTCAGATGCTCTTCCACATTTTCCTATTCTCTCTTGTATTCTCATTGCTTCACACACAGACTCTCCCACCAAGTTTTAGTTACACGTGACATGAACAATACTATGTGAAAGGTACAGGAATTGGACACTTTCAATTACTGTGTCATTATGCTCCTAATAGGTAAGTACATCATGATCTCCCTATTATATATAGAATTCAGAAGCTAAAATTGAGTGGCTCACCCAACTCTTCCACTGGAAAATAATGAAGCCATGCTTTAAATTCATGTCCTTCCTGCTCCAGGGTACATGTGTTTTACCTGCCAAGACAGTGGACACACTGGTCATCTGTGGATCACAATTTAAAAATGTCAGTCAATCTGGTAAGAAACCTGAGATTCTACATTTCTAATAAGCTACTAGAAGATGGATTTGCTAGTTTTCTGATTACTCTGAGTAGTAAGGCCCTCCATTCATTGCCATCCTAAATTCTTCTTTGCCTTCAGGCTTAAAATAATTAGTTCTTCTTGGTTCTACTGAAGATTTGGAGACAGCCAAGAGATAATATAAAATTGTGTTGAATGATTACTGGGTTATCACACCTGAACCCTCACACATGAAGTCATCCTCGGTGGAGCAACCAGCTCCATCACCAACACACAGTTGCTAGATGTGTGGCAAGCTTCCTTGGTCTCTGAAGGAGAGAAAGTCTTAGAATTCATTTTCCCTCTCCCACCTAAATCTACTGGAACTTCAATTTAAAAGCAAATAAATAATGCATTGAGCTATTTCATAATTGGTTATCCTTTTAAAGTAAGATACGGCAAGATACAAGTCTCTTTTTCTTTTTTTTTTTTTAATCTAAATGAGTATACCAATACTCACTGAAGGAAGATCAGGACAAGCAAGTTTAATGACTTAATGTTGCCTGATATAAAATCATTCCAGTTGAATAACTTTTAATTCATTCTAATGCATATATGCCAATTATGCCTGATTTACTAAGAGATGCTTAGCAGTGATAAATCCTAATATATAACACTGGTTTCCACGACATCAAGCCTTTACAAGGACATCTTAAGGATCATAAAAGTGTCAAAGTGATAAGTTTGATAATATATGGGCTCAATGATAGATGAGAATACTACGGCATTTTCTTAGCAAAGAAAACACCTGAAACACCACTCAAAAGCAAAAAGGTTTATATATGCAGCCCCTAATTTTACTAGAGAGTTTAAAAGTTTAGAAGGAACTGGTGTCACTTAAATTCAAGTGTGTGTGTATCTGTGTGTGCGTACACATATTCATAATTATAGAAATGCATATTGCATCACATGTGTATATGTGCATTTGACTCTGCTATTAACTACTGAATTTAATTAAAATGACTTCTGGGAGAGAGATAAATAGTTTAGACACAGGGATTATTAAGGCAATGAAACTCTTCCATATAATATCACAACAGTAACACTCAACATTATGCCAAAGCTCATTGAATGCTACACCAAAGCAAAAGTAAAACTTAATGTAAACTATGAAGTTAAGCTAATAAGCATGTGTCAATATTAATTTACTAATTGTAACAAATACATATGTTTATAAAAATGTAGATAATATGAGAGATAATATGTAGATAATATGTGAGGGGCAAATAGATACGGGTATCTCTACCAACTGACCAATTTTTTTTTCTATAAAACTTCTGAAATAACTGCTAGAAATAAAGATCACAAATTAAAATGATGTATGTGCTCAAGAAATAGTGGTACTAAGGAAAGCAATGCATGTCTACAGTGAGTAAATAAGAGCTAAAAAAAAATCACTGTGTATTTAAAAAAAAAAAAAGAAATAGTGGTACTGTCAGGTGAGAAATTTAAAAAGTGCCAAGTAGAAAACATCAAATTCCATGGCACCTTTCCCCCACCCTTGCTGCTTGTCTGTTTATCACCCACTCCATCCCCTTTGCTTTCCCCACAAACACAGACCCATAGTATCCTCATAAGACCCTGGTCATATAAAGTGGAGTCTATCCCTATTCCAGACTGGTACTTACACATCAAAACTTCCCCATCCCCTGTCCCACTTCCTCAGGGCTCCTGTATTCAGAGATAACACTGAAAAGTAAACCCAAATATTCCAGGCTACATTGGAATTTTAAATACAACAATATAAGTGGAGACAGGATATTTTCAAGCATGAGTACCACTTGTCACTTTCCAACACACTGGATCAACCTCAGGATCCATCCCCTCTACCCTTTAGTTAAGAAAAGGAAAAAGGTCTGTGTTTGGGCCAAGCTTAGCACATGCTAATGAGGACAATTATCTGAAGAGAAGATAACCATTACACATACGTTCATTTCCTCATTATTGCTATGGTTTGGATATCATCTGAGTATGTCCCCCAAAGTCTCAGGTACTGGAAGTTTGGTCCCAGTATGACAATGGTAAGAAGTAGTGGAACTTTAAGAAGGTTATGGAGCTCCTAATCTCATTAATGGATTAGTTGTTTTCACAGGAGTGGTTCATTCAGGTCTAGGTCAGGTCTTGTGGGAGCAACTTAGTTCCCATGAGAGTGGGTTGTCATAACATGATTTCTGCTCTCTTGGCTCCATCTCTGACTTCTGTCTGTCTCTCATTCATGCACATTAGCCACTAATAAATGGGCATACCATCTTCTCCAGAGTTAAGTTAAATTAACTTTTCTTGGGGCTGGGGATATAGCCTAGTGGCAACAGTGCCTGCCTCGGATACACGAGGCCCTAGGTTCGATTCCCCAGCACCACATATACAGAAAAAACGGCCAGAAGCGGCGCTGTGGCTCAAGAGGCAGAGTGCTAGCCTTGAGCGGGAAGAAGCCAGGGACAGTGCTCAGGCCCTGAGTCCAAGGCCCAGGACTGGCCAAAAAAAAATTTAACTTTTCTTTACAATTACTTAGCTTCGATTACTTTGTTCTAACAACAGAAAACAGACCAAACCAATGGACATTCTGCCTTCAGCTTTCCTAGTTTTGAGAAACAGTATCATAAGCTCCCAGAGGAAGTTTTGGTTTTACTGTTGGCCTGGAAATAATTTATTGAGGTTCTTGAGAGAAGCTTCGGAGAAAAAGAAAAATTAAAAGTAAATTGTAGCTATTCAGGAGTTAACGTGTTGCTCAATGTACTTATTGTAAGGTCTTACTACTCCTTAAAAACAAATCCTTCTCATGGATACTTTCTTTGTGCCCTCTTTCCTTTCCCCTTTGTCTCCTAGTGGACTACCTCTGAACTTTACAGGAAGAAGTGGCTCTGCATTATTATCCGTATTATTCTATTCTACTTCAAGAAGACCTGGGAACTACAGCCCATGAAAGAATGATCATCTGTCTGCAATGATTGTTATAAATGTTCCTGGAGAACTCACTAGTGCCGGTGTATGGGCTTCCATTTTATCTGAGGACATTCCTGGCTGGTTTTCTATTAAAGGCCAGGCAGGCAGAGAGCATAGTAAATGAAAAGATATTTCCAACCAGGTTCTCAGCAAGATTTGCTTTTCAGTAAATAAAGTACCGCTGGGAATAAATTGCTCATCCTTTGAGATGTATTACTATAGTTCTCTTCATATCTGTCAGTTCAGGAAAAGCAACAATTTGCTAAGTAACCTGTTTCCCTGGAAATTAATTCTTATGTGAACTGCTCCAACCAATTTGTCGTTTTATTTCCTAGATCAAATATAGACTCTTGGCCTCCACTTCAAAGCCACCACCACTCCAATCTCCTCTCTCAGGGGCTCTCTTGCCCTCTTGAGGGCTGCATTGTAGCTCGCCCATCAGCCACTTCCATCTTTCTTGCCTGACAAGTGACAGCCTCAGACTTGTTGAAAATGCCAACTGCCTTCTCTATCAACTATTCCCATCCTAGAAAGCAACCCAACTAATTAAAGCAAAATGCTTATTCTTTTCCTACTAGCTTTTCCTGTCTGCTTTAATAACAAGCAGATTTTTGTCGATTTTGGGTTTTGGGAATAGTGTTCTATATTTAAAATGAATGAACAGTTAGATCTACTTGAATTATAAGTAACTACCTTATCCAGTCCTTTCCATCAGCAAGTGCTAAAGTCAGCAAATTCTTTATTCTTTGGTTCCCAGGGCTGGGTTTGGAGTTGTTAAGTAATCACCTTTCCCTTTCTGCATTCTTAAGTATTTAAGAGCCAAAGGGAGGTGAGATGAGAAGGATAAAAATACCTGATGAATTTTATTATTATTCTAAAAGCTAGATCAGAGAATTTGGAAAGGCTTCTGTCCTCTATTACAGAAAATTATATGGCAACCCTTGACTAAAACAGTCCAATACTAGGGAAGAAGGTAGAACCAGGTGGCAGAGATTTTCATGTACCTGGGCCTGACAACAATGCATGCTGCTTGGTCCATTAACCATTGGCTGTCACAGCATAGGTTTCCATATTGACTGGACTCAAACAAGCCCAGCAAATAAAAGTGGAGAAAAAAAAGAAGAAGGAAAGATATGGGTGTTGAATGCTTCATCCATTATCTGGTCTCATCCTAGAAATTATGACACAGTAACTATCTCATTATCTCAGGAGTTTATATCATATTGGTTTCTTACTCATTTAACATGAGTTAACTATATATGTATAACTAGATAGTTATAAACTATGTATTTATTTCTTGCTCATTTAATGTGTATAATTTAGATCATTTTCACCCTAGGACAAAGCTGGTTCACCTGGAACACTGCCAACCAGGTGGCAGAATTGGGAGAGATATTCTAAGTCATATTCTCCATTTAAAGTTTCTACTCATAATTTACTCCATTTCAGTAAATAGCAATAAATTTGCCTTTTCACAGATTGAGGTCTGCCCTTGGCCCTCCACTTCTGGGAAATAATATATGTCTTCCTCATACAAATGTCTTTGCTTAAAAAGTAAGGAATTAGACTTACAAACCTTAGAGTAGGACAGCCACACCTGACAGACTTAGGGCAATGACTGGCCATACCAGAGACACCAACCATGTGACTTAGGACAGGCACTTTGGATCAATCACATGGGCAAGTAATCATGCTTACTTAAGAAAAAAACGATAGAAACTCTGAGCACAAAGCTCATACAAACTTCCTGGCTGGCAATAATCAGTGCCTATTGTCACATACTGATGCTTGATGCTACACACATCCCGAATGACTAGAGAAACTCTGAATTCAAAATCCCTGAGCCTGTGTACTATGCACTTCTTCCTTTGGCTGATTTTTCAATGTATATTTATACTGCATAACCATGAATCCACAAATCATTATAACAAACTATTCAAGCTGATAAAGTATGGGAAATCCCTAAAGTTTCTGTTGGTATCAAAAGTGAGGTTGGAAAATGAATTCAAAATGGATCAAAGACCTCGAGATAAAATCAAATACCCTGAAAACACTAAAAGAAGTAGTAGGAGAAACACTTGGGCTCCTTGGCACAGGACAAAACTTTCTTAACAAAGGCCCAGAAATGCAACAAATCAAAGAAAGGTTGGACAAATGGGACTGCATCAAACTACAGAAATTCTGCACAACAAAGGACATAGGTTGCAAGATAAATAGAAAGCCCTCAGATTGGTAGAAGATCTTTACTGACCAGACAACAGACAAAGGCCTCCTATCTAAAATATATGCAGAACTCAAAAAATTAAATTCCTCCAAAACAAATCTTCAAAGAACCAATGACCCCTTCAACAAATGGGCTAAAAACCTAAAAAGAGACTTCTCTGAAGAGGAAATTGGAATGGCCAAGAGACACATGAAGAAGTGCTCTACATCACTGGCCATAAAAGAAATGCAAATCAAAACAACATTGAGAGATTCCACCTCACCCCAGTAAGAATGTCCATTATCAGGAAAACTAACAACTAATGCTGGAGGGGATGTGGTCAAAAAGGAACCCTACTACATTGTTGGTGGGAGTGTAAAATTGTTCAACCACTCTGGAAAGCAGTATAGAGGCTTCTCAGAAGTCTAAACATAGAGCTCCCCTACTACCCAGCAGCCCACTTTGGGGCATCTACCCAAAAAATTACAAGCAAGACCACACTAAAGCCACCAGCACAACTACGTTCATCACAGCACAATTTCTCATTGCTAAAATATTGAACCAACCCAGATGCCCCTCAGTAGATGAGTGGATCAAGAAAATGCACATATCACAATTGAATTCTATGCCTCTATCAGAAAGAATGACACTTCCCCATATGTAAGGAAATGGAAGGACTTGGGGGAAAAAATCATACTAAGTGAAGTGAGCCAGATCCAAAGAAACATAGACTCTACGGTTTCCCTCATAGGGAACAATTGGTACACATCTAGGATAGACATAGCAGAAAAGTACAATAGCTCAAGATCTAAGCCAATATGAACACACAAGATGATGCTAAAAGAAATGAACTTCAAGTTATGGAAACAATGGATATATCAATGTTGTAGTTATTTTCAACATGCCATGTGAAACCATGTCCTTCTGTTGTTTTTCATATTCCCTTCCCATGGTTTTACCCCTGATATCACTGTAACTGATTTTAGTACCCTGGATATTGTACATTCTTGTATTGGAACTAGGGAAGGGAAAGAAAGGGAATATCAAAATCAAGAGACAAAGGATAAAAAGACAAACCAACCCAACAGCAATACTTACAAAACTATATGGTGTAAACCAACTGTACAATTCATGGCAGGGAGAGGGAAATGTGGAGGGGGTGGGGGGAGAAAAATGAGGGAGGAGGTAACAAGTTGAAAAATAAATGTACTCACTGCCTTACATATTAAACTGTAACTCCTCTGTACTTCACTTTAACAATAAAGAAAAAAAGTGAGGCTGGCCAGGCACCTGTGACTCATGCCTATAATCCTAGCTACTCAGGAAGCTGAGCAACAATAAGATCAGTTATGGTAGTTCAAGCAAAACACTACAAAGTGGCACCAGTGTTGACAAGCCAAGAGAATACATGATGGAATACAGCCAAAGTCAGAGAGATCCAATGATTGATTAAATGTGAGAGTAATGGAGTTAAAAGATTCATTTGCATTTTTAGGTCTTCTGAGAAGTCTCTGTTTAGCTCAGTGGCCCATTTACTAATTGGGTTGTTGATTCTTTAAGGGCTTAGTTTCTTAACCTCTCTGTATATCTGGATGTTAGGCCATTGTCTGATATATAGCTGGCAAAAATCTCCCATTCTGTAGGCTGTCTTTTTAGCTGGTTGGTTATGTCCTTTGCCATACAGAAACTTCTCATTTGGATTGGTTGGTGATATTACTCACTGGAAAGAACAGGATTGGAGATGAAAGGTTTAATATTGGACATTTTAAGTTTGAGAGTGATCCAAAAATATATTTTGTGAGATTATATTGATCTAGAGCTCAAAAAATAAATGATAGATAGAAATAAAGACTTAGAATGATTTTCCTTGGGAGCAATTGACAAAATATCACTGTAGGGTATCTAGAACATAAAATGAGAAAGGTTGAGAATGGAATCTCTGGACAATGTTTTCTGGTCTGTTCTATGTCAAGCCTCACATAGCTTGAAAGTGTTTGTTCAATGCACTGGGATAAGCATACAAGGAAGTTCACATCTGCAGACAGCAAGCCCAGGCAAGACTAGAAGAAATCGCTACTTCAAACTCAGTCCTACAGAATACATACAGCTAAGAAGCTAGAAAATAACCCAGAAAACTCATGACCAGACACAAAAGAGGATATCAGGAAAACATTATCTGCTATCATGGAGGCTGGAGCAGGGAGAGGGAGAAGAATTGTTAAAAGGGACTTGAGTTTGCCTTAAATGAAAGCAAATCTTACAAGCAAAGGATAATCCAAAGAAAAAAATTTGGAAAGGTGGTAGGAAATAAACATTTTAAGAGAATAAACATGATATGAATAGCATGGAGTCAGGACAGTGGTATGGCTCAAGTAGTAGAGTAACTGCCTACTGAGTACAAGACTCTGAGTTCAAACCCCATTACCACTTAAAAAGCCATAACAAAGAAGAGCACCGAGCCACAAGAATACCACGATAACCTGTGACACCACAGGTTGGATGTGAACACTCTTTACATCTCTAGCTTTGGTCTCATCTATGGAAGCTCCCCCTGTGTGTCTGAGGGTTCTCAATCTGAAAGGTGAGAAGAGTTCACACACTAGAGGGTGAACTTTTGTAGAAAAGGAAATTGGAGACTTGGATAAATCATTTCCTTCCTTTTCCTCTGCTATGGAATTCTGTCTTAGCATAATTACATGATCTTCTTCTAATGAACCATATCTTGACACTGACCTATATCTTCTTCAGATGATATTTAGATGATGCTTTGCACAATAATCTCAAGAGCTGATGCTGACATGAGCTCAGACATTGGGAGTTATTGGAATAGAATTAATGTATTTTGCAAGTGAAGACACACATTGAGGAGGAATCCATGGATGGTACTGTGAACTGAATTGTGCCTGCCCCAGTTTCACATGTTGAAAAAGCCTATCCCCCAACATGACCTCATTTGGAGACAAAGATTATGAGGAGGTAATTAAAGTTAAAAGAAGTTACAAGTGTGGAGCCCTATTCCAGCTGAGATAGTGTCTTCATAAGAAGTGAAGACATAAGTGAAATGTTTGAGAATATTGCATTTTGTCAAGTTTTGCGGAATATAATTATTTTGTACTGGCATCATCTGGGATTCAAAACTCAGAATACTGCTTCTACTTGTTCCTTTATGATCAGTCTTTAAAGGTTACTGTTATTCAAGTAGATAGTCCTTAAGTAAAGTTACTACCAAATTCAAGTATTTCTTAATTCTTAATTTATCAAAGTATTTTCATAGAAAGGAGACGCACTGTGTAATTTGGATTTCCCTGTTGAAGTAACCAGATAATCATATACTAATGTGAGTTATACCAATTGTTATCACTAAAACTATTAGTTTTGAGTTATGCATTTATGCATTGAAAATAAAAATCATCATCTGACTGAGAAAAAAAAAAGAAGTGAAGACATCAGATCTTTCTCTACCACATAAAGAGAGGACAAGGAGGTGGCCAACTACAAACTACAAAGAGCCCTTACTAGAACTAGATCCTCCTGGCATCCTGATAAAAGATTTCTAGCTCCCAGAGCTGTAGGAAAATACATTTCTATTATGTAAATACTAAGACTGTGGTGTTTTGTTATTGCAACCAATACATCTTTAAGAAAATTGCCCTAGGCTGTGGTGCTGGTGGCTCATGCCTATAAAACTAGCTACTGAGGAGACTGAAATCTGAGGATTTCAGTTTTGAGGCAGCCAGGAAAGTCTCCAATTAACCACCAGAAAACCAGAAATTGAGCTGTGACTCAAGTGGTAAAGTAAAGTACTAGCTTTGAGAGAAAAGGCTCAGGGATATTGCTCAGACCCATGAGTTCAAGCCTCATGACTGACATAGAAAAGAAATATGGAAAATTTCCCTAAAATATATTTCATATAATTTCTTATAAGACAACCCCCTAACATCGAGCAGTCGATCTCCTCTAGAGACAGGTAGGTTTATAATACACTTCATGATGGCTCTTTCCTTCACTCCTACACCATTTAGCCCTCATTTCTACTCTCTGTGATTGTACTTCCTACTTACCATCAAGCTCTGCTTTCCATTGATATGCCAACAACATTCAAACTTATCTCTAAAATCCAGACCTTTCTTCATAATCCCAGATTTGTATATCCAACTGATACTCAACAGTGCCATTTGGATGCCTAATAGGCATCTCAAACTCAATATGTCTAAAGCTGACCTGAACTTCTCCTTAAACTTACCCATGACCTTCCTTCAGTGCATTGCATCTTTCTACAGTTACAGAGGCCAAAAATCCCGGAAATATCTTTAATTATCACTCTTTGTTTTCTCATATCCTACATGAAATCCACCAGAAAAATCTTACCATCTTTGCCTTAAAATATGTCTAAAATCCAGTCACTTCCAGGTAGTGGTCAGAGCCACCCTCATCTATTTCTCAGGTAACAATAGTCTGTTCAATAGACTCCCTGTTTCCATTTTAATTCCCATAACTTATAGTTTATTTTAATGCACACTCCAAAGGAAATTTCTATTTTTTTCTTTTTTTGCAGATTTTGGGCCTTGAACTTAGGGCCTGACACTGTCTCTGAGCTTTTTTGCTCAAGGCTAATGCTCTACTACTTTGAGCCCCAGTTCTACTTCTAGTTTTCTGGTGGTTCATTGGAGATAAGAGTCTCATGGACTTTCCTGCCCAGGCTGGCTTTGAACCACAATCCTCAGATCTGTCTCCTGAGTAGCTAGGATTACAGGCATGAGCCACCAGTACCTGACCAAAGTAATCATGTTATGTCAGTTCTCAGCTCAACACCTTGCAATGGCTTCTCATTTAACTCAGAAAAAAATAAAGACAAAATATTAACAAGGCCCTTACGATTTGCTCCTCAGAACAAATGGGATAGAAAATGTTTCTCTTTTCATTTGGATTATTAGAGTCTGGCTCATTTATAAACTGTTATTTAAATTTTTTTTTTCTCAAATTTTTATTTTCAAACTGACGTACAGAGAGGTTACAGTATCATACGTTGGGCATTGGATACATTTCTTGTACTGTTTGTTGCCTTGTCCCTCATGCCCCCCTCCCTCCCCCCCTTTCCCTCCCCCCCGCCCAGTTGTTCAGTTCACTTACACCAAACAGTTTTGCAAGTATTGCTTTTGTAGTTATTTCTCTTTTTTTACCCTGTGTCTCTCGAATTTGGTATTCCCTTTGAATTTCCTACTTCCAATACCAGTAAACACGGTTTCCAATATACTCAGATAAGATTACAGAGATAGTGTAGGTACAAACATAGGAAGGTGATACAAAACATCATCAATAATAGAAACTACCCATATACATAGGACGTTGAAAGTAGTTATAACTGTGATATATCACTTGTTTCCATATCATGGAGTTCATTTCACTTAGCATCATCTTATGTGTTCCTAAGGGTATAGCTATTGGGCCTTGTGATGCTCTGCTATGACTTGCCTAAACCTGTACTAATTATTCCCAATAAGGGAGACCATAGAGTCCATGTTTCTTTGGGTCTGGCTCACTTCACTTAGTATAACTTTTTCCAAGTCCTTCCATTTCCTTACAAATGGAACAATGTCATTCTTTCTGATAGAGGCATAAAATTCCATTGTGTAAATGTACCACATTTTCCTGATCCATTCATCTATGGAGGGGCATCTGGGTTGGTTCCAGCTTCTCGCTATGACAAATTGTGCTGCGATGAACATTGTTGTGCTGGTGGCATTACTGTGATTTTGTTTGTGGTCTTTTGGATAGATACCCAACAGTGGGGCTGCTGGGTCATAGGGGAGTTCTATATTGAGCCTTCTGAGGAATCTCCATACTGCTTGCCAGAGTGGCTGAACCAGTTTACATTCCCACCAACAATGAAGTAGGGTTCCCTTTTGGCCACATCCCCTCCAACAATTGTTATTATTAGTTTTCTTGATATATGACATTCTTGCTGGGGTGAGATGGAATCTCAATGTTGTTTTGATTTGCATTTCCTTTATGGCCAGTGATGTAGAGCATTTTTTCATATGTCTATTGGCCATTCTCATTTCCTCATCAGAGAAGTTTCTTTGTAAGTCTTTAGCCCACTTGATGAGGGGGCTGTTGGTTCTTTGCAGTTTTGTTTTGGAAGAAGGTAATTTTTTTAGTTCTGCATATATTTTAGAGATGAGGCCTTTGTCTGTTGAATGTCCGGTAAAGATTTTCTCCCAGTCTGTGGGCTTTCTGTTTATCTTGAGAGCTATGTCCTTTGCCGTGCAGAAGCTCTGGAGTTTGATGCAATCCCATTTGTCCAACCTTTCTTTGATTTGTAGCCTTTCAGGGTCTTTGTTAAGGAAGTTCTGTCCTGTGCCAAGGAGCCCAAGTGTTTCTCCTACTCCTTCCTTTAGTGTCTTCAGGGTGCCTGTTTTGATTTCAAGGTCTTTAATCCATTTGGAATTGATTTTGGTGCAGGGTGATATATAAGGATCTAGTTTTAGTTTGTTGCATGTGTTGAGCCAGTTTTGCCAGCACCACTTGTTAAAGAGGCTATCTTTCTTCCATACTATTGTTTTAGCTCCTTTATCAAAGATTAAGTAGGCATAGTTCTGTGGGTTTAATTCTGGGTCTTCAATTCTGTTCCATTGGTCTTCAGGCCTGTTCCGGTGCCAATACCAATCTGTTTTTATTACTATAGCTTTATAATACATCTTGAAGTTTGGTATTGTAATTCCTCCAGCACTGTTCTTTCTGCTTAGGAGTGTTTTTGCTATTCTAGGTCTTTTATTGTTCCATATGAATTTCTGGATTGCTTCCTCTATTTCATTAAAGAATGGTGTTGGGATATTAATGGGTATTGCATTGAATTTGTAGATAGCCTTTGGCAATATTGCCATTTTGATTATATTAATCCTCCCAATCCAGGAGCATGGGAGGTTTTTCCATTTTCTTAGTTCTGACTTAATTTCATTTTTCAAGCTTTTAAAGTTCTCTTCAAAGAGGTTTTTCACTTCTTTGGTTAAGGTTATTCCTAGGTATTTTATGTTTTTGGGGGCTATTGCAAAAGGAGTTGCTTTCCTGATTTCAGCCTCGGTCTTCGGGTTGTTAGCATAGAGAAAGGCCGTTGATTTTTGAAGGTTTATTTTATATCCTGCAACTTTGCCAAAGTTTTGTATCAGCTCTAGTAGCTTGGGGGTAGAGTCTATGGGATTCTTTAGGTATAGGATCATGTCATCTGCGAAGAGAGAAAGTTTAACTTCATCTTTTCCTATTTGGATCCCCTTTATATTCTCTTCTTGCCTAATTGCTCTGGCTAGGAATTCTAGTACTATGTTGAAGAGCAGGGGAGAGAGTGGACATCCCTGCCTTGTTCCTGATTTTAAAGGGAATGGCTTTAGTTTTTCACCATTTAGAGTTATGCTTGCTGTTGGTTTGTCATAAACTGCCTTGTTTATATTCAGGAATGTTCCCTGGAATCCCAGTTTTTCCAGGGCTTTTAGCATAAATGGGTGCTGGATTTTATCGAACGCTTTTTCCGAATCCAGAGATAAAACCATGTGGTTCTTTACCTTGCTCCGGTTGATATGGTGGATTACATTAATTGACTTGCGTATATTAAACCAGCTTTGCATCCCTGGGATGAATCCAGTTTGATCGTGGTGTATGATTTTTTTGATGACTTGTTGAAGTCGATTGGCCAGAATTTTGTTGAGAATTTTTGCATCTATGTTCATCAGGGAGATTGGTCTGTAGTCCTCTTTCCGTGATGAGTCTCTGCCTGGTTTTGGGATGAGGGTTATACTGGCTTCATAAAATGAGTCTGGCAGTGAACGTTCTCTTTCAATTTCATTGAAGAGTTTGAGAAATATTGGAGTGAGTTCTGTTTTGAAGGCCTTGTAGAATTCTGCTGTGAATCCATCTGGACCTGGGCTTTTCTTGGATGGGAGATCATTTATTGCTGTTTCTATTTCAATACTGGATATGGGTCTGTTTAGAAGGTTTAAGTCTTCATAGTTGAGTTTTGGGGTATCAATTTTTTCTAGGAAATCATCCATTTCTTCCAAGTTCTCGAATTTGTTGGCATAAAGGTTTGCAAAATAGTCCCTTATTATTTTCTGAATTTCGGTTATTTCTGTGGTGATGCTACCTGTTTCATCTCTTATCTTGTTTATTTGAGTGTGCTGCCTTCGTTCTTTGGTCAGGTTTGCCAGGGGTCTGTCTATCTTGTTGATTTTTTCAAAGAACCAACTCTTTGTTTTGTTGATTCTTTCGATGGTTTTTTTCGTCTCTAATTGATTTAATTCTGATTTGATTTTAATTATTTGCTTCCGTCTATTGACTTGGGGTTTGGCTTGCTGTTCTCTCTCCAGAAAATTAAGGTGCTTCCTTAAATTACTGAGTTGCTGTTTCTCCAGTTTGTTGATGTATGTACTCAGAGATATAAATTTTCCTCTGAGTACTGCCTTTGCTGTGTCCCAAAGGAGCTGGTACTTTGTGCCCTCAACTTGGTTGAAGTCCATAAACATTTGAATTTCTGTTTTAATTTCTTCAATGATCCACTGATGGTTCAGCAGTGTGTTCTTTAGTCTCCATGAATTGTGGGATTTTCTGTGGTGGCTGAATGAGTTGAGCTCTAATTTTATTCCATTGTGGTCTGAAAGAATGCAGGGAATGATTTTGATACTTCTGAATTTGTACAGATTTTCTTTGTGTCCTAAGATGTGATCTATTTTGGAGAATGTTGTGTGTGCTGCCGAAAAGAATGTGTATTCTGTCCTTGCTGGGTGGAATATTCTGTAGATGTCGATTAAGTCTAGTTGGTCTATGCAATTGTTTAGTTCTGTGGTTTCTTTGTTCAGTTTTTGGCGTGTTGATCTGTCCAGAGGTGATAGTGGAGTGTTAAAGTCCCCCACTATCATTGTGTTTGGGTCTATGAATGTTTTTAGAGCCAGTAGTGTTTGTTTGATGAAGTTGGGTGCTCCTGCATTTGGCGTGTAGATATTTAGGATGGTTATTTCTTCCTGTTGGAGAGATCCTTTTACTAGTATGTAGTAACCTTCTTTGTCTCTTCTTACCTTTTTTAATTTGAAGTCAATTTTGTCTGATACTAGGATTGCAACTCCAGCCTGCTTATGGGGGCCATTTGCTTGATAGATTTGTTTCCAGCCTTTCACTTTTAGAAGATGTTTACTTTTGCTGGATAGATGTGTCTCTTGGAGGCAGCAGAAAGATGGATCTTGATTTTTGATCCAACTTATGAGCCTATGTCGTTTGATTGGAGAATTAAGTCCATTAATGTTGACAGTTAGGATTGAGAGGTGATCGTTTGTTCCTTTCATTATCACTGTCTTGTTTGAAGCTGTGTCTTCCCATTTCTTGATCTAGTGTTTACTAATTAGGGTTCATTTCTCTGTCTGTGTTGGGATCCTGATTATTTTCGCTGTATAGTACATCTTTAAGGATTTTGTGTAAAGCTGGTTTGGTGGAGATATATTGTTTCAGTTTTTCCTTATTGTGGAAGACTTTTATTTGACCTTCGGCTATGAAGGAGAGTTTGGCGGGGTACAGAATTCTTGGTTGGTAGTTATTTTTATTTAGAGTTTGGTATACTTCATTCCAGGCTCTCCTTGCTTTCATGGTCTCTGCTGAGAAGTCTGGGGTAATTCTGATTGCTTTTCCTTTATATGTGATTGTTTTCTTTGCCCTAACAGCTTTGAGTATTTTTTCCTTGCACTCTGCTGAAGCTGTTTTGATCACAATGTGTCGGTGGGAAGTCCTAGTCTGGTCTGGTCGATTTGGGGTTCTAAATGCTTCTTGTATCTGTATAGGCCTTTCCTTCTGGATATTTGGGAAGTTCTCAGCTAATATTCTGTTAAATAGGTTGCCTATCCCATTAACCTCTTTCTCCAAGTTTTCCTCAATACCTATTATCCTTAAATTGGGCTTCCTGATTGTGTCTTGAATCTCCTGTAGCGATCTGTTTTGTTGCTTGGACTGGATTTGTATTGATTTTTGATCTTTCTCCATAGAATCTAAGGAATCTTCAGCTCCTGAGATTCGATCCTCTGCTTCAGTTAGTCGGGACTGTAGGCTAACTACTTGATTTCGAATCTCTTTTCCTTCTGACTGGTCTTTCCTGATGTTTTCCATGTCATTTCTTAGGTCCTGTATGGACTTCTTTACTTCATTAACTTCATTACTTTGGTTTTGAGTGTTGTCTCTCAAATCTTTAAGTTGGGTAGCTATCTTTTCATTTGCCTCTTGAAGCTCACTTATCTTTCTATTTGTGGATGCCATGAAATTCTCCATTAATTTTTGCTTTGCCTCCTCACGCTCTAACATAATTGACTGAAGAGATTCAAACTTTTCATTTATCATGTTTATCAGTAAACTTTGTAGAGCATTTTGGGGGTTTTCTTCTATGTTTTTGATTGACTGCTCTGCTTCCTGCTTGTTTTGGGTGGGGGATAAGACTTCATTATTTGCCATCTTTCTTGTGTTTCTTCTGCCCATTTGAATTGGGAATGCCAACCTACCAGCACCTGTGAGCACTGTTTAAGACCCAAAGCAGCCCTCTGTCTGCTGTGGGGCCGCTGCCTTCGATGCCTGGTCTTGACTAGACTGTGAACTCAGCAGAGCGTGGCGCCTCTAGCCTGTGTTGCTCCACTAAGAGTTGCTTGCCTGAGGGAGGCGGCCTCCTTGGCATAGGTAGCTATGGAATGCAGCTCCGTTTTGGGCTGGGAATTAGTTTCCTCTGTGACGGGACCGTTTAGCTGTCCCCGGAACTGTTTGTTCCTCCTTCTGTTGTTTCCGTGCCCCTGGTAGCTGCTCGCAGCTTTTGCTTTAAGTTTAGAAGTTCCGGCGGGCAGGGCGGGGCTTCTCTGGCTAGGCCCCGGACTCGCCTCCCACCAGGGCAGGGGGCGTTCTTCTGGGCGGAGCTGGTTCTCACTGATTCCGCCCCTCCTGCCCTTTTCAAAGATGGCTTTTTTGACCTCGCTTTCCCCAGGCCCGCTTCAGTTCCAGTCTGGTCTGACCCTATGCCAGTGGCAAAGATGGCGCTTTGCTCTGGCGGTGTGGACAAGGATGCCTTCCAGAAGCTGGACTGTGGGCACAAGCGAGAATAATTTTTTTTTTTTTTTTGCGGGGTACTCACGCGGTCTCTGCGATGTCAGGTCCTCCGTGCTCGGCTGCCGTCTGGAGTATTTCTCGCTTTAGCTGCGCGGAGTGCTGGGGGCTGGGCCCGGCACTGTGCCGGAGCCGGCGCTGGCGCCGCGGCGGGACGCCGCCTGGAGCTCAAAACTGTGTTTTCAGACCAGCAAAGATGATTTTTCCTTCCTGTAGAGAATCCCTGTACTGTTAGAAGTTACTTTGGCTGTCTTTCTCGGAGAAACAGTTTCTATGAGGTGAGAAAACTACGATATCGGAGGGAGCTCTGCAGGGCACAGCCGCTCCTCCGCCGCACCTGAAAATAGTTTTCCTCACTGTTATTTAAATTTAACAACAACCAAAACAACTAGTTGGCACCAGTGACTCACCAATTAACCACCGGAAAACCAGAAGTGGTGCTGTGGCTCAAGTGGTAGAGTAGCTAACTTGAGCTGAAGAGCTCAAGGATAGCACCCAGGCCCAGAGTTCAAACCCCAAAACCACCACTAACATAAAAAAACCTGAAGAAAGTGAGAGACTAGTACACTAGGCACTGGGCTATCATGTGCAAATGTCTACAGAAAGGTAAAGACACCAGTGTGGCAGAAGAGAAGGAATAGAGTAGAAAAATACCAGGAAGTGGGAGCAGTGGGACCAGGGTGCCAGATCATATAGAGTCTATTGTAGAACCTTGATCAATGTGAGCACTTCTCCCTTCATCTGGCTACTGTTCAAAATTCTCTGTACAGGAAAGCTTTCTATTTCCCTGAGGGGCCTTACAGTAACCTCAGATCAGCAGGGTGGATTCAAAGTGCTGTGCACTGCTACTTAGACTTCCACAATGTTTGCATGCTAAAATCCTATTCCAAGTTGATGGCATTGGGAGATCAGGTCATGGATGGAGCTCCAGTGAAGGAGCTGAGTGTTCTTATAAAAGAGACTAAGAGAATAATCACTCACTCCTTTTACAATGTGAGGTAAGACATCATCTTTGAACCAAGAAATGAATGGGTCTTCACCAGACTTTGAGTCTGCCAGCACCTTGACAATAGACTTCCAAATCTCAAGGTCTGTGAGAAATACACTTTTGCTATTTATAAGCTATCCAGTTTTTAGTATTTCATCACTGAAGCCCAAATAGACTAAAGGTATGAAGGAATCATATTTTCAGAGGAGTGTCAGCTGGCTGATAGCTGATACCTTTTGACTTTTATTTCTGAGCACAGTAAATGGGAGGAAGACTACACTATAATTTTTCACTATCAGATGGAAAAGATTTAATATATAATTTGATTTAAATTCATTTTATTTGGGCTGCTCTGATATGATTTTGAAACTTAGAGCCCAGAAGCTAATTATTAACACACATATTAAACACATACATGGTCCACTCCTTCAAACATGTTTTAATGGATTTATCACTACTGAAGAATGATTTCTCAGTAATGAGAAATTACTGAGGATAATTAGGGTTACTAATTCAAGGTTCTTTAATGATAGGTCAGATCAAATTTTAACCTAATATATGATAGTGAGGACTATGGCAACCTGAGAACACATGCCCTTCCAAAGACATATTCAAATTTTGGTTGGTAGGCAGATATTTTAGCACTTGAGCCATGCTTCCAGATTTGTTTTACATTTGTTATTTTTAAGCTGTATGCTCCAGCTGGTCCTACTTGTTGATCCCCCTACTTGCTTCCTCTTATCGCTGGAGATGACAGGCATGTACCTCTGCACCCAGCCATTGCTCTTCGCTCACAGCTCCCATAACACCTGTGTGCTGCCATGGCCAGCATTTGGTTGAAATGGAGTCTCACAAACTTATGCTTGGGCTGGCCTGAAACGGTGATCCCCTGATCTCCACCTCACAAGTAATTAGAATGAGAGACTTGAGCTTCAAAGTTATTTTTAATAAGAGTGTTTGTGCTAATTAAAGCTACTATTGGCCAGATTCATCTATGGGGCCCACATCTGTGATCTCTGCAATGACCTCTATCAAGACTTCATCTAGAAGCACATTATATTTCTCTTCTAGCTCAGTTGTTCTAAATGTACCCTGAAAGCATCATACTTTTTTTTGATTCTGTGTGCAACAAGATCTTAATAAAGACAATAAGGTCACAATGGGAGTCTTAGTCTAGCAAAGTCTGCAATTATGACACTGAAATAGGAACAGCATGCTATTAGATAGCCTCTGCAATATTACATACACACAGATTCATGTTAATCAAATAACTGATGATGAAGGTAATTAGAAACTATTATTAAGTGCTTGCTACATATTATACATTAAATAATTACTATCCCCACATTAAAATGAATAGTTAATAATTGATATAGGTGAGAATGACTGGGGAATGGGATGTCATAGTTGTATCCCACTTTCTTAGGAGGCAGAGATGGGGAGATTCTAAGTTTGAAGCCAGTACTACCTCAACAAATAAGCTGGCTGAATGTAGTAGCCCACACCTATAATTGCTTCTAGGCAAACTCATGTTTTGTGCACAGTTGCACAAAACATGAGACCCTATCTGAAAAATAACTACAGAAAAAAAGCATTATATGTGTGGCTCAAGTGGTAGAAGGCCTGACTGTAAGCACAAAGCCCTGAGTTCAAACTCTAGTACTGCCAAACACACACACACACACACACACACACACACACACACACACACACACACACACGTTGGTATATAAGTCACAATTCATTTAACTTGTATGATGAAAATATATACTATATTGTATAGATAAGTCATACTGTCTATAGAGTAGCCAATTTGGGCAAATGTACATGTGAGTGTGTGTGTGTGTGTGTGTGTGTGTGTGTGTGTGTGTGTGTTGAGAAAGAGAAACACACATATATATAAATATTCTATTGTACTCATACACACATACAGAGAGGGAGATACAAAGACAGAGGCAGAGAGGGAGAATATAACACCAATTTCCAGGTAGCTTCATCTTCCAATCTGTGTTTGAACTAACCACAATTGATTATGGTAGTTTTATGCATAGCATATTTGATTATTGTTACCTACAAGCTCTCATGATGTCTATAAAATCATTAGAATCAATATTAGTTTAAGTCAAATCATATTTTTAAAAATTATTTCTGCATTTAGTCACCCAGTCTATGGAATATTGTTGCCCATACATAAGGCTGGTCTTCCCATACATTAATCCAATCTGGAAATGCCCTTACAGTAGTCATCTTTGCTAATTTCCTAGGCACTTCTCCATCCAATATAATTAGCAATGAATATTGACTTTCAACCCTCTTGACGCTGACATTTATGAATCTCTAAAAAGGAGAGGAAATCTCTCTGTCATTTCCATCCAACCCTATCCTCTATTCTACATCTCTGCCTCATCCATTGTTCATGATAGCCCTCCTCCAAAAGGTTAAAATGTGATTTATGATTAAGCTAGCTTAATTTAAGCTTAGAGAAGTGGTTTTAAGGAATAGTTTGTAATGTAAATGCCATTACAAAACCCATTCAGTAGAAGACCCATATCCTATCACAATATGATCAAAGTTGTGGGATTGGAGTTATTAACTTCTATTGATAAATCCTTGAAGGTGGTTTAGATTTTATCAATAGTGTTTTCAAATGCTTAATGATTTAGGAATAAAACACATTTTGTTCTCTATTTCTTTTCTAAATATCATGCAAGTCCCTGTAGCTGGACTCCTTCCCTTGTACATCTCCCACTTACTCTGATTCGTATCTCCTGATCCTTAATTCTCACCTTCTATCTAAAAATAGAATCTCTAATAAAAACCCCAGCAAATAATATGCTGTGGCTGTAAAGACTGCTAGCCTATTCTAGAGAAGTGAGGCCTTGTTAAGAGACTTTTATAATGGCTTTGTCCTTTCTGTGAGTGTCTGTATTATTTAGCCAAGTTACCTGATAATTAACACAGATCTGACCAATTAGGCTAACATTAGTGTCGCCTGATGCTTTCTCTGAATCCTGACTTTTCTGTTTAGTGCAAATTAAAGCCTACTAATTAAATAATTCCAAATGCCAATAGATAAGGCATGGCAAGAATTGACTCAAAAACAGCATATCCCGTGGATTTGTTAATGGATATGAACACACAATGATGGGAGGGACATCAAATTTTATCATATGATAAAAAATTTACTAGGTTAGAATTCACAGAACTGCCATAAAACTAAGGACCACACTAGTACTCAAGGTGTCCTGATCCTATGGTTACTTCCAAAGTGATGTAAATGCATTGTAAACTAGACAGGGTTCAGAGGTAGCTGGGTAATTGCTTTTTGCTAAATGCATTCTGCATGCAGTGTGTTCTCAGAATCAGATGTCACATAACAGGGAGGACTAGAGTATAAACTATAACAGCAGCATGATGAACTAGTTTTGAAGTTTTGATTAAAACCCATTGGATGTGCCTTGTATTTTCTCAGTTGAATCAGCAAAAGGAATTTTTAACTTAGAAGTACTTCCATATGTTTCCTGAAATTTGTTTTTTCTATTATTATTATAACTATCTCCCCAATTTATTCTCCATTGGCTTTTTCTGGTTTTTTCATCCATCTTATCCTTCCTATGTCCTACCAGCTTAGTTCTAATCATGTCATTTCCATGCTTAAAAATTTGCATGGGCCAACAACCTGAAGAGCGAGGCTGAAATCAGGAAAGCAACACCTTTTGCAATAGCCTCAAAAAACATAAAATACTTAGGAATAACCTTAACCAAAGAAGTGAAAGACCTCTATGACGAGAACTTTAAAAACCTGAATAAGGGAATTAAGGCAGAACTAAGGAAATGGAAAAACCTCCCATGCTCCTGGATTGGGAGGATTAACATTGTGAACATGACAATATTGCCAAAGACGATCTACAAATTCAATGCCATACCCATCAACACCCCAATACCATTCTTTAATGAAATATAGGAAGCAATCCAGAAATTCATTTAGAACAATGAAAGACCCAAAATAGCAAAAACAGTCCTAAGGAGAAAGAACAGTGCTGGAGGAATTTCAATAGCAAACTTCAAGCTGTATTACAAAGCTATAGTAATAAAAACAGCTTGGTATTGGCACAAGAAGAGGCCTGAAGACCAATGGAATGGAACTGAAGACCCAGAAATGAACCTACAGACCTATGACTACTTAATCTTTGATAAAGGAGCTAAAAACATAGGGTGAAAGAAAGACAGCCTCTTCACAAATGGTGCTGGCAAAACTGGTACAACACCTGCAACAAACTAAAACTAGATCCTTATATATCACCCTGCACCAAAATCAATTCCAAATGGATCAAAGACCTCAAGAAAATGTGGTACATATACATATACATATATATTCTGTGCCTCTATCAGAAAGAATGACACTGCCCCATATGTAAGGAAATGGAAGAACTTGGAAAAAATTATACTATGTGAAGTGAGCCAGACCCAAAGAACTCTATGGTTTCTCTTGTATGGAATACTTAGTACAGCTCTAGGATAGACATAGCAGAAGAACACAACAGTTCAATAGCTATGCTCGTAAGAACACATAAGGTAATGCTAAGCGAAATGAACTCCATGTAATGAAATAAGTGGAATATCATTGTTGTAGTTAATTTCAACATACCATGTGAAACTGTACCTTTTTTCTCTCATATTCCCTTCCTGTGGTTTTACTCCAGCTATTACTGTAACTGATCTTAGTACCCCAGATACTGTATAAACATGTATTGGAACCATGGAAAGAATAGGGAATATCAAAATCAAGAGACAAAGGATAAAAAGACAAACCATTGCAATAGCAATACTTACAAAACCAATTGGTGTAAACCAACTGTACAGCTCCCGGGTAGGGGGGGGAGCTGAGGTGGGGAGACAGGAAAAATGAGGAAGGAGGTGACAAGTTGGATAAGGAATGTACTCACCTTACATATGAAACTGCAACCCCTCTGTACTTCACTTTGACAATAAAAAAAAAGAAATTTGCGTGGGCTCCATACTACAAACAGAATATCTCGTAATAAATTCAAGATTCTTTAAAACTGGCCTCAATTTTTCCAGAACTGTTTTCTATTATACTTGTATACATACCATTATGTAGAAGATTTAGTCTTTCCAAGACATGTCTTGATCTTTCTATTTCTCTTCTTTTAAAACTGTGCTAGCCTATAATAGAAATAAATGATACTAATAACCACCATCTAATGAGTCTTTACTACCTCTACATAATTTTCAAATCACTTTACATAAATTATCTCATTTTATCCTTGGAACAACCTTAATAAAGTATGTATCATATCCCCTTTTTATGGATGAGACTTGGAAACATTAAGCAACTTGCTTGTGAGTGCCTCTACCATATTAAGTGGTGGAATCAGGCCTTAAATCCAGGCCTCTGAATCATATGCCCATTCCCTGCACCACTTCTTGCCCCAATTTACTCTATTCCAAATGCCCTCACTACTTCACACACACACACACACACACACACGCACACATTGCACACAATTCATTCATCAAGGCTCATCTCAAATGCTTATTGCTAAATAAAATCTTTCTGTATCCAACCTTTTTCTCTTATTAGCCTATAAAAGTAATAAATGATCATGATAATAGCCACCATCTAATGAGTCTCCCTCTCCTTCAAAGCTCCAGAATATGTTCTTTCTGCCTAAGAACCTGGTATGTCCCAGGTTTCAACACCTGGTGATCTCAAAGTAAGATAATTTATTCTTCAATATTGAAATTATAGTGACTATGAATCTTGTTGAATGGACCACAAGTATATTTTTTCTACCAGGATTCCTCTGAGAATCCCATATGAAATATTCACTTGCTCCTAAATTAATCCAGGGTTTTCTCCTCACCAATGTTCTTTCAATTCTTCCAAAGAGATTGAGGTAGAGCACCAAATGAGATTACACAATGTTTATGACATAATAGTTTAGGATTGGTGCTGACAGCAACATTTATGTCTTGAAGTATGTTATGATAAATGAACTATAGCCTGGTATGTGACCTGTTATCTAAGTGATGAATACATGATGAGGTGACCAAACCATTTTCCTAGGCAAATTTCTCATAGGCAAAAATGGATAAAATGGTAAAATATTTATCAGTTTAGTCACCAGTCCATTGAATAATATCTTAGAAGTAACAGGTCATGTTAGCAGGTTGTCTCAGTTCTCCTCCAGTACAAAAGACAATGAGAAGAATGCAAGGATGGAAACAGAAGACTAAATGAGAAGACAGATCAAGGGAAATCAAAAGAGGAATCAATCTAACAATTTATTGTCAATTATAGATCAGCAAACACAGTTGGTAAAAGTTTTGTTGTTATTGTTTTCCTTTTTGAAGTTCTTTCATAGCATTTTCCAAAGAAGTCTCAAGGCCTCATTCACATGTGTGTAAATTTTCTACAGCCAGAAAGTAATATCAGCATTGTCTCACCCACTTTGTGGGCAATGTCCTTCCACTGTTGGTCTTACACATGTACTCAATCAACACTGTGCCTTTTAAACAGACTCACTGAAGCATCTATAATAACAGAGAACAAACTTTTACTTGACTACTGGTACTGTTACTACTTTGGAACAAAAAGTCACATTTTAAGCTCAGAATTTCAAAAGCCACCTGCATCATAATGATCAGTATGTTATTTCACTGGGTGACATTAGTTGTCCCCCAAAAGAGTTTGGGACAGCCTGTTTCTAGAAGTATTTCCTTTGCTCCTCTATGGTTGAGATTCAACATAGTTTTAAGTTTTTGTTTTTATTTTCCACGGACATTTGCACCTGCGCGCGCGCACGCACACACACACACACACACACACACACACACACACACAACACAGGTATCTGAAGTCACCTAAGTGAACCCTTTCACAGAGCATAATAAATATGCATGACCTTTGGTCTGATCCTCCCAATGGAGGGAGGGGAGAATGAGGAAGAATAGGTGGCAGGAAAGGGAATCTCAGTCCTCCTCCCTAGAAGCAATCTACTCAGGGACTGTCCCTAGACCTCCAAACATTAACTCAGACAGAGCCTCATGCTGCAGGGTGTAATGAAGGCTACAAAAGTAATAGAAACATACTTACCACTGTCAAAACTAATCTGTTAATAGGAAAGTTTGTGGCAGGCTTTGGGAAGCTCATATCTATAAGAAAGCTGATTTCCTATTTAGAGAAAATGGAGCTGTTATTCTTAAGCAGAGAGATGCCTATTGTGTGGGTAATTATGAGGAGGACCGCTGACCTGGCAATGAGGTAGTGTGGCTAAATACCTGAAGGCAAGGAGAGCGCCTGGGATGAAAGCAGAGCCCCATCTGTCAGCCTGTAATGATTGTGCTATTTGGAGGCAGAAAGGTTTGTCTGGAGCAGCTGGTTTCTCTCCAAGTGACCTTTTAGCATTTCTGCTTTTGCCGTCTGACAGATGTGTCAACTCAATAATTTCAAAAGCCCCTGAGTAAATAACCAATTGTGAGCAAGGATGACCCAAAGCGATGACAAAATGGCAGCACGCGGCACATTATAGAGCATAATACCAAGGGACAGAACCCAGAACATTATCAGAAAGGGAAAAACAGTTTAGTCTTTATTTTGGACTAAATGTCCTTCTTACCCACACGTCAGTCGTTCTGAAAGCGGAGACGGCAGGGGAGATGTGGTTGGAAGGGAAGGGCTTTGTGGTGGCGCTGGAGCCCTTGGAAGCCTGCATTAGGCCCCAGGACCCAGGTGGCGTCTGGGTGCAGGAAATGGGCTCCTGTAAGCTCACTCCCGTACAGCCAGGACTGAAGGCCAGGCTAATTGGCATTGTGAAGGATGGGGCTGGACAGCAGCAACTACCATCGGAGCAAATCTGATGGACTTGAAAGGCTTGCAGCGTCAGCACAGGCAGGTCAAGCAGGTGCAGCACAGCCGGCCTGTGCACCAGGGAACCAGGACACATGGGCACAGAGCCCGAAGCCCAGTTTAGAGGACCAAGGGAGCTGGTGATTCCTCTGGGCACTTACAAAGCACTCTGGAATGGAAATCTGGCTTATTCAGCCTGTGTTTCCTGTAGGCCTTTAAAGGCTTAACAGCTCTGAAGGAAAACTACACACCGTCAAACCAAGGTGAGAAGATCTCCACCCAGCCACTGAGCTCTCCAAGGGTCCCTTTGCTCAAGGAAAAAGCTTCTGGAATAGCAATTTTGAAAACCCAGCTGTTGGAACACTCATTACATTTTTCAACATTAAACTGTTAGGGTTTTTTAACCTCTATATTTTTAAATAAGTTACATACATTTAAACGGAATATTAGTCTTCAAAGGCAGCTTCCCATACCTAATGCCAGTCTTCCCAGGGACAAGCCATGACTACGACTGAGGTAAGGTAAGCACAGGAGTGGTTGATGGAACTTGCACATATTGGTTGGCAAGAATGAATGTCAAATTGTCAAGAATTTTACAAACTGAGTTTTCAACCACTGGTGGCTTTGGAATTAGTCATACACCAGGAAAGTTGTCAAACACTGTAAGGCTGAGGTTTTCTCCCAGCTTGCAGAGCCTGTTGTTACACCAAGCACACCAAAGACACACCTGAGTCTGAACATTGGAGATAGCACTTCCATTTGGCCATAAAATCAGTTTCCCCTCCATTTTTCCAAATTGGTACTGCAAATCTTACACTCCATTTTCAGCAAAACTGAGGTAGTTCAATGACCTAAGGAATTTGTTCCTCTGTAAAAAGTTTTAGAATGTTTAAGAATTATGGCTATATTCTTCAAAATAAAAATTACCAGGGCTGGCGACATGGCCTAGTGGCAAGAGTGCTTGCCTTGTATACATGAGGCCCTGGGTTCGATTCCCCAGCACCACATATACAGAAAACAGCCAGAAGTGGCGCTGTGGCTCAAGTGGCAGAGTGCTAGCCTTGAGCAAGAAGAAGCCAGGGACAGTGCTCAGGCCCTGAGTCCAAGGCCCAAGACTGGCCAAAAAAAAAAAAAAATTACCTATTCCTTATTATAAAAAAAAGCCTTAAAATAGTACACAAAGATCCCATCTTTGGCCTGACTTCTATTATTTTAGGCTAATTTCTTCCCAAAACAAAACTTCTAGTTAATACTACCTAATCACATCAGATAAAATGCCCAGAATACTTCATACTCATTCCTGACATCACAACTCCATTTCCTTGTGTGGTTTCTGTCCTTCTGTCTACCAAATCAAATGCACACTTCAAAGCCTGACTCTTCTCTCACAGTTCTGGTTTATGATTTATTTCTCTTTCACTGTTACATCTATAGCATTTTGTGTCTCTGCCTCTCACTTTGGCTCTTATTCATACAATATTCCACCTTGTAGTTTTGCTTTGTTCTTTTCTGTGTGTATGCCTTTTCTACTCAAAATAGAGTACTACTTTGTTCTTGGAGAGCAAAGACTAGAATACAAAAGAAAGTATTTATCTTCCTATATCTTCCAAAGCACTAGTTGAACATATAACAAGTGCTTACAATTGTGCATCTCGACTCTCTAAATATAGCATCTCTAGGAGAGCTTCAAGGAAATTATAACACCCAGGCTACCACTCTCTGATTCTCAGTTCTTATTACATTGTCTTATAAAAGTTCTCAAATGACTATAAATGGAACTACTTCACTGCTACCAGTTTAGAATCCCTGGGTAATTTTAATATGCAATGGTATTTGAGAACCATGAGTTAAAAGATATATAGATGAATGGAGAAAGAGATAAAATAAAACTAAACCACACAAAATAGGCAATGACTTTATCAACACTTGACACATTATGCCTTTCCATTTAGATTCGTCTAGCCCCACCAACTTTGCTGGGGAAATTTTCTAGACCTCAGATTATATGAGACTAAAGTAGGAGTATTGTTGTGTCTTAAAGCTCTGTTTTTAATAAAACAATAAAATATAACATGGAAAATGATGGTAAAGGAGAAAAGACAGAAGAATTCACTTCTGTTTCCATATCTTCTCCATGAAGGAGAGTGATATTGAGACTGTACAAGACCGAACACAAATCGTAGTAGGGGACATAGTGAGAGAGTGTCTAGCAGCTTTAAAATGTGTTCAAGTCCAGATGCATTACATCTAAGACAATTAGAACAATTTGCAGCTGTTATTGCAGCTGCTAGTGTCTTGGAGAAAAAAAAAATCAGAGGGAATGGGAAAAATGCCAGAAGATCAGAGCTAAGCAAATGCTTCAGATTTCATAAAGAGGGTGAGGGTTTTAATCTAAAGCCAAATGAATTTAACTTTCAGACCTAACAGCATTCTAAAATGTATCCTTACACTGATGATTTGTGTGAAGTGAAAGAAAAAGGTACACCTCAAAGCCAGCATGAGGGTGCCAAAAGTAATTCATGACAAACTGCCATGAATTATTAGAAATAAAGTAGAGAGAAATAATATTACAGTTAAATTTCATTCCAAGACCAGTCAGGATTGATTTTAGGAGACAGGAGAAACAACCAACGTGTTCAGCTCCTGTTATATGTATTATTATAGGCCTTGGGGATAAAATGCCCAACAAGATAGGCATTGCATCACTTTCTAGGGGATTTGAAGCTAGTGGGAGGGATAGAGAAGAACACAAGGTCAGTTTTCATGGGATTAAATGTGTATGTAATAGAGAAAGATGAAAGGCAGCTTTAGATGAGAATATCTAAGTAAGGGCCTAAAAGGCAAAGACATACTAGCCAGGCCAAAAGAGCTAGAGTCAGGAGTAGAGAACAGGTCAAAAAGAAAAAACAGGAAGCGAAGAAATTCAGACAGACAGGGGGCTAAGGTGTTGAAAAGCATTACAAGTAGTTCAGGAAGACAGAGCAGACTTCAAAGTAGGAAGCAAGGAATGAGGAGAAAAAGGCAGAAGAAATAGGTAAAAACCCAGATTTCTGTACCAAGTTTAAAAATTTGTACTTTTTCTGGAAGTAATGTAGAAATTTTGCAGAATTTTAAGCCATATAATGCACATCAAACTATTTGACAGTTTCTTATACTATTACTATGGAGAAGTATTAGCTGTATAGCAATGAAGCAGGAGATTTAAACTACTTGGAGAACTGTCCCATGCAATGTCAATTTTTAACCTTGTTACCAAGTAGAAAGAATAATATTGGCATTTTTCTGGGCCCTTTTCTTGATTCCATCTTCTTCAATGTATTTATCAAAACCTGGGGCAACAAATTCTTTTTTTTTATTGTCAAAGTGATGTACAGAGGGATTACAGTTTCATAGGTAAGGCAGTGCATACTTTACTTAACCAACTTGTTACCTCCTCCCTCATCCCCCCTCCTGTCCCCTCCTCATTTCCCTCCACCCCCATGAGTTGTACAGTTGGTTTATACCATAAAGCTTTGTAAATGTTGCTGTTGCTTTTCATTGGTTTGTCTTTTTATCCTTTGTCTCTCGATTTTGATATTCCCCTTCCCTTCCCTAGTTCCAATACACATATATACAATATCCAGGGTACTAAAATCAGTTACAGTGATATCAGTGATAAAACCATGGGGGAGAAAGACAAAAGAAAAAGGCATGTTTTCACATGGTATGTTGAACATTCTTACAGATGACACAAAGCTGGAAAAGCAAATGTATTGTTCAGCATGATCAAGGCTAAGAAAGCTTCCAGCACACTGGGAGAGTTTAAGCCAACAAAATAAAATTTAAGCACATTATTACATTTAAAAAGTAATGCATTGTCAAAAGATCAAATGAGGAATCCTACATCCTACCAATTAATGTAAAAGTATAAATTCAAACACCATTACTTGTTATGTTAAAGAGCCATATGACCTCCTTGATTAAATAAACCAGACCTGCTGGTGATACCATTGACCTCACTGTGTTCAGTTCAAGCTAGGTACCCACCCCACTACCTGTCACTTTCCCACGCACAGAAAAGCAAGCTCAGTTCTATGTTTGCATGCCCTTTGTTGAGGTTTGAAGAATTAGAAGCTATGTGGGGTTTTTTGTCTGTTTTTCTAAAAAATATTTAAATGAAAAAGTTATCTTTCTGCAAACATTTCATTATAATACAAATGAAACATTTAAATCCATTACAGATCACCTCTTACATCTTAAAAATCAGAAAACAATGGAGCTTTAAAATTGTGAACAGGCTAAAAAACCTTTTATCACTTTTGCACATTAGCATGCTTATGCACTTCTTTGTGACACCAACCTCAGTATTTCATACTGAGACATACTGAAAACCTTGAACTCAAGCCTATTTCTATTCAGTCTTGTAACAAATGGACTTTTACCATGCAGTTTTCTTTTTAGGACATGAAAAATATGTAAATATACCTTTTAAAAGGTATATTGGAAGCAATAAATAGGTTTAGCAATAGATTTAGCAAAACTAGTGTTTTTATAAATGGTTAAAACATACAACCAAAAGAATGGAAGCCTTTAAGACTCTTAAAAGCCTAACTCCAGAGAACTGGAATAGTATCACTGTACTGAATCTCTACATAAGAAGAACTATTTTTAGAAAATAAATAATTAAATTTGGAAATTGGAGGAATAGCTAATTGACCATAAGGCTTGGAGTGGCGGTGATTCTGTAGATTTCTGTAGCTCAAGATCTTGCACCGTCTCCTGAAGATGGATGCTGAATATGAACGTTCCTTGAAATGCATCCAGTATACTGGAAATGTTCTTTCCATTTGTGGCAGATATTTGAAACAAAAATAGGTTTTACATGGAAAAACAGAATCCTCTCACCTCATATTTTCTTAAAGAATCCATCACAGCCATGCCTAGTTCTGTGCCACTGAAGGACTAATGACTTTAACCCAAGGCAGCTTTGCCACTTGCTCATCCTTGCTTTCCTTCTCCTTCTCCTTCTCCTCCTCCTCCTCCTCCTTCTTCTTTCTTTCCTTCTTCTCCTCCTCCCTCCTCCTCCTCCTCCTCCTCCTCCTCCTCCTCCTCCTCCTCCTCCTCCTCCTCCTCCTCCTCCTCCTCCTCCTCCTCCTCCTCCTCCTCCTCCTCCTCCTCCTCCTCCTCCTCCTCCTCCTCCTCCTCCTCCTCCTCCTCCTCCTCCTCCTCCTCCTCCTCCTCCTCCTCCTCCTCCTCCTCCTCCTCCTCCTCCTCCTCCTCCTCCTCCTCCTCCTCCTCCTCCTCCTCCTCCTCCTCCTCCTCCTCCTCCTCCTCCTCCTCCTCCTCCTCTCCCTTTCTCTATCTCTTTCTCCTTCTTCTGTGCCAGTATGGAGGCTTGAACTCAGAGCCTCATATCTTTGCTTAGCTTTTTCACTCAAGGCTGGTTTTCTAAGTCTTGAGTCACACTTCAGCTTCCAGCATTTTACTGGTTAATTGGCTATGAGGGTCTGCTCAGGCTAGCTTTGAACTCTGATCCTCAGATTTTAGCTTCTTGAGTAGCTAGAATTACAGACATGAGCCATCTGCACCTGGATCATCCTTGTCCTCTTTAATTCACTATTTAAACTTTGAGGAATTGATCCCTCTTTCATTGACCATTCTTCTAAAGGATCACAAACAAGTTGTCATCACTTTTTACATTGTCCTACAAATTCTGACACCTTTACTAATGGAAGATGTTGTGATGTGACATAAGTAGCCAAAGATAAAGATGTCAAATCTTTTTGTATGCTTTCCTCCTGAGGACTTGTGATGTCGCACCCAAGAGTCCATTTCCATCTATAAACATGAGATATGCCTTTCCCCACTTGACGTGATCCTGACATTCTATCATAAACTTCTGAAGAAAGAAATCTAAAAGAGGCTCATCTCTAAAAGTCCACTCACCTCTCACCTCTCACATGAAAGACAATTCAAGCACAGCACTGGTATCCTTCAAACATTTGTCAGGACCACCTCCTACAAACTAGACCTATGCTCCTTCTGTAGTCTCTTGCCTCCATGGGTCTGCTTTCAACACCAAATACTACTCAGGAACTTTACTGTTGTTTCTGAGGATGATTTTTCCATGCCTATGACCTCCAGATTTTTGTTGTGTTACAGACTACAATTTTCCACTACTGTTATTATTGTTGTTGTTGTTATTATTATTATTATTATTAGCCAGTCCTGGAGCTTGGACTCAGGGCCTAAGCACTGTCCCTGGTTTCATTTTTGCTCAAGGATAGCACTCTACCACTTGAGCCACAGTGCCACTTCTGGCCTTTTCTGTTTATGTGGTGCTGAGGAATCGAACCAGGGCTTCATGTGTTCAAGGCAAGCACTTCACCGCTAAGCCATATTCCTCCTCAGTGCATACCTCAGTGAATACCTCAGTGCAGTCCCTGGCCTCTTGCTTTTCTCCTTGAGTCCTTGCTTATATTCCATGTTCTTTTAAGGAAGTTTACTGAATAATCCTGCATCTGGTTTGCTCATTGCTATGATCCGTCATACTGTTTTGCTTAGAGAAAATACAAACCTGGTCTAAACTCAAATAACAGGTGATAATTCTTTACCACCATTACAATACTCTGCAACCCTGCTTAAACTTAAAATCATAATTTTCAACACTTCATGACACATACACATTCAGGCAATACTGCAAATTGTTCATTTCATTTAAAATAAAGGAGTAGATATTGTTTCTATTTGTTCTTTTCCTCCTATTTACTCCTGAGTCTTTTGCAACCCAGGTTTCTGAGATGACTGTTCCACTAAACCGGATTTCACAATGGTCAGGATATCCTACTGGTTGACAAATACAATAGATATGTTCCAGTTCAATTATTACTTTATCTCCCTGTAGCACTTGTCATTGTGGACCATTCCCTTCTTTTTGAAATTCTCTTCTGCCTTAAGCACCAAGATTTTTCTCATGACTGACTGAATTCTTTTAAACTTTCCTTGTCTCTCTCCACCAGCCACTTAAAAATTGATCCTTACCAAGATTTTACTCTCAAAGCTTTGCTTATCACACTCCTCAAGCTTTCCCTTGAGTAATCTCATCTACACACAAATCTCAAGTAACAAAGATGAAGGCATCTGACCTCTAGGCTCCCATCTCTGCTGGCATGTGCTGTCAGCTTAGACCTTCACTCAGCAAACTCACTCCAGTATTTTCCTTGTTCTCACCCTAAAAAAAAAAAAAAATCAAGAAAAAAAAAGTCATGGGTGCTTTGGGGTGTGTGTGTGTGTGTGTGTGTGTGTGTGTGTGTGTGTGTGTGTGTGTGTGTGTGTTTGATTTTTGCAGTATTAATGATTGATCCCAGAGCTTTACATTTAAGAGGTGAGTGTTTTATGCCTTGAGCTATGCTCCCAACCCTTTTATTTTTATTTTTAGTCAATTTTTCAATACCTTAAGCTGGGTTGGGTTTTTGTTGTTCATGTTGTTTGGGGATGTGTGTGTGTGTGTGTGTGTGTGTGTGTGTGTGTGTGTGTGTATGTGTGTGTATCAGAGCTTAAACTCAGGGCCTGGGTGCTGTCCCTTAGCTTTTTCACTCAAGGCTAGCACTCTATCACTTGAGTTACAATTTCACTGTCAGCTTTTTGGTAGTTAATTGGACATAAGTTTCAAAGGCTTTCTTGTCTAGGTGGACTTTGAACCGCAATCCTAGATCTTAGCCTCTGGAGTAGCTTAGGATTACAGCATGAGCCATTGGCTTGAGTGAACTGCTCTTAAACTTTTTATCCTCTTGCTCACACTTCCCAAGAAGCTGAGGTTACAGGTGTGAACCACCATGCTCAACTATTAAAAGTAGAAACCCCCCCCCCAAAAAAAAAGGTATCAAATCAGATTAGATTTCTTCAGATTCCTACCATTATTTGTAACTTATTTTAAATAACCCTATTGCCCCAGGCTCATACAGACACCAGGCAAAAACCTCAGTATTGGTGAACTTGCTTTGATATGCAGGAAGGGCAATTCACCTAAACCCATCAGTAAACAATCCATTGTGGGCCAAAGGAAAAGCCCCAACTTTCTAGACCTAGTGGTGCTTTCATTAACCTCTGCCTCCTTGCTCAGACCCCCTATAAGCCTAGTCCCAAATTCACCCCCTCATACAACCTCCAAACCGAGGAGGAGAAGGTCCTCGTTTGTGGGTGATTAAGTCCAGCCTACTCCTTTTCAGTTCTCCTCCACTTTCCTAAACTAAATCATGTACATTCAGTTACCCTAATTCAACCAGTACAAGATAAACACATGTATTGAAACATCACACTGGACCCCATAAGAATATATAATTATATATCAATTCAAATAATACTTAAAAAATGAAATCTCTAGTTGTACTCAATTATCACTCCATAATTGTATTTTTTTTTCCATAAGCAAGAACTTGATTGGATTTTGTGAATGTCTTACATTCTGAAGGTCACTAAATTTTCCCTTCTGTTACATGATAAGACATGATGTTTCAAGGTTTTTTTAAGTCTTTATAATTGTCCTGTTGCTTTTTCCATAAAAGCAGGTGAATTTGTCATTGGAGACAAATCTTCTTTCATAAGAGAGGCTAACATCTTCACTGATAAGGTCAGAGTCTTTTCTCTGCTGTGAATCCTCAGATGCATGCTGCCACCACTAAAATGAAGTCATAAAACAGAAATCCCTAAACAAGACTGAATCAGCCAAAGTGTCATGAACCCTAGCATATGTACAGAACACAAGCCTATTATTTCACACCTGCTGCTATGCCAGTGGAGAAGCACAGAAATAAATAGTTATTTTGACAAAGCAATATTATTGGTTAGCATTCAGCAAATTTGCCTAACATTCTAACAACCTCCTTTTATTTAAAAGAATCCACCCACCTAACATTCTTTCTTTATATGAAATCTTATAATAACAAATTTGTAATTATATTTCTTATTTTTATTTTTTCCAGGAAAACTCTTCACTTCTACTGTATAAGAACTACAGTGCATCTATCTCCATTAGCATTGTCACATGGGTTTTATAAAAATCATATTACAAAATGTGGGTCAGTGATCACTGAGTCATGTAATTTATCAAGACAATACCCAGATGCACTGTTTGATATTCGTTTTGCAGGGATGCAATCTATTGGTATAAACAACTCTGCAATGCTTTCCATTCTTCAAAAGCAAAGGCCATTTATGACTGGGGGGAAATCAATATCCAGAGTCCTACTATCAAATATTTAATGTCCCCATGCTTTATAAGATAATATATCATTGAAAGCTGACAGGACACCTTCATTCAACAATACATCATCTTGTTAGCAAGATACTCTAATGATATGTCCAAATTCAGACTTTAGAATCAAAAAGAACTTCATTTCTCAGCCCAACCTCCTGATTTTACTAAGAGGTCACTGAAGTACAAAGAACAAATACATTACTGGAGTACAAGTAACTTGCCAAGCACTTGGGAATAAAATCTAGAACTAAAGTTTCCCTGATCATGAATTCCATAAATACCAAGTTAGGCTCCATTATGGTTTGAATATAAAATGCCCACCACCAGCCCATATGCTAAAACTTAAGTGTCCCATCTGTTAGCACTATTTTTGGACATTCTGGAAACTTTAGAGATGGGGCCTAGATAGAGGAAGTAGGTCACCAGGGGTGAGTTATTGCAGATATCTTGCCCCCAGCCCCTTTGTATTTCTCTCTCTTTCTGTCTCTTGTTCTCTCTCTTTCTATCTCTCTTTGTCTCTGTCTCTGTCTCTCTTGCTTGCTTTCCCCCTCTCTCTCATATTCAGGTCAGCCATGAGGTAAGAAGCTCCTCTGCCACACTCTCCTTCTTCCATGATGTTCAAGCACATAGGGCCACGAGACCATAAACTGAGCACTCAGTATGAGCAAAAATAAACCCTTACTCCCTTAAGTAGTTTTGTTGTCAAGCATTTTGTCAGAGTGATGGGAAGGTTTACACGAGCTCTTTTCAAATATCACATGTTTCATTACATTTATTTTTTTGATACAGATTTTAGAACAGATTGAATTTCCTAATGCTTGTATTGGATTGGATTAAATCAACATGGTACCTGCTCTTTTTGATGCACTGGAAATAATACAAATGTGAACTACACTGTGTACAATCCAAGCAAGACTTTCCAGAGCAGTGGGAGATGAGAGGAAATAATAATTCCCCTAGTTTGTCTCTTACAGTTTCTACTTGGTCCTACTCACTGGCATCCCTCCTCTATTGACCCTTAAAAAATGCTTCTCCTGGAGGCTGGGCATATGGCCTCGTGGTAGAGTGCTTGCCTCATGTACATGAAGCCCTGGGTTCTATTCCTCAGTACCACATATACAGAAAAAGCCGGAGTAGCTCTGTGGCTCAAGTGATAGAGTGATAGCTTTGAGCAAAAAGAAGCCAGAGACGGTGTTCAGGCCCTGAGTTCAAGCCCCAGGACTGGCAAAAAAACATAAGCCAAAAAAGAAATGCTTCTCCTCCCTTTCAATACTTTCTCTTTTGGCATTGTAACCCAGTCCTCTATGTGATTTCATTGCTCTCAGATCTTAGCTATGGACTACTTTGAGTACTTCAAAGTATGTGTCTCCTGAGTCCTCATTTTCTGTCACCATATTGTCATTGCATCTCTATTGAATGTCTCATAAATTCCTTGAGCTTAACACATCTCTAAGTGATGACATCATCTGGCTCTTTATTGGAAACCATATTGGAAGAAACAGTCACAGCTCCATTATACTTGCCCCATTCAGAGTATGTCTTTCCAAGTATAGTGTAAATATACCTGTTCAGTATATAATAAATATTTATCAATACCATTGCCTGTGTGGTTCAATCCAAAATCCAACATATTCAGTATACAACTTAACAAGTACTATATATTTTATTTTCTTAAATCTCCTTCAAAGTATTGCCAAATTACTTCAGATACTCCTGTTTCCAAGATAGTCTTCCCAATCTAATCTTACACATAGAATGTTTTAAAATCCAGTGTTTCTTTTGTAGCTCCCAATCTCTCAGAAGTCTGATGTGAAGTATTTATTGTGATCTTCCTCCTGCCTACTTATTCATTTTTTCCTTTTCCACTTTTTTCAATTCATACTCTGTCCATACTATTCTTTTTCTTTTTATGTAGTACTCACTTTGCCCAGAATGCCCCTGAAACACTTTTACTTCGTTTTCAGCTAAAGAGTTATCTTTTGATTTTTCTCAGGAAAACTTCAGCACTCTTTCTTAACAGTCCCAATCGTACTGTAGAGGTATATACATTGTGGCACTCATGCCACTGAAACATTTTTATCAGTATCTTCCCCCTCACTGCACAAGGAGTTACTTAAGGATAGGGAATGATTCTATTCTACTGTGTTTTCTCAGTGCTTAACAAGGCATTAAGTAATGATGATTATTGAGAAATATTGCACCAGCTGATACAGAGCCCTGAACTCTTTTAAGTTTATCCCACATATATTTTTAAATGAGACTCCACCTCAAGATTTTTTGTTCACTTTAGTATTACCACAGACAATTTATGCCTCTAAGAAAAGGCAATGATGTATGCCTCTATGATAGATAAAATGCTAAATAGTGGGAAGAGAACCTATTTTAAAACAGGATTGTGTTACACACTCAGATCTATCCATCCATTTGAAGAAGTGTGAGATTAAAGAGAAACAGGAAGGAGAGGGAGACAGAGAAAGAAAGCAAAACAGAAAGAGAAAAAGAGAGAATAACAGAAAGATCAACACAATCTACTTGCCCTCATTTCTACCAAGGTGGTTTTATCATCATTGGTATGGTCCCATTAATATTCTCCTTCAGTACAGTTGCTTCAGAGAAGCCAAATCTATGAATAATCCATAAGAATTCTTTTCAGCCTCCAATGTTCTTCTCACCAAGTTATAGGTGGCTAAGAAAGGGCCTAATACATCCAGTAGAACATAACATAATCTACTTTGTCCCTCCATGACCATCACTTTTTTTTTCAAATTTTTGTTATCAAACTGATGTACAGAGAGGTTACAGTTTCATACATTAGGCATTGGATACATTTCTTACTGTTTGTTACCTTGTCCCTCATACCCCCACCGTCCTCCCCATTTCCCTTCCACCCCCCACCCCCGGTGGTGTTCAGTTCACTTACACCAAACAGTTTTGCAAGTATTGTTTTTGTAGTTGTTTGTCTTTTTTTACCCTGTGTCTCTCAAATTTGGTATTCCCTTTCAATTTCCTGCTTCCAATACCAGTATACACGGTTTCCAATATACTCAGATAAGATTACAGAGATAGTGTAGGTACAACCACAGGAAGGTGATACAAGAACATCATCAATAATAGAAGCTACAGATACACATGGAACATTGAAAGTAGTTACAACTGTGATATAACAATTGTTTCCATAACATGGAGTTCATTTCACTTAGTATCATCTTATGTGTTCAGAAGGGTACAGCTATTAGGCCTTGTGATGCTCTGCTATGACTTGCCTAAACCTGTACTAATTATTCCCAATAAGGGAGACCATAAAGTCCATGTTGAAAGTAGTTACAACTGTGATATAACAATTGTTTCCATAACATGGAGTTCATTTCACTTAGCATCATCTTATGTGTTCAGAAGGGTACAGCTATTAGGCCTTGTGATGCTCTGCTATGACTTGCCTAAACCTGTACTAATTATTCCCAATAAGGGAGACCATAAAGTCCATGTTTCTTTGGGTCTGGCTCACTTCACTTAGTATAACTTTTTCCAAGTACTTCCATTTCCTTACAAATGAGACAATGTCATTCTTTCTGATAGAGGCATAAAATTCCATAGTGTATATGTACCACATTTTCCTGATCCATTTGTCTACTGAGGGGCATCTGGGTTGGTTCCAGATTCTAGCTATGACAAATTGTGCTGCAATGAACATTGTTGTGCTGGTGGCATTACTGTGATTTTGTTTGTGGTCTTTTGGATAGATACCCAAAAGTGGGGCTGCGGGGTCATAGGGGAGTTCTATATTTAGCCTTCTGAGGAATCTCCATACTGCTTTCCAGAGTGGCTGAACCAGTTTACATTCCCACCAACAATGAAGTAGGGTTCCCTTTTGGCCACATCCCCTCCAACAATTGTTATTGTTAGTTTTCTTGATATAGGACATTCTTACTGGAGTGAGATGGAATCTCACTGTTGTTTTGATTGGCATTTCTTTTATGGCCAGTGATGTAGAACACTTTTTCATGTCTCTTGGCCATTCTCATTTCCTCATCAGAGAAGTCTCTTTGTAAGTCTTTACCCCACTTGTTGAGGGGGCTATTGGTTCTTTGAGGTTTTGTTTTGGAAGAAGGTAATTTTTTTAGTTCTGCATATATTTTAGATATGAGGCCTTTGTCTGTTGAATGTCCGGTAAAGATCTTCTCACAGTCCGTGGGCTTTCGGTTTATCTTGTGAGCTATGTCCTTTGCCCTGAAGAAGCTCTGCAGTTTGATGCAGTCCCATTTGTCCTACTTTTCTTTGATTTGTAGCCTTTCTGGGTCTTTGTTAAGGAAGTTCCGTCCTGCGCCAAGGAGCCCAAGTGTTTCTCCTACTCCATCCTTTAGTGTTTTCAGGGTGTCTGTTTTGATTTCGAGGTCTTTGATCCATTTGGAATTGATTTTGGTGCAGGGTGATATATAAGGATCTAGTTTTAGTTTGTTGCATGTGTTGAACCAGTTTTGCCAGCACCACTTGTTAAAGAGGCTATCTTTCTTCCATACTATTGTTTTAGCTCCTTTATCAAAAATTAAGTAGGCATAGTTCTGTGGGTTCATTTCTGGGTCTTCAATTCTGTTCCATTGGTCTTCAGGCCTGTTCTGGTGCCAATACCAAGCTGTTTTTATTACTATAGCTTTATAATACAGCTTGGAGTTGGGTATTGTAATTCCTCCAGCACTGTTGTTTCTGCTTAGGAGTGCTTTTGCTATTCTAGGTCTTTTATTGTTCCATATGAATTTCTGGATTGCTTCCTCTATTTCATTAAAAAATGGTTTTGGGATATTAATGGGTATTGCATTGAATTTGTAGATAGCCTTTGGCAATATTGCCATTTTGATTATATTAATCCTCCCAATCCAGGAGCATGGGAGGTTTTTCCATTTCCTTAGTTCTGACTTAATTTCGTTTTTCAAGCTTTTAAAGTTCTCATCAAAGAGGTCTTTCACTTCTTTGGTTAAGGTTATTCCTAGGTATTTTATGTTTTGGGGGGCTATTGCAAAAGGAGTTGCTTTCCTGATTTCAGCCTCGGTCTTCGGGTCGTTAGCATAGAGAAAGGCCATTGATTTTTGAGGGTTTATTTTATATCCTGCAACTTTGCCAAAGTTTTGGATCAGCTCTAGTAGCTTGGGGGTAGAGTCTATGGGCTTCTTTAGGTATAGGATCATATGACCATCACTTTCAAGCAGCCAAACTTTTGGCCACCTATGTCATCAGCTCTTGATTTATGACAGAAGGTGCTTGTGGAACATAAGTATGAAAGTTTTGCACCTCAAATGACTTGCAAGAAATAATGTCTATAGCGATGCTTTCCTGCTTTAAAAACCAACCTCTCTGCTTTGAGTACTGAGAGTTACAACTGGCAATATTCTTCGTGATATACCTCCTTCAAGAGCCATCAGGGCTGGGAATGTGGCCTACTGGCAGAGTGCTTGCCTAGCATACATGAAGCCCTCGGTTCGATTCCACATAAACAGAAAGAGCCACCAGGATGCTATAGGTTCTAATATTTTAAATATTCAGAAATGTAAACCTGACAGCAGAACCCTCATCATTTAAAAATTATCTTAAATCAGATTGTAGTCCAACTCCAAGCTGAAGAATGTAAATTGGTTTCCAAGATTCTGTCCATGTCCTACCCAGGGATTTAGAGTTTAGAGAATTCATGTAAACAACTGCCTTCTGGGCCAGATGTGTGTGTGCTGCATTTGTCATGTGGTCAGATGACTTTCCCAGACTGTCCCCCTGCTCTAGCCCTCTTAAAATACTGACATCCAGTGAGTAAGGTGGACCTCCAAGCAACTTTGCAGTCAACCACCACAGTGAAGGTTGAGGTAAAGTCTCAAGTAGAGCATTCATTTGCCTATTTTCCACGGAAATTTTTCTAATGATACCTTCCCTTTGAGTGTACAGCTGTGCCAGGCGGAAAGCTGGGTAGCCTCCCCAGCTGTAACTGCTGGAAGGCATTGGCTGTAATCCCAATCACTAAGTAAATGATTTCATTATTATGTTATTGGTCATAATTATTAAATTATTCTTCTCTTTTAAACACAAATTAAGACTGAAAGTGAAAGCTCTGTCTCCCAATGATTTATCCCAATCATCCCTTAAAAAGGGAAAAGAATTAAGTAGGAAGGAAAATTGATTTTTTTTAATTAACAATAATATTTTATAGTCTTCTAGCCAAATGTAAAAGTTTCAAGAAATGCATTTGATGGCTTCCCAATGGGGCCCTCCCATCCCTACAGACTTAAGAGGTTATGGCTCTCAAACTTCCACTCTTTCTATGCCTCTTGCTTAGACACCTCAAGGGAGGAGCTGCTGAGTATGAATGAAGTTTGTTTGCCTTCATTAGAAATGTCAGCACTTCTCTTGAGAATGTCCTGCTTCCTCCACATCTGCCTTAGAACTTTGGTCAGTCTTCCTTGCTGCTGAAGTATCAGTTTAGAGAATTTTTCTAAACTCAAATGCCACAAACTCAAACACATGTTCAGCACATTGGAATACTTCTTGAAAAAAGCACTCCTGCCTGGCAGATGGAGATATATGCCCTAAGATGAATGAGGTCTGTGGGCCAAAACTGCCATCAAAACCCTGTAATCTATTATGCCAGTGGTTGCCTCAGTGGCTAATTCCCAAAACTACATGGAAATATATGTGGCTGAAGATGAGGAGAAATAAAAGTCAATGTACTTTCTTATTGTTTTTTGCAAGAGTAGTCACGGAGGTAAAGAATATTCGGTATGAATCTAGGTGGGTTTGGGAGCTTTGTCACATGTACATGCACCCCTAATATCCAAGAAATGATACTTAGATAAAAACAGTATGCTTTTTTTTTTGAGGAATGAAGCTAAAAGGACTTTTTCAACAATGAGAAAATCTGTACTCCTAATACATAACTAGATTGCTGCATTTAGATGGAATGCCAAGTTCAGTGTTGACCCCTCAGGGACATATTGGTAAACAAGTAGCTCACAGGCTGGTGGCAAAACAGATAACGAAATAAGCAAAGAGGATAAAAAGTGATGAGAGTATGCTAGGAAAAATTTAAGAGCACTATAGCATCAAGAAACCTAAACTAAGTATAAAAAGTCTCTGAAAAATGTAATGAGAGCTGAAGAATTTTAATCCAACCTTCCATGAGAGCTACTTTTGAAATTTCCAGGTGGACCAATAGATAGATAGATGGCTAGATGCATGAACAGATTTATGATTTCACCAGGAAACAAAATTTAATGAGCTTCGAAGACAAAAATGTTTAACTACAGATAGAGAATCAGCCTCTTTCCAGTCAAAGTCAAAAGGTTATAACAACCCTTCTCCCCACACCCACACCAGCTTATCCCACCCCATCTCTCTCTTTCTCTTTCTGTCTCTGTCTCTCTTTCACACACACACACACACACACACACACACATATACATGTATGTTATAATTGTTCATTTACATAATGGGGCTGGGAGCCCAGCAGAGGGAGGAGGGGGTACACTGGTATATGTTGCCAGAGGATCTCTCTTTCCTAATTCTCCACATATCTTGGACTACTCCAATTACCATTTCTCTGTCCTCCTGCCTCTAATAAAGTCAGAGTCTCATAGGTACAGAATGGTGGGCATTGGCTTAGGAGTGTTGTTATTACCTGGAGAGAACTGGCAGAACAGAAAGCATTAGTCCCAGTCCTGAGGCAGAGGTCATCTAGCTGTGGCTTTTGTGTTCACATTTTCATGCAAACTCCACTCTATTGTATTGTTTTGCTTCTCTGTACAGAGACTATGATTTCAAGCTGCATCAGATGAGTATCTATGGAATTTGGAAGCTAAACTCTTACTTACCCTGCAATGTCATTTTTCTCATTAGTTGAAGCAGAATATTAAATTGTACTACATTTGATAGACTGTAATACAGTAATTACCAATTATTTGGAGAACTTCCTTCTGAACATCACTGTTCTTCCATGATCCCTAGCAACTGGTAAGGAATAGTAAGGACAAAATTCACTGACCAGAAGGGTAAAGTTAGCTAGATCAAAAGATATGAAATAATTTATAGGAATAACAAACATAAAGCTAGGAAGAAGCTGCAGGCAGAACTGTGGAAAATGTTCCATTCTTGTAACCAAAACACAATAGTATTTCACTATCCATGTTCAAGTTTGATTAAGTGAAGGAGGTGGGCCAACAAGACCCCAAAAAGCCTTACCCCACTAAAGTCTGTCTCAGAAAATGGGGCCTTCCTCCTATGCCAGTGAAATTATTCGTGAGAAAATTATCAACTTCTTAAATATGTAGTAATTATCACACAAGCAAGACAGATTCTTACTTTCTCCCTCTGGAGGGAAGCCCTGAGTACAAATTTTGAAAGCAGCATTGTGATTAAAAATTGAGATCAGAAATCCTTGAATCTTGGGTTGGGAATGTGGCTTCGTGGTAGAGTGTGTGCCTAGTATGTATGAGACCCTAGGTTTGATTCATTGGTACCACATAAACAAATAAGTAATAATAATAACACAGAAATTCCTGAATCTAAAAATGCCCTAATCCTAAAAATCAGGAGTTGAAAAAAGAAGAAATAGATAACAAGCTTATTAAAGTGCTCAAATTCATTTGTAAAGATAAATGAGAAAAATTAACAGTTAAAATATTTCTTGACTATGTGTAGGTATTCTATTTTCTATGCATGACAGTTCTTAATGTAGGGTCCCTTTTCTAGACAAAAGGTTGTTAAATTTTTTGCTTAAGACCACGAACTACCAAGTAGCAGAGACCCTTTTTCAGGCAGATGGTCTGGTGCAAAGGACTATATTCTTGCTTTGTTGCATTCCAGGTCTTCTCTGTTAGTACTTTCCCTTATCTGGTATCTGAAAAAAAAAATCACAGGTCATGAGGAAAACGACATCAACCCCTACTCATATATATGGATGACAGCTTTAAAGAATTCCAATGAACATTCAAATATGGGACTGCCCTAGTCAGCTACAATCCAAGTAACCTGGTCCATAAGTAGAATCAGTACATTTTCTTCCAAGAGCATTACACCAAAGTAGGCTACAATAACTTTGCAACATCTAACACTCCCTAACTCCCTATCTGCTTCACTTTTCCTCAAGAGCAGTTGAACTAAACTGACATGTTGTACCTGTCACTTGTTTTTTTGCTTACAACTAACTGCTCCGTGATACTGCAAGCTTCCTGAGGGTAAAGTTCTTGTCTATTTTGTTCACTGCATCTCTCCAGTGCAAATATTTGATGAATTGGTGGATATAATCTTTGGAGTCACTCTTGCCATTTTGGCTGCCTACCTTTGGCTTCTAGAAACACACAGTTATTGGTTTCCTAAATTAAATTTTTTTACAGCATGCTAAGGCACCTGGCCACACAAATTGGTTCCTGTACACATACCAGCTTTCAGTGAGTTGGTTGAAAACTATCATTGCAAAGTAACAGGCAAGCTAATATTTACAAATCTGAATGTCAGCCAAACTATCATTCTTAAGAAAATCATCTTAAATCACCAAATAAGACATTTCTCATTTTAGTGATTTTCATTTCACACTGTAATTTGACTCTTTTTATACTTACAACAACTGAAATTAAATCACTATATGGGTCACCATTTGCTTAATTTGATTAATTACTTCCTTATTAAACTTTACGTTCCATGAGGACAGGAATCATCTTGTCCAGTAATGAATTCCTAGGAAGTAATAGCACCTGTTCTATAATAGGCATTCAAAAAGCAATTTGCCAAATCAATAATCCAAGATACAAGTAATCCTGTTTGATGAGGCTCTGCATAAAAGAATTTACTAATACAAAAGAAGCTGGAAATTTGGTATTTAAAGCTATTTAAAGAAACTCTGAAGAGTTGATTAATTATTTCTTCAAATGAAGCCAGGTACTAACTCTGTCAACTAAAGTTGATGAAATGCAGCTACTTCAAGAAAGACATCATACATTATATCTTCAATGTTCCCCAAATCTGAATAATTCAAGCTTAATAAAAAAAATGTTAATCTCACTGTAATTTTCCCTGTGACCCCAAGGGAATTTGACAGTCCAGGACTCTGGTTTCCTTCCAAAATCCATATCTTGTTTTAAGATAAAATTTCCCAAATAAGCTATAAACAAGATTTTGATGATTGAAGAATATTTTCATTTTAGATGAATAAAACAGAGGCACTTCAGACTTTTAAAATTCATGACCTATGCACTTATACACATTTACTTTTATTTCCAAGTTTCTATTGTTGTTATTCCTGAGAGTGAAATAATACCTTTTTCCCTTTTGAGTATTGTTCCTAGCTCCTAAGGCAAAAGAAAGAAAGAAAGAAAGAAAGAAAGAAAGAAAGAAAGAAAGAAAGAAAGAAAGAAAGAAGAAAGAAAGAAAGAAAGAAAGAAAGAGAGAAAGAAAGAGAGAAGAAGAGAAGAGAAGAAAGAGAGAAAGAAAGAGAGAAAGAGAAGGAAGAGAAGGAGAGGAAGAGAAGAGAAAGAGAGAGAGAAAGGAGAGAGAAGAGAGAGAGAAAGAGAGAGAGAAAGAGAGAGAGAAAGGAGAGAGAGAAAGAGAAAGAAGAAAGAAGAGAAAGAGAAAGAAAGAAAGAAAGAGAGAAAGAAAGAAAGAAAGAAAGAGAGAAAGAAAGAGAGAAAGAAGAGAAAGAAAAGAGAGAAAGAGAGAAAGAAGAGAAAGAAGAGAGAAGGAAGGAAGGAAGGAAGGAAGGAAGAAAGAAAGAAAGAAAGAAAGAAAGAAAAGAAAGAAAGAAAGAAAGAAAGAAAGATATGGAGGGAGGGGAGGAAGAAAAAGAAGGAAAGGGAAGGGAAGGAAAGGACGGAAGGGAAGGGAAAGGAAAGGAAGAAAAGGGAAGGAAGGAAAGAGAGAACAAAACAAACAAAACCAAACTCCCTTCATGTTAAATACATGTGTAGAAGAAAGCATGAGTATCTTCTACCCAACACAGATACATGTGTACGTGCACAAAAACAACACCTCCCTATTAAACTGTCATTGAACTCATCTTTGAAAATATCCTTAAAGCCTAAGAGTTTATAGAGGATTAAACACTAAGTTAGTTTAGTACTTAGAGATAGACTGTCTGGAGAGATGCAATGGTTCCCCTCAGCACAGGCAAGTTGCAAACTCACCTGAGAGTCTCAGAAATTAGAGATGCAGGGGGGAAAGGAAAAGGAGGAGGGGGGAGGCGGGGAAAAAATAAGGGAGGAGGTAACAAGTTGAACAAGAAATGTACTCACTGTGTTACATATGAAACTGTAACCCCTCTGTACATCACTTTGACAATAAATAAGTAAATATTTTTAAAAAGAAATTAGATACAGTAACATAAAACATATAACATAATTGCTATATGAACAAAGGAGAAATTTTATCTCATTTCTATCCAATATATATAATACACATCATATAATATATGATATGTATCATGTGATATATATGATACATATGGAATATATATAGGAATATGTATCAACCAACTCACTGAAAGCATATATATATATATATATGACTAAGCCTTCAACACATGAGTCCATCCAAATCATAACATTCCACCCTTGATCTTCCAAAGATCCATGTCTATCTCATATCATAAAATGCATTGTCTATGGCCAAGAGTCCTCAAATGTCAACAGTTTCAGTATTGCTCAAAAGTCCAAGCCCCAGGTCTCCTCTGAGATATCTGGAAGCCTTCATAAAATTCAAAAACAAGTTATGTACTTCTTTTTAAAAAATTTTCTTTATTGTCAAAGTGAAGTACAGAGGGGTTACAGTTTCATATGTAAGGCAGTGAGTACATTTCTTGTTCAACTTGTTACCTCCTCCCTCATTTTCCCCCATCTCTCCCCTCCCCATTTTCCTCCTCCCACCCATGAGTTGTACAGTTGGTTTACACCAAATAGTTTTGTAAGTATTGTTTTTGGAATGGTTTGTCTTTTTATCTTTTGTCTCTCAATTTTGATATTCCCTTTCCCTTCCCTACTTCTAATAACCAGTATGTACAGTATCCAGGATACTCAGATGAGATACAGTGATAGTGAGGGTACAACCACAGGAAGGGAATACAAGAGAAACAAAACAAAACAAACAAACAAGGAAAAAAACCAAAAGGTACGGTTTCACATGGCATGTTGAAAGTAATTTCGACAATGATATAATACTTGTTTCCATAACATGGAATTCATTTCACTTAGCATCACCTTATGTGTTCATAAGGGTGTAGCTACTGGGCTATTATGATCTTCTGCTATGACTAGCCTAATCATGTACTATTTATTCCCTATGAGGTACACCATAGGGTTTATGTTTCTCTGGGTCTGGGTCACTTATAAATAAGTAATTCAGGATAATCGTTCCCATCCCAAGAGTGAAAAACAAGATAATACTAAGGAAAAATTGGATCAAAGCAAGACCAAACCCCAGAGGGCAAATACTTCATCCTATGTCTGGCATGCAGGCATATGGGGGCATAAAGTGTGTTTCAAAGGGCTTGAGCCAGCCCCACCTCTATAGCCTTGCTGGCTGTGGCTTGCCTGGTCTGTCTCCTGGACTTGCTCTGCTCATCACTTATGGCAGACATTCTACATGCTCGGCATCTCTAGCTCCCTATGGTCTCCATGCAGCATTGAATTCACTGTCACAGCTTCACACATCACCCACCCTCTCAGAGGCTGACTGAAGGGATTTCAATCCTCCTATGTACCATCTGAGCTACCAGGCTTTCCTTTGAAACCTGGGTGGAAGCCTCAGTGGGCCAACAACTCTTATTCTATAAGCATGCCAAAAACAAGAAAAACAACAACACCAAAAATCCCCACCACATTATGGAGACAAGAAAATGGCTACAGCGGGCTCAAAATGCCTTGGTAACTGAGTACAATGAAAGGAAACTTGAGGAGAGAACTAGGCAGCCCTACGCAAGCAAGGCATGCAAACACTCTCACCTTGACACTTTTGAATCTGTGATGGGTAAGGTCTGGCCAAGTCCACAGATAGCTTCAAGACATCTTTCCTATTGTCTTAGGACAAAATACCTGGCTCCTTTTTAATGACACTAAGCTTTTTGTTTGTTTGTTTTACAAAGGTATCATTCTTAGCCACTGTACAACAAGGTTTTCAAATCTCTTCCTTCTAGAAGGAGAGGGGAATGAATCACAGTACCAAAATAACCTTTAACAACGTATTTCCCACACTGGTTTACTTCCTCACTGGTTTATTTTCTACAACTAGTTCTCACCGTTTAAAAGCCTATTTAGCTATCCAAAATGATGAGGTTACACTCTTTGTGATCTAATCAGTTCTTAGACCCTTGTCTCTATAGATCTGCATCAAAACCCAGATTTTACTACATGATTCTTTAGGGGATATTTTATGTAAAAAACATAACACATGGTGCACCAAGAAGTTCTACTGGGGTCCTTGGAGCCCATGTTTTTGGAAGTCATACATACTTTTCTTCATGATGTCCCTGAGAATAATACATCCATATCTTACCATCTATTTTTGAATTTTGCAGAGCAGTGAGTATTGCCTCTCATTTGAAGGTCCCAACTGGTCAAATTTTTACATGGAAAAATTAGAAAATATGAACCCTAGAGCAAGGGGTTAAAAGAAAGAGTAAAGTAGCAAGCAAATCCTAAAAACAAAAGGCTGGAAAAAGGTAGGTAGTAATGCTATCCTGCCTAAAAGTAAGCATTAAGTTCTTAACACTATCAAGCCTAAGTTCTTTTATACCCTGAACACAGTGCTCTATTCTGTTTTAACATTAATCCTTGATAATCTTCTTAAATGTTAACAATATCCATGGCTCCACTTCCAGAAACCAATATGTAGTCTTTTAGAGGTTCTGAACAACATCCATAAGGACATGGGAAATCTCCTGAGGAAACAAGATATACAAAAGCCTACTATCCCTTTGATCAGGTGATCAAGGCGAGATCAGGAGATTTTCATGTTGTCCCCAAATTTTTACAACAGCCTAACAACAGCTAGTGAGATTTAAAAAATAGTAAAGTATAAGAAGGAAGAGAAAGATATAAAATAGATACAAATAACAGCAATGTGTAGAAATTCAATTTTGTTCAAAGCAAAAGAAACCTTTGCTTTCAACACAGTTCTAAAGATATGACAACCACTCAAAGATGCTTTGTCAGTCATAACATACAGAACCTTTGGAAATACAATATACTAAAAAACAAAGTAGGACCAGGACCAGATCTGAAATTTTACCTTTAATCACCTATATGTAAAGCCTAAATAGTTAAAATAGACATGGGTTACATATGCTATCCTTAGTTGTATATAAGTTAAGTAAGTAAGTAAATAGGATAAAAAACCATTTACATTTCACCCATTAGTTTTTATCAATTAGTTCTTCTGCCTCCAAATCCAAAAAAAATTTCAGAACCCCACCAATTCAACAGTTCTCAAACTTAATCTTAGAATATAAGTCAGTAGCTCTGGTCAACACTAAAATCTGATCAACACTAAAATCTCAGAACTGCTATTGCAATACCTATAGTGGCCATCCCCATCAACTAGCTACATAGGTTTTGAGTTAAGCAGAATGAGGTAGTTCTTTATTGATTCTACTCGGTAAGTAAATCATGCATAATCAAAAAAGAATAGTATATACCTAAGTTCTGTCACATGTGTGCTACCTATTGCCACTGTAATATTGCAAAAACAACCCAAAATTCCTTAAAGTACTTAACAATAAAGGCTTATTTTTCACATGCCCAGGGTGATAGATTAGACAGTGAGGTACCTCAGATAATCTTGGCTAGGCTCAATACATGTAAGTGTTCGCTGCTGCCTTAACTGCAATACCTAGAACAATTTAGCTCTGATCCATGTGACTGTATAGACCAGTCGTTTTTGTTTTCATAACTAAACCAAAAAAAGGCAAAGAGCAATGAAGCTCAAGCATACATGTGCTCTGTTTCTGATCACATTGTTTTTTAACTTCCTATTGGCTAAAGCAAATTGCCTGCTAGCTAACATCAAATAGGTATGCACTACAAGTCACATGGCAAGAAAAAAAAAGCATGGCTATGGAAAGGGGATAAATAATTAAGGCAAGTTTTACAATTTACCCTACCAGAATACCCAAATTTATGTTAATACTATTCTAGATACTGAAAGAGATTAAACATTCAAAGTATATTATATAGAACTATAGAATTATCAAAATTAATTTCCCCTTTTACTACTAATGTGTACTAATAAAATAAACATTAAAAAGAGATTACAAGTCCATATGGTACCTCATAAATACCTAAATGTGTTTGTTTCCAAAATGAAGGCCATGATATCATTAAATAACTTTAGTAGACACTAATAAGCATTTGTGTGTAGGGTGTGTGTGTGTGTGTGTGTGTGTGTGTGTGTGTGTGTGTGTGTTGGTACTGGGACTTGAACTCGGAGTGTGTGTAGTTCCTGAACTTTTCATTCAAGGCTAGCTCTCTACTACTTAAGCCATAACTCCATTTGAGCCACAGCCCCACTTAGGCTTTTTTTGTGGTTAATTGGAGATAAGAGTGTCATAGAGTTTCCTGTCTGGGCTGGCTTTGAATGGCTGAAATCCTCAGATCTCAGCCTCCTAAGTAGCTATTATTAGAGGCATGAGCCACCAATGCCCAGTTGATAGGTATTTTAAATGGGGTGGGCTGAAATGCATCAGGAAAATAAGAATAGATCAGAGTCCATCACCTATGATGACAACACTGCTGTTTCAAGAAACCATTGACTGGAGTGTGAGAATGCACACAGATAATCTGGATCCAATGAAAAAACTGTATCTATAGATTTCATAGAGAAATTTGAAAGACACCGTTTTAAAACATACCTACCTATCCATCTCCACAGGTACATGCTTTAATCCCTATTTCATCAATAGTCCCCACTGATGAAGGATTGGATGATGAACACCAGCTAAACAGTGAAACCTAAATCTCCACTAAGTAATGCCCAGTGAGCCAGAAGATAAATTATGAACAGTGAAAACTTACCATGCTCTCAGATATCAAAGAAGCTTACAGATAGTAATGTCTATGCTACTGTGCATAGACAAAAATCTAATACATAAATTAATAAAAATTTAATGCATAATAAAATTTCTAGGATATCACTAAATGGAACACACATGTTAAAATCAAGTAGTTATTGACTATACAGCTTGAAAGCCATATTAGGACAATAATAACTCTCAAATACAAACTGTCAATCTTCCCGGAAGGCCTATTTCCTTTGGACTACCTTGCTATCTCTGTTCAAAAAGTCTACTTGAAAGATAGAAATTCTGGATAAGGAATTCATCTCCCCATCGTGACACACACTACAGTTGAATAGTCATTCATTTTGTAATGTACCTTACCTCTTTTACCACCATTGACATGTCTACAGTTATCTCCCTCTCCCTTCTCCTTTCATTCTCAGAAAAGAAGGTTTGTGACCTTTTTTGAAAGCTAAGACACTTGGCTTCTTGATGGCATCTGACAATAAACCTTAAATAAATCATTTTCTATATCCAATTGTGATTCTGAAATAATTGTGAATAAATGAGTTACATTCTAAAATGACAGTGGATTCCACCAGAAAAAAAAAATCTGACTCTTTGGGACATGTTTTAGGTCTTTGTATGGAAATACATTTTTAAGTGCTTATTTCACTGATTTCACAGTAATAACACATTTCATAAACTTTAATCTTTAGAATGAACGTAAATATAAAACATAACATAATTAGTCAAAAGAACCTATAAGCTAAGAGAGGTGTTAAGCCTGTTGATTTTTTTTTGGATACTAACTTGGGTAGTTAATATATCATTTTCCTTAGATAGACTTTCTATTTCTTTGCATTATCACACTTGTCCAGATCCCTTTACAAATACAGTCATTCATTCTCTCTTTTTTAAAAAAAATCTGATATTGATTTTATCTATTTCCAGTCAAATAGCCTATTATGTAGAAATAAATCTTTCTTTCTAGGTTAAGGACTAATAATAATTCACACACAGGTGGGTTTAAAATAAGACAATCATTTTGGAAGTAAAAATGTGTTCCTAACAATTTTAGGATCCAAATGAATACTAGCGCTAAGACTTATTATACAATAAGTATTTAGATCCCTAGTAAGATAGGTCAAGCTTGCCTCATAGATCTATGATATGCCATCAGATTATACTGATATGAAAAGGACATTGTTCCCAATTTATGATTATTTGCATTACATACTTTTATTTTATCCTCAAAAACATATACTATTTATTACAAGACACCTGGAGGCAATAATGAGAAACAATTCTTCCAGATGGAATACACAATAGACCTAACTAAGTTAAGATTCCTACAACTCTAGGAAAAGCAGTGCAATATAAAAGGCTAGCATTTAATCACAATGCAATCACAATTAAGTTCAACAGAATCTTAATGTTGGCAAATATAACATTTATGGTTTTGAGTACTTCTGATTCTAAAAACATATTATCATTTTTAATGTTGTTCACGTGCTAATTTGAACTGTGCATGTTGTCATCTGATCTTTCCTGGAACAGTGACAAGAGAAGTGTTTGAGGAATCAGCAGGCATGGAGGATAGTTCTGTCTTCTCATGAGGACACTGATATTGGACAGCCTACTTAGCTTTCTTGTTATCCAATGGACATGAAGAGATTGTTTAATTTTGATACGCATATTTTATTATATTTTACAAGATATGTTCCAAAGGAGTAATGTATGAGGTTCTGTCCTTGGAGAATTTCAGTATAGAGTGAAACAGCAACCTAAGAATCTCCCTTACATTTTTGACCAAGGACCCATGCTTGTAGAATATTGCCTCCAAGGTGGCCTTTAGTGAGATCATCAATAGTGACATCTTCTGACGCACTGTTATGTTAGGTTGACAGACACAATGTGGTATGGCATGCAACAGGACCAGTAGGTCCCATGATAGGGCCCTCTCCTCCACTTCCTTCATTGTACAAATGCTATGGGTCAAGGAAGCCTCCAGCTGCTATTAGTACTGGCTGAGGCTCTGTAGGAAAATTCACATCTGGAATAAGGATTTGTTTCTGTGAAAACAAATTGCCAGAACTTCTGGGACAAGAAACGCTCAGGGAACTCAAGTTGCCTCAAGTACCGAGATGGCCTCAGCTATTTTAAGAAATATCTGGGTCTTATTCTGGTATTTATTGCTGATAGATTGAATTTGCTTATATGAAAAGTCATAGAATTTTGTGCTCATGTGGTCTTTGCCTCTGCCGCTGTCACAGATCTTTAAATCATCATGGAATTTATGTACTGACACCCTCCCCCTTGCAATTCTGCCTGACCAGAATGATGTTACCAGTATAATAATTCAATTTATACCTTGCTTGTTTTATCAGGACATAATCATTCAGCCTACTGCACTCCTACACCCTTGAAGTCCTTAAGAGGGCACTAACAGTCTCCTCTCCATTATATGTTTCTGTTTTTATTTACTATCTTAACTAGGAATGTAGGCAAACCATTTTAAAGGCTTCCTCTTGGCCCCTCCTCACTATTGAACTCCGACGTCATGGGTTAAATCCCAGTTTCCAAGTGTGTCAACTGCAATTCCACTTTTAGGAACTGGGGGAAAAGATCATCCAGTGAGGCCTCAGTACAATCTAGCAAGTTTAGTGAGTCCATTGGGTAGTCATTCATATAAACTGCTATATGTCCTTTCATGGAAGAGCTGAAGGAATTATTACCGTCCATACTTGTCATGGTGATGGTGATTTCTTCCCACTGGAAGCCAGAACCTGTTTAGGCACTTGATTCTGGAGCTACAACTGGCTTAGGTCCAAGAACTAGAAAGGAGATAGTGATGTTTTACTCGGGTGATCCTTATGCTTCCTACTCTTATATGATTGCTCTCCTTGATTAAATATATGCAATATATTGAGCAATACTTTCTCTGATTCATTTTCTATTTTGCCCTTAGCAATGTAATTTATATTCTATTAACTATCTCTCCACAGCCCTCTGTAGATTTAGTTTCTTTGGCTGCCACTCAACCTGGCAGTTTTCCCAAAATTTGCAGCCTCTTGGCTTCAGGCAGCTAAGTGCCACCACCTGGCCCCTGTAGTTCTGGTACTCTATAATCCTCATTAGTATCAGGGAAGATTATGACAGCCTCTCTTACCATCAGCCTTTGCCCATGGAGAAAGTCAGGTAGAAAAGAGGGACAACTACCCAAATGATAATATATAGGGCTGTTTATTCAGAACTTTCTAGAGTCAGTTGTTATACCTTGTGTTTAGTGTGGAGCAAAGGCAGGAAGGATAAAATTTCCATGGTACAAGTGGCAAAGGAGTAGAAGGTAGAATTTCTTTTCTCAAGGATCTGACTGTATTGAAATGTACTATTTTTTGTATTTGTTCATATGCTACTATTCTTCATTGCCAGTATTGTACTTGCTCATATGTTACTATTCTTCATTGCCAGTACATTGTTGTGGAAGTGCTAGTCAATATCTATGAATTCCTATAAAATTTATCTTTTATTTATGTCCAAGGCACTGAAGATTCTGTTCAACATTGTTCAGTTTCCTCCATCTTTTTCTTATTAGCATATTTGAAAAAATTTCTTTCTCTTAACATAGTAAATCTGTTAAAGGCAATAGTCAATAAACATTTTAAATTGAAAAACAAATTTTCATGGTACAAAGTAAGGGAGGGGGCTGGGAATGTGGACTAGTGGTAGAGTGTTTGCCTAGCATGCATGAAGCCCTGGGTTCAATTCCTCAGTACCACATAACTAGAAAAAGCCAGAAGTGGCCCTGTGGCTCAAGTGATAGAGTGCTAGCCTTGAGCAAAAAGAAGCCACTGGCAGTGCTCAGGCCCTGAGTTCAAGCCCCAGGACTGGAAAAAAAAAAGTAAGGGAGGCACTGGTGGCTCATGCCTGTAATTCTAGCTACTCAGGAGGCTGAGATCTGAGGATCATGATTCAAAGCCAGCCAGGGCAGGAAAGTCTGTGAGACTTTTATCTCCAATGAACTACTTAGAAAATGCCGGAAGTGGTGCTGTGGCTCAAGTGGTGGACCACTAACCTTGAGCACAGAGACAGTGCCCACGCCCTGCATTCAAGCCCCAAGAGCAGCAAAAAAATAAAATAAAAGAGTGGACATCAAGTAAGTTCTGATCAGAGGTTGTTGAATGAAGAAGCTGGAGGCAGGCTAACTAGGAGTGGGTATCTTACAAGATTAGTTAAGGAACAAATTTGGATTTGATGATTGGTCTGAAGTGGGAATCAGAAATAAAACTTCCTGTGAATAATTTTGACCATTCTGGGAAAATGGTTGCAAATATTGTGCATTGGTTTCCCAAGCTGTTTTCAGCAGAGATTGTAACCATTGTGCATTTATCTTTCCAGTCTCACATCATTACTGAATTTCTTAGTGATGTTAACATCTAGCTAATCTGTGCTTGCTACAGATGAACTAGATCTATCCTACAGAACTTCCTCCTCAGATGAGCTTTCCAGCACCACTACTCCAGAACATGAGCAACTATGAGCCTTCTCACATCATCTGCCACAGTAATTCAGGCATTCCAACTGTGGGGACATTGTTTCCAGCAGGCGTATGAGGTTTTGCCAGGTTATTAGGTCCCATGACTTTAAATATCCCTAAGTTAATAAATTCACTCTTATCCAACACGGTGTTCCAGAGCTCTTCATTAAACAGCCTCAAATGTAGATGCCTGGATACTCGCCCATTCCTTTCCTCTTTTTATCAGGTCTAGTATGTCCCTAAGTAGCCTTTACTATAATTAAATTTTATTTATGAACCTGGTAGTCAGGAAAAGAGGTGAGGCCAGATCCTAATGGGGAGACCTACTGCCTCATAAGAAGGATGCTTCCATAGTTTTGTTTCTATCTACGGAGAATTATCTCTTGTTTTCCTCTCTATTTTATAAAATAATGATATTTAATATGACATTTTCATACAAATACATAATGTATTTCAGTCATATTCACCCCCTCATTACCTTATCTTGCTCCTTCTATTATAAGTCCCCTCACTCTTCCCAAATGGACCGCCTATGACTTTCAAACAAAACCAAAAAAAGTCCAGAATCTCTAAATGAGGGAAAGCATGCCATATGTGTCCTCTGAGTGGCTTATTTAGCTTAATATGATATCCAGTTCTGTTTTCCTGCAAGGGGCATGATTTTGTTCTTCTTTACAGTTGAATAAAACACCATTATGTTGTATGCTGAGTTTTCTTTATCCATTCATCAGTTGGTGGACAGTTAGACTGATTCTGTAATTTAGCTATTATGAATAGTGCTGCATTAAACATGGGTATGCAAGTTTGTATTCTGACTTTGATTCCTTTGGGTATACACCTAGGAATGGTATAGAAAGATCATATGGTAGTTCTAACTCTATTTTTTGACAAATCTCCATACTGATCTCTGTATTGGCTGAACTAATTTATATTCTCACCAACAATGCATAAAGGTTCCTTCTCCCCACCTCCACCTTTCCAATCAGTTATTGTTGTTTTCCTCATGAGAACCATTTTGTCTGGAGTGAGTTGGTATGCCAACGTAGTGTAGATTTACATTACCCTAATGGCTAAAGAGTACTCACTCTTAATAGGAACAACTAGGCAACCTTTATAACCAAGTGTTCAATGGAATCTTGGAAGCCAAAACATTTGACTCACCAAATCCTATAACCCCATCTCAAGTCTCAGGGTCCCATGCTTTTCCAGCCAGGGACCCAGTCTTGATATAACAGGCTTCTTTTATTGATTATTCAATCATCCTAGAAATTTGACCACTCAAATAAACCCTGAGTGTAGTCTTCAATCTATTCTACTCACATGGTACAGGATGTAAGAGACTATGAAACCCACAAAGAGCCTCTCTGTCAATATCCAATTGCTTTTTAACTGTCCTTAACTTTCTGTTCTATGTAAGGCATCAACTTACTAACTTCCAGGCAATTCCATTATACTCAGCAAAAGAAGTGCCAGTTTGTAGTATAGTACCTGTGCTCTGTATCTCATTGTCAGGCAAGAAGAGAATGATTCAGCCCCAAACCCCTATCTTCCTTCCTGCTTTCCTGGCTCCCTCCCTAGGAGACTTTAGCAGTGTCTGGCAAGTTCTGCTGCAGCTCTCATTGGGGTAGGAACTCATGCTGAAATCATGCCTCATGTCTCTTTACAACATGTCTGTGTTCTCTCTTTCTCCATCCCTTCCTCCTTCCATTCCTTCATCAAGTTATCTTTCTGTCACCCATAGAACACAAATCTCAGAACCTCCATGCTACTATCACCAAAGGGACTCAGTAATTGTCACTTTTCTTACTTCTAGAACTCTTACATTTTCCCCTACACCTTAAGCATTGTAGAGCTTTCTCTAGCACAAACCACACTTCTGTTTATTTGATATTATTCAAATAATGACTTTATGTGGAAGTAGATAGTAAAATTCTATCCTAAATTACAGGTGTCAATCTATGCAAAATCATTGACTTTAATAAAATAATAAAATTTCTGCTAAAAATAGATGAACTCCATGTTATGTAAACGATTGTTATATCACTGTTGTAACTACTTTCAACGTGCTATGTGTAACTGTAGCTTCTATTATTGATGATCTTCTTTTATCCCCTTCCTGTGGTTGTACCTACGCTATCTCTGTATCTTATCTGAGTATATTGGAAACCGTGTATACTGGTAAACAGTGGTATACAGGGTAAAAAAAAAAAAGACAAACAACTACAAAAGCAATACTTGCAAAACTGCTTGGTGTAAAATGAACTGAACAACTCATGGGGGGAAAGGGAAAGGGGGAGGGGGAGAATGAGAGAGGAGGTAACAAACAGTACAAGAAATGTATCCAATGCCTAACATATGAAACTATAACCTCTCTGTGCATCAGTTTGATAATAAAAATTTGAAAGAAAAAAATAGGTGGATAGTCTGATGTTAGACAAAAAAAAAGCTTTCTCCCCTTCATTACCACCTGAAAGCCTTCAAATATCCTTTCAAAAATCTATACCAGTTTGCTCATCCACAGCTGCCTTTACCTTGATTTCTCAATAACCCACAGGAACAGTACAAGTGCCTGAGAGCTAGCTTTTCTATTATGGACCATTACTACACTCTATTTCTTCTATTAGAGAAAATGGTTAAAAATAATTTGAAGCTTGCAACATTTATTACTCTATTGTCCGCCTTGATTTTATAGACAGACAACATTTATAGGCCAAGTTGTGTGATCTCTATATTGATCCTTGGCTTTTAATGGTCCTTCAGAGCCTTTACTGAAATACCAAAAAGGAATAAAAATGGATGGGAAATGGGCTCTTGACAGAGCAGGCTGTAATCACAAATGTTACAAATGTCTTCACCCACCTACTACTTAATTTCCTCCAAGCCATTTAATATATCTTTTGATAAACTTGGCCCGTGACAACCTATCTTTCTTTATGTTAATGTCACATTCTTATTGTCATCTGAGAGTAGCCTCAAGCAGCAACTAAATTTGTTGGCAATTTCTACCTTGAACAACTCAATATCAATTAGACCATAGCCAAGATTGAATCTTTGGGCAACATTCCTCAACATTTAGATAGGAAATACATAGAAATTTTTTCTTTAAGGAATCATTTTATTATCTAATGGGAAATTTTTCAACCAAGTCATCTACACAGGCTCATTAGAATGAAGTCCAACAAAAAGTCATAGTAAGTGAAGTAAGCCAGCCCCAAAGAAACATAGACTATGGTTTCCCTCAGTGGTAATAACTAGTTCAGGTCTAGGATAGTCCTAGCAGATGATCACAATATCTCAATAACTATGTACATATGATCACATAAGATGAGGCTAAGTGAAATGAACTCCAAAATATATAGTTTTATGGCAACTTATCATTGTTGTTGTTATTTTTAAAGAATATTTCTCAAAATAATAAAGGCTATATACTGACAGACAATAGCTACCATCAGACTGAATGGTCAAAAACTACTATTCCTCTAAAAATCAGGAACAAGACAATAATGTCTATTCTGTCCATTCCTCTTCAATATCATTCTGAAATTTCTACTCAGAGCAATGTGGCAAGAAAAGTACATAAAAGGGACTTACACAGAACCAAACACTTACATATAGTTGGGCGGGGGGGGGGGGGGTGGTAATAGCCTCTTCAACAGTTGTCATTGTGAAAACTGGACATTGATAATACAGAAAACTAAAAGTGGATCCTTGTTTGTCACCATTCACTCATATTAATTCAAAGTGGATCAAGACTTAAACATCAGTATTTTCAAATACAGTATTTCAAATTTTTTACATCAGTAATTTCAAAACTTTGAAATTACTGCAAGAAATAGTAGAAAAAGAACTAGAACTTACATGTATAGCTAGAAACATCTTAAGAAGAGTCCCAAGGGCACAACAGATAGGAGAGAGACTTGACAAGTTGGACTGCATCAAAATTTAAATTTTCTGCACAGCTAAGGATATAGTTACTAAACTAGAAAGTGGAACAGACTGAGAGATTTTTACTAGCAATACATCTATCAAAGGCCTAATATCCAATATATTCAAGGAGCTCAAGAAACTAAACCCTTCCCAAGCTAATAAACCAATCACTAAATGGGCAAGGGAGCTAAGGAGAGATTTCTCAGAAGAAGAGCTAAGAATGACAAAGAAAACACATGAGGAAATGCCCACCATCCCTGGCCATAAGGAAATGCAAATCGAAACAACTCAGATTGCATCTCACCCCAGTTAAATAGGCCAACATTTTGAATTCAAACAACAACAGATGTTGACAAGGATGTGGGAATGTAAACTAGTACAACCACTCTGGACAACAGTCTAGAGGTTCTTCCAAAAGCTAAGTACAGATCCTGGGCATCTACCCAGAACATCGTGAGCCAGGATATGATAAAGACACTTGCACATCCATGTTCATTGCCCCACTATTTACAATAGCCAAGATATGGAAAGAGCCCAGATTCCCTACAATAGATAAGTGGATTTTTAAAAATGCCTATACACAATGGAATTTTACATGGCTATTAGAAAAAAATGAACTTATGCCATTTTGCATGGAAATTGATGGAACTAGAACTAGAACAAATGGTGTTAAGTGAGGAAAGCCAAGCTCAGAGAGACAAGAAGTGCATGGTCTCTCTGATATGCAGAAATTAGATCTAAAATACAGTGGGGTATGACAAATTATATAGGATTCTAGACACTCACACATAGTAAGACCAAAAGAGGGTACTCTTAGGTGAGAAACACAAAGGCTCAATCCCTACATGCCTCTTTATATTTATATATGCAATACAAAAATATAATTAAAATATAAATACAATATTTATATATTATATATTATTTGTACATATTTATATAAAATTTTACATGCTATGTATATATTATTTTATGTAATTAATTGAATATGTATATGTTAATAATATATTTATATATATTACATACACATACAAATTCCAAGATATGGAAACAGATCTCTTTTTTAAAAATTTTTTTTCAAATTTTTATTATCAAACTGATGTACAGAGAGGTTACAGTTTCATATGTTAGGCATTAGATACATTTCTTGTACTGTTTGTTAAAAAAATTTTGATGAACTGTCTTCTTTTTTTATATATATAGTGTATTTGTGTGTATATCTTCGAGAGGCTGGTGGAATGGGTACAGAACCCTAGGGGAAAATGTGCAGCAGTGGATCTCACTGGAAACTGATAAAAATGAACGATACAACTCATGGGTGGAGATAGGAGGGAGGGATTGGGAGAGAATGAAGGAAGGGAAGTCACTGTACAAAATGAAATGTATTCATTACCTGACTCATGTAATTGTACTCCCTCTGTATGTCGCCTTAAAAATAACAATAAAATATTTTTAAAGTCATACACTGTAAAGTAAATTAGACTTTGCCAGAAAACCATGCAGACATCCAGGCACCAAAAATGAAGAAAAGTTCATTGCTAGCAAAGGGGCCTGCAAGACCCCTTTTCACAAGAAAGAAGTGCCAGCTATCCTCTGAAGTTACCTATATAATCTTGTGGGGCTAGGAGTTAGGAGAGAGAGACTGAGGTGTGGACATGTGAATCAGGGGCGTCATCATGGCGGGCTAGGATTTATAGCTGCTGCCCAAATAGTAGATGAGGGCTCTTGCAGCTTCCCAGACCTGAAGGTCACGCTAATGTTGTAGCTGCCCCAAAGGAGTGCCATCTTAAGGTGTGTGTGTGTGGGGGGGGGGGGGAACTGATTATTTACTGTCTTTACTAAGGCCTAGTGCTTGCCTAAGAAAGGAACATGCTAAGCTATGAGAGAGGAGGTTATTGGGCAAACACACACCAGACAAATTCTGCAGATTTACAAAGCCCACCTTCCAAGAGACTCTGCTAAGATTTCTGCCTTCCACTGAGGACGGAGCGGTAGTGTATAACCAGCGGTAAAGAATTACTTCTTCATTTCTCAGACACACCACACTTCTCTTTCTGTACCAATCTGACCCACTGTCCTACCCACTGATGCCCAGACTTCAGACAACCTCCCAAACAACTCTAATTGCTAGACAGGAAATAAGGCAGGTTGTATCATTGTACATACTGAAGGATTCAGCCAGATCCTTAGTTTTCTGAATTTATGAAACTTCTCAGGGAAACAAACAGAGAGTTGTTTTTCTTATCTCCCTGAAATGAAGAAAAAAATGAAACACAGATCATGCAGCTGAAAGGAGAAACTGTCTCCTTTCTCAGAGTTGAAAAGGACAAGTGATAATAAAACATGAACATTCCATCCCTAGGTGAGAAATAAAAAGAGAGTACCATTAGGCCAAGGATAGTCACTGAATCTCTCTCTGTCTCTGGTTGCTTGTGGAAGTGAATGTGGAGGATCCTTGAGGCAGAAGCCAATAGCTCTCCTACATACATCTTGGCCCCTTCTGCTTCCCCTAGTGAATTCTTCCGTTTACCACCCCCTCCCAGCCTCTAATGACAGTGCTTTATAATGTTAAAAAAAAAAAAAAAAAAGAAAAAAGGAAAAGGCAGCCTCCCAAGCTATTTTAACCTCATGTATTTATTCATTCATTCTGGAGGCTTCAAAAAGGAAAACAATCTAAGAATGATTGCCCTACCAATCTGTATTCTTAGCAAATACATTTTTTAAAGACAAAGCCAACCCCACTATTGTACAAAATTGTGCTTTCCTGTACCATTTATTGGCTATGGCTTGGCCCAGTTTATATTAAGCATGAGAATTCTTCCTCTAGGGTAATGTCTCAGGTTCCCATGGGGAGGTATAAATGTATTATCAAATATCATCCCTGGAAACATATATTATTATGCTACCAAATGGACAGATGTTTCCTGCTGGGTAATAAGTACCATTCTTCTCATTTCCCAAACTTACTGAGATGAAAAATAAGCATATATCTTCTATATATACTAAACTCATCTCAATAAAAGAATGTGACTACCTTGGCATGGAAGCAAGTGCATGGCTATAATTCCAGCTACTTGGAAATTAGAGGAAGGAGGATTGTGAATTGGAAGAAAGCCCAGGCAAAGTCAGCAAAACCCTGTCACCCTGGGTGACATTGACCCAGAGGCATTGTATTCATGAATTGTTTTGTTAAATGGCAACTCCTTTGTGCAACTACTGAAAAGTAATTTTTTAAAATGTTAAAAGGTCAACAAAAACCCTACAAATTATAAGCCAAAGGACTGGGGCATAGCTCCGATAATGGAATACATGCCTAGCATGTATGAGGTCTTGGGTTCAATCCCTAGTATTTCAAAACATGACTGAAAGTTAGGACAGAGAGTCAGGTGCAGGCTTATTTTTCTTTTTACAATTTAGACAAGATTTAAATTCTTCCTGTAAAACATTATTAATAAAATTTCAAGCCAGGTGTTGATGACTCATGCCTGGAATCCTGTCTACTCAGGAGGCTGACATCTGAGGAATGCAGTTCAAAGCCAGCCCAGGCAGGAAAGTCCATGAGACTCTTATCTCCAATTAACCACCAGAAAACCAGAAGTGGCGCTGTGGCTCAAGAGGTAAAGTGCTAGCCTTGAACCAAAAAGCTCAGGGACAGAACCCAAGCCCGGAGTTCAAGCCCCATGACTGACAATAAATAAGTAAATAAATAAATATATTTCAAAATACTGGAGAATAAATATTCACATATATAGATTTACATCTATAGGTGTAAGATATAGATATAAATCTATACGTACATATGTGTGTACACACAGACCAGTTTCCTAGGGGAAAAAATCAGCTCACATCATTAACTTTGAACCAAAGGGGTAGAGTACAGGGGTAGAGCAATGGAAAACTACGGCAGTTTGATCCTACCTTGCAATCACATCCGACGCTTAAAATAGGATTTCAGAGAACCACATAGCTAAGAATTCTTAAGCTTCAAGGTAAAACTTTTGCTTCTACTAATTGAGGACACTAGGGTCCCAAAGAGTGAAGTAACTGTCTAATGCCACAGAGATGTCAGAAGAGCTAAAAAAAAAAAAAAAAAAAAAGTATTCTTGTATCCCAAGACACGGGTTTATGAAACATAGGCCAACAGCTTTTTTTTTTTTTTTTTTTTTGGCCAGTCCTGGGCCTTGGACTCAGGGCATGAGCACTGTCCCTGGCTTCTTCCCGCTCAAGGCTAGCACTCCGCCACTTGAGCCACAGCGCTGCTTCTGGCCGTTTTCTGTATATGTGGTGCTGGGGAATCGAACCTAGGGCCTCGTGTATCCGAGGCAGGCACTCTTGCCACTGTGCTATATCCTCAGCCCGCCAACAGCTTTTTATCTGTGAGAATATTTCACAAAACCACAAGCTAGAGCTTTGGACCTGACTCTTACACAGAAAGTACTAGCACCATGTCACATAAGTCACTGTCTAGTGACTTCACTGATTCTAGCACAAATCATATCAACAGTTCAGTAATCTAATCAACCTCTTCAGTATCAGAAGTTTGAAGGGGTGGGGGCTGGACAGGACATGGTCACATTTTTCTTTATGCAGGAAGCATAAAGAAATAGTTTTGGTACGTGGAAACATAAATAAGAAGAGGAGAGGGAATAATAGAGAGAGAGAAGAGTAATAGAAACAGGAGAGAAGGGAAAGGTCAGAACAGGAGAAAGCTATGGGAATGCATGCCTTTTTTTAAAATCACATTCAGGACAAGATAAAAAGGTATGTTATTCTGTTGATCAGCAATAATTTTTGAGAATCTAGTATAACAGGGTTCCTTACCATTAAAACCTGAGGCAAGAAACAATAGGAGATAAAGCACTTGCTCCTAAGCCCTCACACCGGAGCTCACAGACAGCCTCGATGTGGTAGAGACAAGAAGTAACAGACAGATAGACAGATGATGGATAAATAGAATCTTAGATGGGAAAAGAAGGCAGGAGAGGAGACAGATTTTATTTTCTTAAATAAAAGGAGAATTGATATTTTATTTTACACAAATAATAAGCTTTCCTATAGTAAAATCCTTAAAACTTCTAAAGTACTTAACTATTTGTCATAAGAATTAGAAAATTTCATTATTCTCTGAAAGTTCTAAAAGCTTATGAAATAATTCTTAACAAATAAATTATGAATAATGACTACTACTGAAAAGAGAAAGTTAGCAATCACTGAAAGCCACATCTTTTGAAATAGAAATTCTGATCTTTGCAATATCCCCACACCATTCTTCAAATAATGTCAAACCATGGAATTAGAAAACAATTTTATTGGCTAAAGATTGTGTAAAATAAAATATGCCTTGTTCACAAACATAGTCCTTGCTGCTGTTCATGTGACTAGAAAACACGAGATTTCAAAATTTTGATCCATACAGCATCAAACTAACAAGCAATCCATTACAACAATAAATTATTTGCAGCTACAAGAAGAAGCTATTTATTTGCTGGTGATGGGGAGAAAATTAACTCCTTTTTTCCTCCTATTAAATAAAATTTTTAAAGAAGTTTTTAAAACCTATTAATACCAAGTGACACATTTCAATGCTAAAAATGCAGTCTGTGCAAAGCTTAAGGTTCTGGGTGTATTACCAGAGGGCTCATGGCACACAGATGGTTCTCTTCCTTCTTTGCCTCATAAATGTTAAGAGTAGCACACACAGCTTTTTTACTGTAAATGAACACTTGGTACACACCATAATTGAGACCTTGAACTTGGATGTTTCCCTAGGCTTGGAGGGACTGCGTTTATATCCTCCATATGACAAGGGTAAAGACTTTTCATTAAATACATCGATCCTCCAAATTGTGGAACACACTCAGTGGTTGTTCTCACTCAGCACATGGTTGTTAGTTTCCGTTTCTCTTTTTTTCCTTCTTTCTTTCACTTTTTTTTGTTTTAATTTCAAGAAAAACTAATGAGTTTCCAGAAGCCTTGTGAGTGCTCTGGGGCTGAATGTGATTTAAAACAGGCAATAAAAGAAAAAGAAGACAGGGAAGGGAGCTGGTTAATTGACCTTTATTGTGCCTTCTGGTTCATTTAGACATGGAAATTAAATTAACATGATAATTCAGTCCTACTGTGTTAAGGCTGCTATAAACCCATTAAATTTTATGGCCATTGATTTAGCATTTTTTTCTATTAACTGGGTTTAATTTTCAAAATTGTCATGCAGGTTCTGAAAAGTGGTTCATTCACCCCAGTTCTTTTAAGTTACTAATGTATAGCCTCTAAAAAAATAGTATTCACTTAATTATTCAAGCATGGAAGGCCAACTGCCCTCAAATGACCCTATTCATCTGAAAACTAAGCCATTTTTTTAATCTGTAAAAGAAACAAGGGGGTTCAGGATGAGAGAAGTCAGTGAAATCTTCTGGAGCAATATCAGTTTCTAAGGATGGAATGTACCCCAAAATTAAGCCTGACAGAAGGTAATACTTTGTGGTATTGTGGTATTGTGGCTATGAAAATCATGAGAAGACTTTATGTTCTTATTTTTATTATTAAAACATCTGGAAACCATGAAAATATTTTTTAATCCAACCATTAGTTGTATTTCAAGTTATCAAACATCTTTTAATTTACTAATTTGGAATTATGTCCAGTAAAGTTTTCTATTTCTGAATTATTTAAAGACATCAGTTTGCTATTTGAAGCTAAAAGCCTGTGCCCTGTATTCTTTATTTAAGAGATGTAGGTTGCAAGTGTATATTTTACAACATTACAGGGAATATCTCTACTAATTCAGATAATCACCTTTCATTTTAAAACCTATTAATAACTACGGTCTCAGAGAACTTTCAAAAGCTTATCTCATTTAACCTCATAGTTATTCCTAAATAATAGAAACATGACATTTTTGCTCTTTGGTCTTATGCCACTAAAGAAAGAAGTTAACTATCCCATAGACCCACAACTAAAACCTTAAACTTTCCAATAGTTATAGACTCTCAAGCAAGTAATAAGTGGCCACTCTTTGAGGATGAAATTGTTTTTATTTCCCTCAGTATATTCTTTTTTTTTTTTTCTCAAATTTTTATTTTCAAACTGACGTACAGAGAGGTTACAGTATCATACGTTGGGCGTTGGATACATTTCTTGTACTGTTTGTTGCCTTGTCCCTCATGCCCCCCTCCCTCCCCCCCTTCCCTCCCCCCCGCCCAGTTGTTCAGTTCACTTACACCAAACAGTTTTGCAAGTATTGCTTTTGTAGTTATTTCTCTTTTTTTACCCCGTGTCTCTCGAATTTGGTATTCCCTTTGAATTTCCTACTTCCAATACCAGTAAACACGGTTTCCAATATACTCAGATAAGATTACAGAGATAGTGTAGGTACAAACATAGGAAGGTGATACAAAACATCATCAATAATAGAAACTACACATTCACATAGGACGTTGAAAGTAGTTATAACTGTGATATATCACTTGTTTCCATATCATGGAGTTCATTTCACTTAGCATCATCTTATGTGTTCCTAAGGGTATAGCTATTGGGCCTTGTGATGCTCTGCTATGGCTTGCCTAAACCTGTACTAATTATTCCCAATAAGGGAGGCCATAGAGTCCATGTTTCTTTGGGTCTGGCTCACTTCACTTAGTATAACTTTTTCCAAGTCCTTCCATTTCCTTACAAATGGAACAATGTCATTCTTTCTGATAGAGGCATAAAATTCCATTGTGTAAATGTACCACATTTTCCTGATCCATTCATCTATGGAGGGGCATCTGGGTTGGTTCCAGCTTCTCGCTATGACAAATTGTGCTGCGATGAACATTGTTGTGCTGGTGGCATTACTGTGATTTTGTTTGTGGTCTTTTGGATAGATACCCAACAGTGGGGCTGCTAAAAGCTTGAAAAATGAAATTAAGTCAGAACTAAGAAAATGGAAAAACCTCCCATGCTCCTGGATTGGGAGGATTAATATAATCAAAATGGCAATATTGCCAAAGGCTATCTACAAATTCAATGCAATACCCATTAATATCCCAACACCATTCTTTAATGAAATAGAGGAAGCAATCCAGAAATTCATATGGAACAATAAAAGACCTAGAATAGCAAAAACACTCCTAAGCAGAAAGAACAGTGCTGGAGGAATTACAATACCCAACTTCAAGCTGTATTATAAAGCTATAGTAATAAAAACAGCTTGGTATTGGCACCGGAACAGGCCTGAAGACCAATGGAACAGAATTGAAGACCCAGAATTAAACCCACAGAACTATGCCTACTTAATCTTTGATAAAGGAGCTAAAACAATAGTATGGAAGAAAGATAGCCTCTTTAACAAGTGGTGCTGGCAAAACTGGCTCAACACATGCAACAAACTAAAACTAGATCCTTATATATCACCCTGCACCAAAATCAATTCCAAATGGATTAAAGACCTTGAAATCAAAACAGGCACCCTGAAGACACTAAAGGAAGGAGTAGGAGAAACACTTGGGCTCCTTGGCACAGGACAGAACTTCCTTAACAAAGACCCTGAAAGGCTACAAATCAAAGAAAGGTTGGACAAATGGGATTGCATCAAACTCCAGAGCTTCTGCACGGCAAAGGACATAGCTCTCAAGATAAACAGAAAGCCCACAGACTGGGAGAAAATCTTTACCGGACATTCAACAGACAAAGGCCTCATCTCTAAAATATATGCAGAACTAAAAAAATTACCTTCTTCCAAAACAAAACTGCAAAGAACCAACAGCCCCCTCATCAAGTGGGCTAAAGACTTACAAAGAAACTTCTCTGATGAGGAAAGGAGAATGGCCAATAGACATATGAAAAAATGCTCTACATCACTGGCCATAAAGGAAATGCAAATCAAAACAACATTGAGATTCCATCTCACCCCAGCAAGAATGTCATATATCAAGAAAACTAATAATAACAATTGTTGGAGGGGATGTGGCCAAAAGGGAACCCTACTTCATTGTTGGTGGGAATGTAAACTGGTTCAGCCACTCTGGCAAGCAGTATGGAGATTCCTCAGAAGGCTAAATATAGAACTCCCTCAGTATATTCTAATGATATGTCCAATTAAAGTAGCTCATTCCAAAAAAATAAAAATAAAAACACTACATCATGGCTGGTCTGATCATCTTATAGCCTAAATGGCTGTTTTTATGTGCAGCATGATTTTGTTAGTTTTCCTTAACAATTGGCAATCATAATTAAAGACCCTCAGAGCATCAGAAGATATTGCTACTCGAAAATGGCATATAAATACTTCACATCCTCCTGGGCAAATAAGTCAGGCTTTTCATTACCATTTGCTTTAGGTGATGTTTCTACTGGGAGTTAGTGTTCTTGGTATTACCTATACTTCTTAGTTTAATGAAGAGTAAGGCATGTTCCTAATAGAAAACGTTGGTCTAAGGAAAAGATAGATGGGAACAGGGTTTATATCCTTAAAAAGATAACAAAATATTGCATTACTAAAAAACAGCAATTCAATGGCAGGTTCCTAGTAATTGCTCATGAAGAGTATGCAAGTGATGCCAGACATGGGAATAACCAACTGCACAACAGTAGAAATGCAAACAAGTCAGTGACCTGACATACATGCAAAGCCTTCACTGAAAGCTTTGTGGGAAGTATTGAGAGACCAGATTGCCACTGAAACAAAGGGAGGAGTAGAATTTAATCAAATTATTTTTAATTTTATTTTATTTTATTTTATTTTGCCAGTCCTGGGCCTTGGACTCAGGGCCTGAGCACTGTCCCTGGCTTCTTTTTGGTCAACGGTAGCACTCTGCCACCTGAGCCACAGCCCCACTTCTGGCCGTTTTCTATATATGTGGTGCTGGGGAATTGAACTCAGGGCTTCATGTATATGAGGCAAGCACTCTTGCCACTAGGCCATATTCCCAGCCCCTTAATCAAATTCTTGAAGTGGGCTAGGGTCTGGTAATTTTTGACTAGTCATAAGTATGGCATTAAAAAAAAAAAAGAAATTGTCCCTCCTCTAAGCTACAGACCAGCATCCATTGGTCTTTGTAGATATTTATGGCACCACCCTACCTATTAAGGTATATTGAGTTGATCTGGTCCCCCGTGAGTAAAGCAGGTGCGTAGGAAGGCACATTCCACACATTGTTGGAAGACAGAGGGAGAATAGGGACAGGCACATCTGTTATTTTTAATGAGTAACAGGTCCCAGCAATTCCTATTTCAAAAACAGACAGACCAGTGCAATCTTTTGTAGCTCCTAGTATTTAGTAGAATACCTTGCATGTAGAAGATTTTCAATACATAAAAATTGCCAACACTTAATCTGGTAGCACTGACTAAGCACTCTGCACTACAGTAAGGATTTTGTATATATTAACACACATTATAGAAAAGGAAAGCAAAACAGAATAGTTAATTAACTTTGTAGGAACTTGAACCTGTGCTCCCTGAATAAGCCACTCATATTGAATGATTGCAATGCTCCTGTGCTGCAAACATTGAGTCTTAGCATTTTATGTCAATCATAGAATTTTCAGCCTGGCATCATTCATCCCTCCCCACTCCCCAAAATGGAAAGCATATCATTTTTTTTTCATTACAGGAAGCAAGATAAGAGGAAAAGTAGTGAAATCCAAATAAACAGCAGCAATTAATCAGTGCACCAACAATGATACCTTAGTTAAGACAAATGTATCACAATAATAAAAGATAAGGGTTACTAGCTGAACAATTTGTCTATAAATCTAAAGCTACTCTTAAAGGTTTTTTTCAAAAGCAATAAATGAAAGGATATAGTAATAGCAAATGTAGGCATGAAGTTAGATACCTAAGTTCAGAATCTAAGGGCTGGGGATATAGCCTAGTGGCAAGCGTGCCTGCCTCGGATACACGAGGCCCTAGGTTCGATTCCCCAGCACCACATATACAGAAAACGGCCAGAAGCGGCGCTATGGCTCAAGTGGCAGAGTGCTAGCCTTGAGCGGGAAGAAGCCAGGGACAGTGCTCAGGCCCTGAGTCCAAGGCCCAGGACTGGCCAAAAAAAAAAAACCAGAATCTAAGTAAGTGGTACCCTCCAGACATTTTTTTATGTCAGTCCTGGTGCATGAAAACAGAAGATGCATGAAGATATTAACTGACCTGGATAAACTGTAGGCTTTTAAAATACATATTGGTTGATTATAAGATAAACAATCGTGTATACAAACTTTTTCCTATTTTAGAATTCCCATATAATGTCCTTTTGAAAACTTACTTCCAAGAAGCTTTCAATTAAGAATCATTACCTTCTACAAATGCTTGATGAGATCTAAACTAGCCAGTCAAAATGCCACATCACCCTAGGTGATATGGCAAAACTTGAACCAAAAACTTTTTGTTCTAGGTTATGTGTAGAACCTAACAACACTCAAGCCTAATCATGGGGAGTAGATTGATATAACTACTCAGTATCCTTCTGAAATCGTGAGCTGTACTGTACTATGTACCTATCTTTATACCTATCTTTTTTTTTTTACTTGTCAAACTGATACACAGCGTGGTTACAGCTTCATACTTCAGGCATTGGATACATTTCTTGTACTGTTTGTTACCTCCTCCCTCATTCCCCCCTCCCCCTTCTCCCTCTCCCATCCTCCCCCCATGAGTTGTTCAGTAGATTTACACTAAACAGTTTTGCAAGTATTGCTTTTGTAATCGTTTGTCTGTTTTACCCTGTGTCTCTCGATTTTGGTATTCCCTTACAGTTTCCTAGTTCTAATACCAATATACACGGTTTCCAATGTACTCAGATAAGATAAAGAGATAAACATTGTTGTGCTGGTGGCATTACTGTGATTTTGTTTGTGGTCTTTTGGATAGATACCCAAAAGTGGGGCTGCTGGGTCATAGGGGAGTTCTATATTTAGCCTTCTGAGGAATCTCCATACTGCTTGCCAGAGTGGCTGAACCAGTTTACATTCCCACCAACAATGAAGTAGGGTTCCCTTTTGGCCACATCCCCTCCAACAATTGTTATTATTAGTTTTCTGGATATATGACATTCTTGCTGGGGTGATATGGAATCTCAATGTTGTTTTGATTTGCATTTCCTTTATGGCCAGTGATGTAGAGCATTTTTTCATATGTCTCTTGGCCATTCTCATTTCCTCATCAGAGAAGTCTCTTTGTAAGTCTTTAGCCCACTTGATGAGGGGGCTATTGGTTTTTTGCGGTTTTGTTTTGGAAGAAGGTAATTTTTTTAGTTCTGCATATATTTTAGAGATGAGGCCTTTGTCTGTTGAATGTCCGGTAAAGATCTTCTCCCAGTCTGTGGGCTTTCTGTTGTTCATCGCAGCACAATTTGTCATAGCGAGAATCTGGAACCAACCCAGATGCCCCTCAGTAGACAAATGGATCAGGAAAATGTGGTACATATACACAATGGAATTTTATGCCTCTATCAGAAAGAATGACATTGCCCCATTTGTAAGGAAATGGAAGGACTTGGAAAAAGTTATACTAAGTGAAGTGAGACAGACCCAAAGAAACATGGACTCTATGGTCTCCCTTATTGGGAATAATTAGTACAGGTTTAGGCAAGTCATAGCAGAGCATCACAAGGCCCAATAGCTATACCCTTATGAACACATAAGATGATGCTAAGTGAAATGAACTCCATGTTATGGAAACAATTGTTATATCACAGTTGTAACTACTTTCAACATCCTATGTGTATCTGTAGCTTCTATTATTGATGATGTTCTTGTATCACATTCCTGTGGTTGTACCTACACTATCTTTGTAATCTTATCTGAGTATATTGGAAACCGTGTTTACTGGTATTGGAAGTAGGAAATTCAAAGGGAATACCAAATTTGAGAGACACAGGGTAAAAAAAGAGAAACAATCACAAAAGCAATACTTGCAAAACTGTTTGGTGTAAGTGAACTGAACACCTCCGGGGGGGGGAAGGGAAAGGGGGGGAGGGAGGGGGGTATGAGGACAAGATAACAAACAGTACAAGAAATGTATCCAATGCCTAACGTATGAAACTGTAACCTCTCTGTACATCAGTTTGATAATAAAAATTGGAAGAAAACAAAAAGATAAAGAGATAGTGCAGGTACAACCATAGGAAGGGCATATAAGAGGATCATCAATAATAGAAGCTTCGGTTTCACATCACATGTTGAAAGTAATTACAACAGTGATATAACAGTCGTTTCCATAACATGGAATTCATTTCACTTAGCATCATCTTTTGTGTTCATAAGGGTATAGCTATTGGGCTCTTGTGATCCTCTGCTGTGACAAGCCTAAACCTGTGCTAATTATTCCCTATGAGGGAGACCATAGAGTCCATGTTTCTTTGGGTCTGGCTCACTTCAATTAATATAATTTTTTCCAAGTCCTTCCATTTCCTTACAAATGGGCAATGTCATTCTTTCTGATAGAGGCATAAAATTCCATTGTGTATATGTACCACATTTTCCTGATCCATTCATCTACTGAGGGGCATCTGGGTTGGTTCCAAATCCTAGCTATGACAAATTGTGCTGCGATGAACATTGTTGTGCTGGTGTCTTTGCCCACAGTTTGGGAAAAGATCTTTACCAGACACACAACAGACAAAGGCCTCATATCTAAAATATATGCAGAACTAAAAAAAATTACATTCCTCCAAAACAAAACCGCAAAGAACCAATAGTCCCATCAAAAAGTGGGCTAAAGACTTTAAAAAAGACTTCTCTGATGAGGAAATGAGAATGGCCAAGAGACATATGAAAAAGTGCTCTATACCACTGGCCATAAAAGAAATGCAAATCAAAACAACATTGAGATTCCATCTCACCCCAGTAAGAATGGCCTGTATCAAGAAAACTAACAATGACAAATGTTGGAGGGGATGTTGCCAAAAGGCAACCCTACTTCATTGTTGGTGGGAATGTAAACTGGTTCAGCCATTCTGGAAAGTGGAATGGAGATTCCTCAGAAGGTTAGACATAGAGCTCCCCTATAACCCAGCACCCCAACTTTTGGGCATCTACCCCAAAGACCACAAACTATGTAAGCCTTGAACTACCATGTCTATCTTTTCCAATCACATGGAGAGGCCTTACTTGATAAAAGCACCAGGTGGAATATAGCTAACAAGCTAAATAGAAAGCCCACAAAATAGAAGGAATTTTTACCAGTTATACATTAGACAAGGACCTTAATACCCAGAATATACTTAGAGCTCAAAACTTTAAATCCTCAAAAATTAAAGCCTCAGTCCAAAAACTGTGGTGCCTATATACAAGGGAATTTTACACTGCTATTAGGAAGGATAAAATAATAGCATTTTCTGGGGAATGGATGGAACTAGAACAAACCATATTGAGCGAGATAAGCCAAGAACAGAGAGACAAATGGCATATGGTCTGCCTGATATGTGGGTGTTAGATTTAAAATGCAACGAGGTATAACAAACTCAGGACTCAAGATACCAATATATAGTTAGACCAAAAGAGGACAGCCTTGGGAGAAAAGCATCAAATATCAAGACCCAAGCACATCTTACATAAAATAATTTACAGACTGAAAAGAACCTCTAAGATAAGGAAACAAAGGACCTCTTCTGAAATTGTCTTATTATTTTTAGATGATGACTCTATACTCCTTACCTCACACATGGTGTATACATGAGCACATCTGAGGGAAGCTGGGAGGTAGGCACAGAATGAGTGGAAAGCGGGTGAAAGAAATACAGCATCAGCTACATTGGACATTGATGAAAGTGAACTAAGCAACTCATGGGTGGTGATGGGAAGAAGGGAATGAGAGGGAAAGAGGGAACAGATGATACTAAACAAAAGGAGAGAAATGTACATATTTCCCAATCTGGAAGAAATGGTTCTATTGTTAAAGTTCACAGAGTTTGTGAACTTTGTAGAGTAGAAAGGTGATTTTCATCATTGTAAAGGTTAAAATGTGTATTATGAAATATATGTAGGAACTTAAACTAAATAAAAAATAAAGCCTCAAAGAATAACAATTCAATTGATAAATGGACTAGTAACTTAGAGACTTCTCAGAAAAAGAAGTAAATACTGCCAATAGACATGAAGAAATGCTCAACATCTCCAGCCATACAGGAAATGCAATTCAAAATAACACCAAGAATCCACTTCATCCCAGTAAGAATGGTCACTATCAAGAAAACAAACAAGAAATGCTGATAAGGATGTGACCAAATGGAACTCTAATACACAGTTGATGGGAATGTAAACTTGTTCCACCACTCTGGAAAGCAGTGTGGAAGTTCCTCAAAAAACTAAACATAGAGCTTCCTTATGACCCAGCAATCCCACTCTTCGGTATTTACCCAATAGAATGCAAACAAGGTTACATATAGTAAAGCCATTAGCACAACCATGTTCATTGCAGCACTATTCACCATAGCCAAGATATGGAATCCACCCCGATGCCCCTAAATGGATGAATGGATCAAAAAATGGGATACACACACACACAATGGAATTCTACTCATCCATCAGAAAGAATGATATTTTATCATTCATAAGGAAATGGAAATACTTGGGAAAAAATTATATTAAGCAAAGTAAGCCAGACTTAGAGAAACTAAGGTTTCATGGTTTCCCTCATTTGTGGTAGACATAATGTACCTACAACAAGTAAAAATGTCAGGTGGTATGCAAGTGGTTACAAATTAAATAACTGAAGTACATTAGTCTCTATGGAGAGCTCAAATAGTATTATCTTTTAGAAAGACTAAATCAAAGTTAAAAAAAAAAATCAGCACCAGGACATGGGTACATCCAAGAGGGAGGTGGTGCTTCAGGGGGAGGAGTAAGTAATAAAGGGGAAGAAAGAGGGAGAATGCAGTCAAGAATTCATTGTGTATACAAAATATTAAGAAAAGTAAGGGAAGGAGTGGGTCAAAGTGGGATGAGAATGTTGAAAGGGTGACACTGATCAAGATACATAGTATTCATAAACTGCTTTGTTAAATGGCCTCTTTTGTACAACTACTTAAAGATAATAAAAGTTGTTTTTAAAGCATACAGTGGAAAAAGACATAGTCAATGAATCATCTCTAATGACATCATCTGAAAGCTGGATCCAACATATGTGCCCATAGCCTACCCCTTCTTAAATTCTCTATCATCTCTACTGATATATTCCTGATTTTCTTAAAGTGAATTTAAATTGTGCATCTGTTACAACGAAAGATCTCAACTAACAAAAAAGCAGGTCAAATTGAAAATATGAATATTTAACTGATGAGTCATTTTTCATAATTTTAGTTATCTGCATGTTGAAGCACTAAAGAAGTATGGATTGTCTATCTTTTCCCAAGTACTGTGGTATCTTCTACATGTACAGAGTTTTAAGAATCATTTTTTATCTCAGGAAATTTACAATCTATAGGGAAGACAGGTAGGCAGCTAACGTGCCTCACAAGATGTCAATGCAACTGCTGTGACATTCTGAGAAAAAGACATTTCTACTGAGTTTAGAAGAATGAATTAGAATAATAAACCAAGGTGAGTCTGGGGCTGGCAGAAGCTGATACCAAGTAGCAAGAGCAGCTCACATGATACATAGGAATGAGGAAGCCTGACTGGCTTAATGAACTGCAAGTAACTCAGCTGTACTGATTGATCCATAGGGGCCAGAAAGGAAATGGAGAGAGGGGAGACAAGGGATAGCTCATGATGAAATGGTAGCCTAAAGACAACCAAGGACTACAGGTAACAGTTATGTTTTGACAACTACATATCATGGTGGATCAATGACACCATTTTTAATGTTACACATACACATATATATGCATTTACATCTTTTTCCTTTTTATTGTCTTTAAGTTATTCCATGAAGGATTTGCCATTAAACAAAGTAGTTTATGAATACAATGCATCTTAGTCAATGTCATTTCTCAACCATCTCACCCAATCCCTCCTAATCCATCCCTCAATTTTCCTAATTTTTTAAGATATGCATTGAGGTTCTTTTGTTTTTGTTTTCATCTTTTTTTTTTTCATTGAATTTCCCTGTTTCTTTTCTTAATTCATCTATATCCCTCTCATTGACTCCACCCCACCCCTTTCAAATACCCTTTCCTGGTATTTATTATGTTGACCTTTGAATTAGACTTTCTAAGGAATTACATTTAATTCTCCCCTGAATCTACCTGTATTTCAGCTAATATATTTTACATGCACCTTTTCACAGCTAACTCAGCCACACAGTCTTTTCTAAGTCCAGGCCCTGCAGGCTCTCACCTCAAAATTCAAGCTGATTGTTGAGAACTCAGAAGACAAGTATTACAGTAAATGTGGTTCTAGTTGTAGCAGACAAATTGTTAATGGATAACTTAGATATAATATCCCTTTTTGTACATGTCAGCTCAAATCAGTTATTGAATCAGCCCAGACTTAAAATTCTTAATAATTTTATGAAAGTTTGGCTTTGCTTGAATGAGATGGGTATTTGTCACTCTTTTCTCCCTTAGAAAAAAATGCTTACTAGGCTAGCAGTAGCTCTCTTGGCATAGAAGAATACAGAGAACATATTACCCCCGTTCATGAAATTCAATGAGATTTTACTTACAAGGACTGTGGTGTCAGAGGACCAATTTTCAAAATGTAGATCTGGTTCAATCCAACAAATGCCCATTAAGTTTCCACTCTGTGAGAGCCACTCTTCTGGAGACTCTGGAGGGACAAGTTGAATTCCCCATGCAAAAACAAATTTTCTCAATCATGCAATGAAAGGTCCTTTATATATTGAAGTTGGCAGGAAATAGAGGACTAAAATTGTTTCAAACTGTTGTTGGCAGTAAGCTTCTGTCTGTGTTAATTATACTCTGTGTTTGATGCTCATCATTCAGTCAACAGTTAACACATTGTAGCCTTTCTGTGACTGACTAAATACCAAATTACTATGTGTGGGGGTTTTTATTTCTGAGTTTATAAAAGTCATATCATTTTCAAACATGATGATCTAATATTTGGGGGATGTATTTCCAGCTCTAACTCATTTGATGAAAAATTTATCAATGAAAATACTGGGTACAAATACACTTATGAAGAAGGATTTGTAAGAATCCTTGAGAAATGTAGACATTAGGGGAGAATGATAAAAAGGTGTGACATTGATCAAGATGTATCAATAAATTGACATGTTGAATTGAAACCCCTTTATACAATGATTTAAAAATAATAAAAATAAAATAATTATAAAAAGAAATGTGGACATTTAAATAACCCTCCTCATAAAATATGAAAGGGTAGATTATTATATAGGGAAAACATGCTATCTTCTACTTACACATAATTACATAAGGAATAGGTATCATCAAAAATCAACTGCTTTTAGATAGGTACATGTGCATATAAATGCTTATGCATTATTTATTTGTCATGATAGTGACAACTGTCAAAATATAATTCAAAACTAAAGGTAAAGGACATAATGAGCACAATTAAAATACAAAATATATGTTGCATATTCTTAGTTTTATGTTCAGTATAAAGTTATGTATGAAAATAGATATTTTAGGATGAAAGCAGTTAGCACCCAGAAGGCTGCTTACATGCAGTGGTGTGCTATAACCAGATTGCCCTACCTTGCAGGGGCAACTTTGAGCATTTTCTCCAATTTTACATTCATTAACTTATATATATGCATATATATCATGCATGTATTATGTATTATGTTGTACATACACACACATACATACGCACTATGGATATGTCAAGAATAAAAGGCCAAGCAAATATTTTTGTACCTGTATACTGAACATTGGGAAAATGTTCTTTTTAATGGTAAATAAGTGGATAGTAAGTATATGAAGATGATGAAGGAAAGAGGGGAATATAATAAATAGGTACTAAAGTACCACTATAAAGAAAAATAAGCAAAAGTGAAAATAAAAGACATAGCATCCTATAGATATGTTACTAACCTTCCCAAGTGAGAAAATTAACTTACAATGAGAAAAGTTTATTCTTACTCACAACTTCAGAGATTTCAATCCATGATTGACTGGCACCATCATTTTGGGATTGTGGTGGCACATTATGGTAGGCAGCATAAGGGAGAGCAGAGCATTCATTTCATGAATGGGAAACAAGAGAGAGGGAAAGAGATAAAGGAGATGTCCCGAGTCTCCCTTTCCCTTGAAGGTTTGTTATCTGGTGACCAAAAGAACTCCTGCTTGGCCACATCTTTTAAAGACTCTACTACCTTTTTCCAACAGGGCCAAGGTGGGGGCTATGCCTTTGACACATGGCCTTTGAGAAACATTGAAATTATAAACTATAGAAGAAGTAAAATAATTCCAGTGGTATTGCTAAAAAGAAAGAAAACTTCTTAAGCATTTGAAAAATGTATTAAACCTAGCTAGAAAGGAAATTCAGACTACCTATAATCCAAATGCTAATTTCACCTGTCAGAAAACAGAAACATAGAAAAATTAAGTGGCTTACCTATAATTATAAAATTAGGCAAATGATAAAGCCAGGACTAGACATAGGTCTCCTAAATTCTAACAGTTACTGGTGTGTTATGCTTTTTGTGTGACACTTTAGCACTGTGAACTATAAAAGCAAAATATTCTTCATTATAACAACAAAATATCAGTTAACTTACGGCCTTTGAAGGCAGCCAAAATATATTACAAATGTTTCTTTTCCCATGCCCCACAATCCTTCCAAGTCTCAATGAGGGTCACCAGTATCTTTTAGATCAAAAGTTGGGAGCACAACATTTGAGATATTAGGATGACTGAAGCATGTTCTTTCACAAAATGTCTTCTATAATCATTGATGTAAGCAGTTTTCCCATCATTGAATGAAACCAGAGAAAAATAGTTTTCTCCATCTCAGAGTAATAAGCTACTTTAAATCCTTAAGATTAGAAGTTTCTCAGTGCTTCCTGAAGGTATAAATAATGAAGAGATCTGCCTAACTAATTTATGGATTTCTTGATGTTATCTAAAATAGCAATGCTTATTCATAAATGGCTTACAATTCACAAACTACTAAATTGCTAGAACCTCACTCTGAGAGACAAAAGGAAGCCATTTCCATCTCCCTTATCAGGCAATAATCACTCTTCTCTGTTGACTGAAGTATCTATTTATTCATAAAAGTAAATTGTGGCAATCATGGGGGAAAAAAATCTTTAGAAACAGATACACAGATACAAATCCCAATTTTGTCATTTTCTACCTGCAAAAAGTTGTAAAGTTGCTTATTTTGAACCTCAATGTCACAATCTATAAAATAAGAATAATAGTATTTTGAATTGATCTGTTTTATTAGAATTAAAAAGAGTGTGTTTGAAAAATGTCTGCCACGAGCCAGGCATCCATGGTTCATGCCTGTAATCCTAACTCATCAGGAGGCTGAGATCTAAGGATCACTGTTCAGAGCCAGCTTGGTGGGGATAGAGGAGGAGGTGTGGTGAGGAGACAGTCTTATCTCCAATTAACCAGCAATAAGCCAGAAATAGAGGAATGGCTCAAATAGTAGAGTACCAGCCATGAGCAGAAAAGCTTAGCAAGCGCATGAGTCACTGACTTCAAGTTCTAGTAACAGCACAAAAAGAAAAATAGTGTCTAATATAATATTGGGTCCTTTCCTGTCCCAATTCTTCCATTGGATAAGAGCTTGAGTTATATAAATGAATAAATTTATAAAAATTCCTATGCTCCAGGTATTTATAATTCAGCAGGAGAAAAGATTACTAAATGACTGATTTCCACATATTATAACTTGTTGAAACAGTTAGGATCTCATCAAGAAACAGATGGTACCTTAATTTGGATTTGAGGAGCTTCTAATAAACTATTTACAAAGGTGTGTGTGTAGTGAGGAAAACTGCAGGAGACAATGCACTGTCCCCAAGCTTAAAGCAGTATGAAGCACACAGGACAAAAGACTAGGGGAACAGCAACTATGAAAACCTACTTACAGTTAAGTCTACTGTCTATCAGACATTTCTGAAAGCATGTTTTAAGCCTGTATAGCCTGTCCCAATTTGCAGAGTCTTTCCTTTAGTTCAAAATATCATTGATAACATTGGTTGCTTCTGGTCAATCCTGTGTTTCTCTTTCCACTTTCTCCTCTCTGGATTTTTTTTCATGTCCAGTGAACAACTGAACCACTCAAAGTGCTTTCCAAGAAATCTCTAGGATAATACAACTCCATTTCAAATAGTCAAACTAAACATAATATTCTAGAAGCATCCCAGAAAACATCCAAAGCTTTCTTCCACCACCAAAGGCACAAAAAGAGACAAATACAGGCAGGCACTGAACCCAAAAACCTCTGGGTTGGGATGTTCTGGGTTAGCAACTGTTAATAAAGGAGATGAACTTTTGATCCCTCTACACTGAGAGTCTGTGCAGTAGTATTCCTTTCTATTTGTTCTCAAGGGCTTCACAATCCTGTTTCCTCTCTTTCCTTTCCTCTCCCCTGCCTCTTCACAGAGTTAAACTCTGGTGCTAAAGAGAAGAAAAGAGATTTATTCTGAAAACAAGCTGAAGACTCAGTCACAGAATTTAAAATATATCTAGAAATAAATTAATTTTGAAGCATAAAGTGTCTGATCATACAGCTAATGTCAGTTACAGGTATGGATTGCACCTTCTAGGATAACATAGGAGTATCCTAACATGCAGTTTATCACCTACTTTGGATGTGAATGAATGAGATGGAAGCATGATTTTTTTTTAAGTCATGGTGTTTTGTGGGGGGGGCAGGGGTTGGTTTCTTTTTTTTTTCCTGGTACTAGGGCATGAACTCAGATAATGGGTGATGTCCTGTAGCTTTCCTATTCAAGGCTCACACTCTAACACTTGAGACACAACTTTGATTCTGGCTTATTGGTGGCTCATTGGAGATGAGTCTCAAGAACTTTTTTGCCTAGTGCTGACTTTGAATCTCAGTCCTTGTTCTCAGCCTTACAAGTAGCTAAAATTAAAGGTGTGAGCCCTTGGCACACTGTATAAATACTATGTTTTAAAGGGCTATTTAATCAAGGATATAAGCACTATCAAATGATGGGTTTTGATTTACCCAAAACAGCCAGAAAGCATGAGATGGAGACAAGCAACCTTTCTCTGTATTTGATAGCAGTTCACCAAGGCAAGTTGCATTTCATTTTTTATTCAAAATTTTAGAGAAACTATAGTTGATACGGGAGTGTAAGGTATGTTCCTCTCAACTGACCCCTCAAGACCCACTTTGGAGAGAATTACAGCAATCCAATCTGGCTGCAACCAAAGAAGGAAGGTTTGCTTTCAAATCATTGGAGCCATCCAGAATCCTTTGCTTTCTGTATTTGTCAGGTGATAATATATACGTTAACCATATTTAAATCATTCTTTTTAAAGCTCACAAAAGAAAGATGCAATCCCCTCTGCTCCACTCCCTCCTGAGATAAAGAGAAAAAAAAAAAAAGAAACCAAAATCAAATCTCTTTTGTGAAAATCTATGAAATTCAGGCTTTGATTACTTGCTTTTACTGCCTCAAATCTACTAACTGCTCTCTCCCACTTATTTACTTCTGCTGGTTGTGGCTTCTGTCCGCAGGAAATCACCTGGGATTCACATTTCAACATGATCTCTAGATGGGAGGAGAGAGTTTGGGGACTGAAGCAGGGAAGAGAGAGCGGAGGACATATGACTGAAGTAAAAAACATTCCAAAAGCCAAGCATCCTCTGCAAGCCCAGCTATGACTTCACAAGAATGGCTCCTATGGGCAGTGCAGATTCAGCAAACAATAAAGACAGATAGAGCAGCTGGGCAGCATGTGGAACAGGTGTAGAGAGACAACTATCTCCAATATCAAGGGGAAAATGGTCACTGGGATATTCTTTCAAAAAAGTGCAAACATGCTGCCTGAAAGGACCCACACAGCTCTCTGAGTGAGAAATACTCCTGGATTGTTATTATTTATCTAGAGCCCCAGGTGTACAGTGAGTTGTATAATAGGTAGCATGTGCCAAAACAAAGAGCAGAGACCTTGCCCCAAAGAGTTTGATGTCTAAAGGCACATTTGGGTACAGTTATACTCCCTGAATCAGCAAAGCAGAAAATAAACACCACACAGGCAGAGACACTGAGGAATAGATATTTGCTGAATATGTCAGAGTTTTAGGAAAGAGGTAAGGGAAGTTAGACGGGTTGTGAGCTTTACCTTACATTGGCATTGGATGCAAAAAAAGAAAAAGAAATAGTCTGTTGTTCTTAAAGATTTAGAGATGTTGACAGGGATAGAAATAGGCTAAATATACCAAGATGGTTTTCAATGAGATCTACAATGTAAAAATCTACATTTGGATACAAAAGTGAAGAGACAGTTTAGAAGCCAAGAACAAGTTAATATCACCAAGATAAATTGTGGTTGAACTCCCCAGGATGAATCAATAAAGGAAAAGTATCTAGAAAAAGGAGTATGCGGGCTGGGAATATGGCCTAGTGGTAAAGTGCTCACCTCGTATACATGAAGCCCTGGGTTCAATTCCTCAGCACCACATATATAGAAAAAGCCAGAAGTGGCACTGTGGCTCAAGTGGTAGAGTGCTAGCCTTGAGCAAAAAGAAGCCAGGGACAGTGCTCAGTCCAAGTTCAAGCCCCAGGACTGGCAAAAAACAAAACAAAACATAAAAACAAACAAAAAAAAAAGGAGCATGCTTTGACTCAGAGTAGCTTCTGACTGGGTCTGATCTGGATCTGACTCCAAAGAGACCTCTCAGATCAAGCCACTAAGATGTCATGTGACATAGCAGTTAGACCAGGCTATCCTACAGATCACCTCTCTACCTGCTAGTTGAGTACATTGAAAATTTTTCATTTACCCAAATTTACAATTTCCTTATTTATAGAAGGAACAAGGAAGGCAGGAGGGAGGGAAGAAGCAGGGGATACTCTTCAGCTTAGGAAATACAGTCTTGGCACTGTGTCTGGCACTCAGTGAGCTATGGAGGCAAGAAGTGCCATAGTTTGCCATTTGCAAGCTGGAGAGCTAGAAAAGCTAGTGGTATAATTCAGTCTAACCTCAAAGACTAGAGAGATCTCCTACAGTACAAAATCATAGTCTTAACCCAAAGATCTGAGAAACAGGAGCACCAATGTCCAAGTGCAGAAGACAGATGTCCCAACTCAAGCGGAATCACCTTTCTTGCCTTTTTGCTCTATTCAGGCACCCAACAAATTGATATCTGCTGACATTGGGAGGGAGATCTTCATTCAGTCTACTAACTCAAATGTTAATCTTCCAAAATCACCCTCAGACAAATCTAGAAATAACATAATATCATCTACCCGGACATCCCATAGCTCAGTCAAATTGACACATACAATTATCAGAGGTAGGATCCTGTTGGTCTACTCTCTGCCTAGACTGAGGCTTGCAATTTCCATTCTCTTTAAGCATGGTACTTCTTTGCAAACTGAGCCTGCAATGAGGTCAGTTCTACCAAGATCTGCCATAGACTATTTTCACCACCAACTCCCAAGTTGCCCAACTTTTTGTCAATGTCTCTAATCCTTGTTTCCTTCAAGAATAAATTTTCCCAAATAATGGTTGGATTCTACACTAGCAAGACTTCTCATTCACTTCAAGAATGTCATTACTCCTTCCAATGTACTGTGCCTAGCTACCACAATGAAGAGAATACCATATCAACAGAAGAAAATGTTTAATTCTGCTTTTTATTCAATGCCACCTGTTAATTCCATTATTATTTTAAAAAGTCATTTGAACTGATGATAGACCTATAATCCCAGATACATGGAAGAGAAAGGTAGGAGAATCAAGACTAGAGAACAGTCCAGGCAAAAGCATGAGACACTATATGAAAAACAAATGAGAAAAGCAAAAGGACCAGGGGCATGACTCAAGTGTGAGGGCACTTTCCTAACAAGTGTAAGATCATAAATTCAGTCCTTATCACTACAAAAACAAACTATTAACTCAAGAAACTAACCTCTTCCAAAGCTAATAAACCATTTACTAAGTGGGAAAAAGAGCTAAGGAAAGACTTTTCAGAAGAAGAGCTAAGAATGGTAAAGAAACATATGAGAAAATGCTCACCTTCCCTGGCCATAAAGGAAATACAAATCAAAACAATTCTGAGATTTCACCTCACCCTAGTTACATTGGTCAACATTATGAATTTGAACAACAACAAATGTGGGGGGAAAAGGAACCCTGTTGCACTGTTGGTGGGAATATAAACTAGTACAACCACTCTAGACAATAGTCTGGAGGTTCCTCAGAAAGTTAAACATAGATCTTCCTTACAACCCAGCCATACCACCCCTAGCATCTACCCAGAACATCAAAAACCAGGATACCATGAAGACACTTGTATGTCCATGTTCATTACTGCACTATTTGTAATAGCAAGTATAAAAACAGCCAAAATGCCATGGGTCCAATAAATGTGGTACTTATACACAATGGAATTTTTCACAGCCATTAGAAAGAATAATATTATATAATTTGCAAGGACATTGATGGATAAAGCATGTTAAGTGAGGTGAGCCAAGCTCAGAGAAACAAACAGCAAATGTTTTCTCTCATATGTACAAGCTAGATCTAAAATATATCAGGACATGATAATGTATACAGGTCTCACACGCAGTGAGACCAAAGGAGGATGTTCTTAGGGGAGGAACACAAAGGTGCAATGCCCATGTGCCTGTAACCATGAAAAATAATACTTACTTAATAAATTCCAGGACATGGAAATGAGAGTAAGAATGGGAGGAAAAAACTGGGAGAAAGCGAGTGAAAGGGTGATATTGTCCAAAAAGAAATGTATTCATTACCTGACTTATATAACTGTAACCCCTCTATCATCTTTATAATAATAATAGAAAATAATTTTTTAAGTTTGACTAAGAACTACTTGTAATAACTATCTCTGGTTGACATCTGCTGCTTTTCCAGTGATACCAGGCAGGCTGTGCAGAGTCCCACCATTACCTATTCATACATTCTACAAGCCATCCTTCTTTCTCGTCATTGGGTGACTTTTCACTTCGCCTTTTCTGAAGATCAGCCATCACAATATACCATCTGGAAAAGTAGAGACTAAAACACTTCTCTAGATTTTAAAGAAAAAAACAGGGACTTTTCATCACCCTGAATTAGACCCAATTTTCCCACTCTGTCACCACCCTCACAGGAGTTGGCACATTCTTCAGAGGTCGTCCATATTCCTTCTATGACAGGAGGAAGAGAAAAGAAAAGAGAGGAAAATGGGAAAAGGAAGGAGGGAAGAAAACAAAGGAAGAGAGAGGAAGAAGGCAGAGAGACAGAGACAGAGACAGAGAGAGACAGAGAGACAGACAGAGAGAGAGAGAGAGAGAGAGAGAGAGAGAGAGAGAGAGAGAGAGAACTATCCAATGCAGTAGATAGATGTGGCTAGATTGATGTCATTGCTCATTAAGAAAACAGGCAATCTGCTTCTCATTCTCATTGGAGAAAATAAATCTGTGCAGAGCCCAGCCAAATAATGTGTAGCAAATGATCAATGTTATCTGAGGGAGAAGATGATTGATCCTTTATTTTGTACACCCTCTCATGCATAATGCATACAATCCAGGATGTCCTCGGCTTGCCTCAGGACCTAGCAGTGATGTACCACATTACCATGCAGACACTCATTCTGAATTTCTAGTGACAGGCTCTGTATCCCTGAGCAAGTGGGAGCCAGGAATGCTTCAGAATTCAAGAGTCCCTGATAGCAGGATGATAGATTCTTGAATCCCTTCCAGGCCTTTTTACAAGCACATTCATGACTCATGGAAAGTCTCAAAGAGAAATCAGATCTCAATATCCCCTAATGGAAAACAAAATTAGTGATTTGGCTTCTTTCAGAATATCAGTTGAAAGATTTCAAAAATGGAAAATTTAAAGAAACTAAAAATGAGAGAGATGGCTGAAGAGGATTCTTAAAAACTGTATTTACTTTACAATGATTAAGTTTCAGATAAGCAAGGCAACCTTTGGTGATTTTTAGAGAAAGCTGGCTTCTTAAATGTATCTGAAGCCAAGACTACTTTGTGGTTAATAGTGGTGATAGTGGCGTGGTGACAATAATAATGGTGATTTGATGATAATGATGATGGCAGTTGAAATTTTTAAACACATGTTTGATAGAATTTGAGTTTAAAATCATACATATTATCTAATGTAATTGAGGTTTAAGGAACTCACCAAAGTTCAAGGTAATAATCAATGAATTCCAGAGCCAATACTACTGGCCTCTAGAGTGTAGTTGGAGTCAAACTTGAGAGCAGAAAGTAGAAGTAGTTAGCCTCAGTAACGATAGCTGGCTGGTGGATTTTGTGAACTAGCAAAAATTGAAAAGAATTGAAGAGTTTTTGCCCATTAGCCAGCCACCAAATTAGTTTCCTTATATAAACTTTAGGAAGACTGATGATAATGAAAATTGTGGTTAGTCCATAAAATAGGCACCTTGTGCTGGTTACTGAGTGATTGTTTCTCAAGGTATCCTTTAGGACTGCACTTCTGATTTTCTTGAGGGTCCCTACTGGGCTCCACCATTAAGAACTACCCTACAGAGACAGCAGGCTAAAGGATGAAGAGGGATTTGATCTTTCTTAGTTTTCCTTCCTGTTCTTGTTCATTGTCTTAACCATTCTTGTTCATTGTCTCAGCAATACTTCTTCACCCTAGAAACCCCAGTTCATTCCAGCTTTAGTAACAATTTTCCTTCCCTTGGCAATAGTGATTTGAGGATGTACCTTTCTAATGCTCACAAAACAAGCTCTATTTTGCTATCCCTCAGAAATACCAGCCCAGCTATCCAGCTCATCTCCCTCAGATGTCTTCATCTCCCTCAGATGTCTTCATCTCCCTCAGATGTCTTCATCTCAACTCTGTGGAGTCTACTCTAATCATCATAACGTTAGCCATTCCAACTCGTTCTTTTTGTTTGCCAAGCTAAGAGGATAGAAGCTGCTTCCTGCATTATCATCTTCATTTCTGTAAGAGTTGTTATTTTTAATTCCTAATATTAAATTCTTTCTGTTAATATAACTGGTATGGTTGCTGTCTCTTGACTGAAACCCAAGTGATATAATACCAATTCATTAATAAGAGTGAATTACTCACATTCACTACTGAATTAAGTAGAGGAAAACTACTTGGTTCTTGATAACATGTTCTTTTCAGAACCCCACAACATACCCCCAACAAGGCAACAACAGCATTTACTCTGCTGAGTAAAAAAACCAAAAATCTATTCTGTTGAATAAAAGGATATACATGGAAAACCTATAACATCTTGAAAGCAGAATGATAAGAATTGCCTATAAACTATCTCACATGGTAGGATTTTACACATTGACACTTTGTACCAATATTTTTATTCATGATAATAATGACTACCATAAATCCATGATAGCCAAAATGAGTTCCATTGCATTGATTTGCTTTGTCCAGTGGCTTCACCTGTTTCTGTGACCATGTTCAGTGTTCAAAAATATAACATGACAACCTTCTATCTGGGAAGGTTCTAATTCTGTTTTTAAAACAAATTAAGTAAAGAATAAGAAATGACTTATCCATCAACATTATCATATATTTAAAAAACCACCAAATCTTCAATGAGATCATGTTACTTAGTTTTCTGTCACTATACCAAAATAAATGTGATACTTCACTAGTAAAGAGAAAAGCTTTGTTTTGCCTCACAGTTTTGTAGGTTCCATGACCTGTGGTGAGACATCACATCTATAACAGCAAAGCAGAATAGAGCAAAACCACTTACCTCATGACCAAGAAGCAAAAGACACTGTGGGAAGGGATAGTGCCCTCCTATCCCCTTCAGAATCATGCTGCCCCAAATGACCTAAAGGCCTATCAATGGTCACCACATCATAAAGGTTTGTTACCTCTAGTCATACCACCCTGAGGTCTGAGCCTTTAAATCATGTGCATTTGAAGAACACTTTGCTTAGAATATCACAGAGACCACCATATACTTGTCACTTGCAAGTATCTAGCAGGACTCTGCACTATAACAACAGATACCCAGAGGCTGAGAGAGAATTTGATCAAAAGAAGTATTGTGTGTCCTGACATGGTCAGATGTCATCCCACTGGACCCACTAGACCATGGAGTGTGATACAAATGAGGTGATTACAAATTACAGCTATTATCTGTACTAGAAGACTTAAGATGATTGTTGAACCCAAAGACTAAGAAAATCAGGAATACAAAACAGAAACCAGGAAGTCAGAAGCAATCCCTGGGAAAGAACTTTAAAGCCTTCCCCAAAATTCCAGGACATCATATATAGGGAGGTAAACAGTGTTTACAGGACTCCCATGAAGCCTAATAGCATACATGTTGAAATTACGCTAGAAGCTTTTATACCATTCAAAATATACCACACACACACATACACACACACACACACACACACACACACAAAGTATATACATGTAATTTATTTTCTAAGAAATCTTTGCTACCTCAAACACAAGCACAAGGTACTTACATTCTCAGATTCTTGCCATGTGTTAAAATGCAAATATAATGAAAAAACTTATATTGTCTTATTATATCCTCAAATTTATCTGGAGGCCATATTGTACTGAACCCATCTAACATACAGGACAAATGCATTCATATTCTAGAAAATCCTAACAAAATTGATAGTACAAAATAAATAATTTGACCAACCTGAAGGCCTGAGCCATGGGGAAAGGTATAGTAGATGACTGTAGGGGAAAATAGTCACCCTGATCCCTTCTAATGCCTCATTCTAAATAAGTGCCCTTGGCAGCCTCTATCCCAATGTCACACTTCCAATGGATGCCCAATAAATACTGGTTGCCTCTGATAACACTGACAGAATACAAGGCATTATAATGAATAGTGGGTGATAAAAATATATATAGGTAATGGCTCAGTGGTGGTTGATCTTTTATACAGCAGTTTAGAACAATAAAGCCTGTTATTATAGTATAGATGAATAGCATTAGGTGTGAAAACTATAACTTCCTTGTCTTATGTCTGCCTGGAAAAAATGGAACTAGGAAGGAAGCACACAATACCTTTTCATTGTATAAAAGAAGTCAGTATTCATTGGGATGCTGTACTCAAGGGCCCACATGCTGTGCTTTGGAGACAAGGTCAGAGAGCACTATCCCACTGTAAATAAAGGTATTTAAGAATTAATATATAAGGTATTCACATAGTTAGGGATCCTTTGAGCTTCTGTGTAAATGTGTTGTTAAACTGATTTTCCAAACCAGTGAGCCCAACAGATAAGAATAAAAATATAAGAAGTAAAACGGATGATATAATCAAGAAAACAAAAGAGATATATGAAGAGGAAAGGCAGATGTGTGGTAAAGGAAAAGAAAGGTTGTGACTTTGTCAAAAATCTATTCAATCATGAACAAGGTATAGACACACTGCATTAAGAAATGGTGTGTCACTAATAGAATTACACTGCTTTGGGATATAAGCATAATTAAGCCAGTTATAAGAACTACGAAATAGTTGGGTTGAGGGCAGAGAAAGAGTCATTGACACTAATTCATGTCAAATTGTCTTAGAAGTATAACAGGTATTAAAGATAGATATTACAGAGAAGAGGAATACATATTCACAAACAATTTTGATGATTTAGGCTCTACCGTAGAAAGGATACCACCCATATGAATTTAAGAAAGTTAGACATCACAGAAATTAGTATATGAAAAACAAAGGAGAGTATGGAGGGATTATGTTGTGCTCATAAATACTGTCAGTCAAAGAAAGTTTTAGACAAGGCATATGATCTGAGATACAGTTTTATTTAATTAGAGTTATTGTATACCCTCTCGGGACAAGTAACACTCAGAATTTAAATTTGGTAGATGTAGCCACACTCTAGATATGAATCAACTCCAGACTAAGTAGATCACAAAACTGAGAACAAATTCCTGAACAAGTGTGACTAAACCAAGGAACTGCTGCCCTAAAATGATGAGCTTCAGCAGCTAGCCATGTAATGGAGTATTATTGTATAATTTCCCTGTGTGTGCCTATAGTTAATCTGTCCAATGAAGTCACAAACAAAATCACAAGTGGGACCAGGGCTTAAATATATTTCCATAACACACTAACAGTTATCATGGAGCATACTATATTTTATTTCCTACCTGGATTATTTCACTTGTCAAAACAACTCTATGAGCTAAGTATTATTTTCTACTTTTATACAGAAAGAAACCAATGCATGAGTTATTTAAGAGACAGCTGGAAATTTGTCTGCAATAGCATATTTTGTAAATGACAGGTAACCCTAACCCCTAAAATTATGTTCATAATATTCATAAAAGTATGGTATAATGTAATAGCTAAATACACAGAATGGTATGTCCTCTAATTATTCAGTGCATTCTGTTCATATAAAAGAGCATTGGGTCCTTTTGCAATAGCCTCAAAAAAACATAAAATACCTAGGAATAACCTTAACCAAAGAAATGAAAGACCTCTATGATGAGAACTTTAAAAACAAGAAAAAAGAAATTAAGGCAGAACTAAGGAAATGGAAAAACCTCCCATGCTCCTGGATTGGGAGGATTAATATAATCAAAATGGCAATATTGCCAAAGGCTATCTACAAATTCAATGCAATACCCATTAATATCCCAACACCATTTTTTTAATGAAATAGAGGAAGCAATCCAGAAATTCATATGGAACAAAAGACCCAGAATAGCAAAAACAATCCTAAGCAGAAAGAACAGTGCTGGAGGAATTACAATACCAAACTTCAAGATGTATTATAAAGCTATAGTAATAAAAACAGATTGGTATTGGCACCAGAACAGGCCTGAAGACCAATGGAACAGAATTGAAGACCCAGAAATGAACCCACAGAACTATGCCTACTTAATCTTTGATAAAGGAGCTAAAAAAAATAGTCTGGAAGAAACATAGCCTCTTTAACAAGTGGTGCTGGCAAAACTGGTTCAACACATGCAACAAACTAAAACTAGATCCTCATATATCACCCTGCACCAAAATCAATTCCAAATGGATCAAAGACCTCGAAATCAAAACAGGCACCCTGAAAACACTAAAGGAAGGAGTAGGAGAAACATTTGGGCTCCTTGGCACAGGACAGAACTTCCTTAACAAAGACCCAGAAAGGCTACAAATCAAAGAAAGGTTGGACAAATGGGACTGCATCAAACTGCAGAGCTTCTGCACGGCAAAGGACATAGCTCGCAAGATAAACAGAAAGCCCACAGACTGGGAGAAGATCTTTACCGGACATTCAACAGACAAAGGCCTCATCTCTAAAATATATGCAGAACTAAAAAAATTACCTTCTACCAAAACAAAACCGCAAAGAACCAATAGCCCCCTCATCAAGTGGGCTAAAGACTTACAAAGAAACTTCTCTGATGAGGAAATGAGAATGGCCAAGAGACATGAAAAAATGCTCTACATCACTGGCCATAAAGGAAATGCAAATCAAAACAACATTGAGATTCCATCTCACCCCAGCAAGAATGTCATATATCAAGAAAACTAATAATAACAATTGTTGGAGGGGATGTGGCCAAGAGGGAACCCTACTTCATTGTTGGTGGGAATGTAAACTGGTTCAGCCACTCTGGAAAGCAGTATGGAGATTCCTCAGAAGGCTCAATATAGAACTCCCCTATGACCCAGCAGCCCCACTTTTGGGTATCTATCCAAAAGCCCACAAACAAAATCACAGTAATGCCACCAGCACAACAATGTTCATCGCAGCACAATTTGTCATAGCGAGAATCTGGAACCAACCCAGATGCCCCTCCATAGACGAATGGATCAGGAAAATATGGTACATATACACAATGGAATTTTATGCCTCTATCAGAAAGAATGACATTGTTCCATTTGTAAGGAAATGGAAGGACTTGGAAAAAGTTATACTAAGTGAAGTGAGCCAGACCCAAAGAAACATGGACTCTATGGCCTCCCTTATTGGGAATAATTAGTACAGGTTTAGGCAAGCCATAGCAGAGCATCACAAGGCCCAAAAGCTATACTCTTATGAACACATAAGATGATGCTAAGTGAAATGAACTCCATGTTATGGAAATAATTGTTATATCACAGTTGTAACTACTTTCAACGTCCTATGTGTATGTGTAGTTTCTATTATTGATGATGTTCTTGTATCACCTTCCTGTGGTTGTACCTACACTATCTCTGTAATCTTATCTGAGTATATTGGAAACCGTGTTTACTGGTATTGGAAGTAGGAAATTCAAAGGGAATACCAAATTTGAGAGACACAGGGTAAAAAAAGAGAAACAACTACAAAAGCAATACTTGCAAAACTGTTTGGTGTAAGTGAACTGAAGACCTGGGGCGGAGGGAAAGGGGGGGAGGGAGGGGGGCATGAGGGACAAGGTAACAAACAGTACAAGAAATGTATCCAATGCCTAACGTATGAAACTGTAACCTCTCTGTACATCAGTTTGATAATAAAAATTTGAAAAAAAAAAAAAAAAACAAAGGACATAGCTCACAAGATAAACAGAAAGCCCACAGATTGGGAAAAGATCTTTACCGGCCATTCAATGGACAAAGGCTTCACATCTAAAATACAAGCAGAACTACAAAAATTACCTTCCTCCAAAACAAAACCGCAAAGAACCAATAGCCCCCTCAACAAGTGGGCTAAAGACTTAAAAAGAGACTTCTCTGATGAGGAAATGAGAATGGCCAAGAGACATATGAAAAAGTGCTCTACATCACTGGCCATAAAAGAAATGCAAATCAAAACAACAGTGAGATTCCATCTCACCCCAGTAAGAATGTCCTATATCAAGAAAACTAACAATGACAAATGTTGGAGGGGATGTGGCCAAAAGGGAACTCTACTTCATTGTTGGTGGGAATGTAAACTGGTTCAGCCATTCTGGAAAACAGTATGGAGATTCCTCAGAAGGCTAAACATAGAGAGCTCCCCTATGACCCAGCAGCCCCACTATTGGGCATCTATCCAAAAGACCACAAACAAGAACACACTAAAGCCACCAGCACAACAATGTTCATCACAGTACAATTTGTCATAGCTAGAATCTGGAACCAACCCAGATGCCCCTCAGTAGATGAATGGAACAGGAAAATGTGGTACATATACACAATGGAATTTTATGCCTCTATCAGAAAGAATGACATTGCCTCATTCATAAGGAAATGGAAGGACTTGGAAAAAATTATATTAAGTGAAGTGAGCCAGACCCAAAGAAACATGGACTCTATGGTCTCCCTCATAGGGAATAATTAGCACAGGTTTAGGCTAGTCAAAGCAGAGGATCATAAGAGCCCAATAGCTAGGCCCTTATGAACACATACGATGATGCTAAGTGAAATGAACTCCATGTTGTGGAAACAGCTGTTATATCACTGTTGTAATTACTTTCAACATGCCATGTGAAACTGTAGCATCTATTATTGATGATCCTCTTGTATGTCCTTCCTGTGGTTGTACCTGCACTATCTCAGTATCTTATCTGAGTACATTGAAAACCGTGTATATTGGTATTAGAACTAGGAAACTGAAAAGGAATACCAAAATTGAGACACACAGGGTAAAAAGACAAACGACTACAAAAGCCCTACTTGCAAAACTGTTTGGTGTAAATCAACTGAACAACTCAAGGGGGGGGAGGGAAAAAGGAAGGGGGGAGGTGGAAATGAGGGAGGAGGTAACAAACAGTACAAGAAATGTATCCAATGTCTAACATATGAAATGTATCCTCTCTGTACATCAGTTTGGCAATAAAAAAAAATTTAAAAAGAAATATTAAAAAAAAGAAGCCAAGAACAGTGCTCAGGCCTTGAGTTCAAGCCCCAGGAATGACAAACAATAAATAAATTTTTAAAAGTAAAAAAAATAAAAATAAAAGAGCATGGGGCTGAGAATGTGGTTTAGTGGTAGAGTGCCTGCCCAACATGCATGAAGCCCTGGGTTCAGTTCCTCAGTACCACATAAACAGAAAAGGCTGGAAGTGGTGCTGTGGCTCAAGTGGTAGAGTACTATCCTTAAGCAAAGGAAACTCAGGAACTGTGCTGAGGTCCTGAGTTCAAGCCCAGAACTGGCAAAAAACAAAAAGGGGGTAGGAGGCACAGCATTGAGTAGCTAGACTTGCAGAAAATTAAATTTAGCAATAGACTCAGTATGTATCAGAATTTATAATCTGATGAAGCATCTCAAAACAATAATGAAACAATAAAAGATTCAGCAAATAATCATGGAAATATTGAGAAGAAAAGTTAAGTCCACTTCATGCAGTATACTATAGAACATTCTTATAGATTCAGATAGGAACAAAGAAATAATGAAAGTATTAGAAGAATATATTTAAAATCATTACAATTTTGGCCTAGCAATTACACCAAGTATAGAATTCATGAAGGGAAGAAATAGATAAATTGATTATATATCATTTTGAAAGTTTCTGTCTAACCAAAAATAACATTAAAAAGTTACAAAAAGACAATTGACAAATTAGAAAGGGGAGAATTCGTAAAATATTAATCAATAAAGCTTAATACATAAAAAACTTAAAAATAAGAAAAAAAACTCCAATTGAACCAAGATAAGCAAAGGTTATGAAGAAGCAGGTAATTGAGTAAGAATACAAACAGAATACACACATGTAAAAGTTTCTCAGTCTCTAAATGCAAATATGAGTCGTTAATTTATAATACTTTACCAGATTACTAAAGATTACAAAAAATATGAAACTTAGTGTTGTCAGATGTTTCAGAGAACAGTCATTTTAATACATGATTTGGTGGGAACATAAATTGATTTAACATCTTTAGGTAAGTTTGGTTATGGTATCAAACTTTTTCTAGAAACTCTATTTCTTAATGTAATTTGTCAAATATAAAAAGGTGCTGCAAAGATATTAATCAAAAGACTGTATTAAAATAACAAAATAATGGAAACTAACAAACCAAATGTCCATCTTTTAAGCAACAGCTTAATAATAATAAATCTATACAATTGAGTAGTGGATGGCTATTTAAATTGATTCCATAATACTTAATATATTGAAATAATCACCATGGCATAGTGTCAAGGGACTGTAGGAGATTATTAAATACTATGATTCTGGTTATTTCACTATTATAAAATAATGTGTGTATGTATGTAGGGAGTCATTTACATAATGCATAAAAATAGTATGGAAAAAAAATATGCCAAAGTGTTAACAGGAATTACCATTAGGTAATAATGTTATAATTCAGATACTTTATTTCATTCATTTTTGCAGTCTTTTATTTTAAACATATTTCACTGTTATCATTAAAGGACAAAGTGCTTTACTCTTTCATTTCCTAAAATTCTTTTTACTACATTTTAATCACACTAATATATCATTTGTTTATCTCTCAAAATTCAATAAGTATTTGGTTATGGCAAGGACTCAAACTCTGTACTATGATGAAGCCTTGGCCATCTGCTAAGCCCAGAGTAGAATAAGGTAGGGCTCTAGGCATCAGAATTATATAAGTAGGAGTTCTTAGTTTCATTCCTAAAAAAGAATCTGAGTGAATTCTAGTTTTCTGCCTGTGGAAGGCATTTGGTTCATCTTCCTGTATTTTCATTTACTTCTGCATTTTGATAGGCAAGTGGACTCTCAGCAAAAAATTGAGTTTTTAAAACAATAGTCAAAAGACTGACCTCTTAGGATTGTTTTTATACCACAAACTATCTTAAATTTGGAAGACACAGGCAGAGTTAATGGAACATTTTATGACCCTGAAATCTGCTACCTGCTACCTGTCCTGTTTACCCTAACACAATCATCATTGGTGTCACCTCCCAGAGGTCTCAAGCAGAGAAACCAGAGAACATCTCTGGGTGAGTACATGTATCCTCCCATTGGAGAAATTACCGTCTGTGTTTACCCAGGCTGGGCAGCTCTTACTTTCTTTATCAAATAGCAGCTGTACCTCACCCTCCCATGGTGATGAGGTAAGAGATAGATCCTCACACAGTCTGATAACAGCTGTTTTATCATTCTTTCTACAATCTATGAAAACTCCAAGAAAATTCCCAGCTGTGAAGCATGGGTGATTGGAAACACTCTGAGCTCCAGATTAGAAACAAGAAAATTGTTCTAAACCTCACTGAGATTTTGTGTGTATGTGTTTCACACAGAGACCCATCCACACACACACACACACACACACCATCACTGATTCCTTGATTAAACTGTTAAAGTTTAATAAATTATTATCATGTTCCTGTAGAAAACCGCAGCTTAGGACTTTGTTTCTGATGAAAATGTCCATGTGCTGGTCAGAAATTTTTTCTACTAATGCTTATTTTTTTAATTCATCGGCATAAAAACACCCCCCCCAAAAAAAAAAATACACATATGCATGGACCTTAATCATTGCATTCTTCTGTCATACCTCAGTCAGCTAGATTCCAGAAAAGAAATATTACAATTCATCCTCACACCAGCAATTATTACATCAAAAGTTAAAAAAAAAAAGTGGAGACATACCTGAATGGATTGCATGGAAAAAGTCAAGTGGATAAGGGGAGAAAGCTTTCATTTGCACATTTATATAGCTCAGAAATCTACTGAAGGTGATAAGAAATGAAATCTGAAACTTGTTTACCCATGGGTTTTTTTTTCCATTTGTTAGAAAGCTTCAATTTTAAAAAGGTAAGGGATAAATAGTTGACTGGAGAAGACGAGATGGTGAATTATTCATTCTAGCTGTGCCATTCCAGGTCACAAGACAGGAAACTTGCTATAATCTTGCACATAATAGAGATCTGGGGTGACAGAAGCTCTGTTAAATCAACTCATACTGCATTCAATTCTTCAGGATGTGGTGCTGATAAGGCACTGGGAGACCCAGGAGAGAAACATAGGAGATGAACTGCCAGGTATCATAGCAAAGCAGGTCAGAATAGAAGCCTGATTTTTAAAGCAATTTGTCTAAAAGGCCAGACTGTAGAAGATTCCTTCTCTTCCCCTGACTTTATGCCACCATTATTAAGATTACAATAGTCTACCCAGCATGTTTTATACAGTAGAGAAAAGGAAAACTATAAAGCTTTTTAAGACATTTCAAATGATTATTTAAAATTTTTGAAAGCTTCAAGAAAGAAAAATTTTTTAAAGAAAGAATAAATCTCATTGTTTCACAATTCAGAAATAAAAGCAACTCACATTTTGTCTAAACCCTTTAGTCTATTATTTTTGCAGATATTTGTATTTGATGATGATTATAAATCTAAAACACACACACATATTCAATGTGTAATGTGTACAAAATTCTCTCTTAGGTATATAATTCTTCCCCAAATAAGATTTATATTGCATATCCTGTTCATGACTTGGTTTTTTTCACTGAATATCCCTATGTTCTTTACAATGTAATCATGTTCTAGATTTATTATCATTGTGAGAAATGCTTCTAAACACCAAGGTACATATTAAAAGTTAACATTTTTTTAAAAGTTCACATATTTATAAAGGATCAAGCAACTTCCTGACACTTAGGACTGGCCAGTCACTCTTAGTTCTGCAGTATCTCATGGGCACATCGTGGAATCTTCTGAAAAGAGTAACACAACCTCTAAGCTCTAAGTTTCCTTATCTTTAAAATGCAATGCTAATGCTGCAGGCTGTCTACTTGCAAAATTCAGTGTTGGAATTAGTGTTATAAATGCTTAAAATAGAGGACTCCCCAAAATGATACAAACATATCTTAATTTACAGCAATATAAAACATGTAAATGTACATTAACCAAGTTTTGTTTATTCATTTGTTTTTCCAAGGAAATCTCCTAGAGGCTGGGGTGTACCCAGGGGTAGAATGTGTGCTTGGCATGCCTGAGACTGTGAGTTTAAGCCTGAGCGCCCACAGCAACAAAAAAACCTTCTCATTACAGTGACAGGGTCATCTTTCTTGTACAAACTATGCCCATAACATTCCTGCAGTCTGCTGTTTTACTTCTTTTGAAGAAGAACAAGATCATAGCCCTAGGTATCAGGAGGCTGAGGTGGAGGAACACAAGTCAAGGAATATCAGACCAACTTGGACAACACAATATGGCCTCAACCCACCCACCAAAATAAAAAAGTTCACAAAAACATTTTTCTCCACACTCAATTTAAGACAATCTTGTTTAGTGACTTTTCTTATCAAGACTTTCCAAACACTCATCTTAATTCTCATTAAAGTCTTCTTGCTTTCCTATCTATGTATCATCATTTTACACAATACTTAATGAATATATAATTGCAAAAACAAACATATCTGAAACACAGGTGTGAATACAAACCAAATGACCCTCGGCTGAGGGAAGCTGGAGAGCTCAGTATAGCAGAGAATAGCTCGCTGGCCTTGAGCATCCAGTGTGCTATGAATACTAATCGACAGGCTTTAGAGAAATGGGAAGCTTCAGGAAAGACAACATGGGCTAGAGCACAAGGTTGATATAAATATTAATTGTAACAATGTATGAAAAATGCTCTTCCCAATGCTTAGCACTGAACAAGCTCTTGACAACTGGTAGCTGAGAAAAGAGAAGGAAAAACTAAGAAAAAGTCAAAGACCCTTTCTGCTGTCTCCTCACATCATTTGAATCTACTCAAGGGTCAGCTAAGAACAAGCAAAGAGAATGTATATGTTGAGGACTTTCGGACAAGTTGCAGTCAGATCGATGAAGATGAAGTTATTGGGTAAGTCAGGGGCAGCAAACGGAAAGTGCACTCCAGGACACAAGTTGTCTGTCTCTAATGATAACCTATCATTGATCTAGATGCCAGAGTCAAGTAGAACCATGCTGAATTGGAGGCTGGAAAATTATTAAATCGTATAGGAAACTGGGAAATAATCAGGAAAAACGAAGACTGCTGAAAGGTATTAAATATCGGGTCACTCTTTTAGGCTCACACTATTGGAATTTTCTTGTGTTTCTATTTATAAATAGTTTTATGTGTCTGTGTGTTTCACTATAAGCAATGCAGTGAATGACTTAGCTTAAAAGAAATTATAAACCTTTATTATTCTGGTCTTAGTCAATTTTTATCATCATTCACCTCTGGCCTAGAGATATTAGATCTGGGTTTCAAAGGACTATACTTTAATGCCATTGGGAATATAACACAAGAGAAAAATAGAACAACCTGACTATAAAAGGCAGAATTTGTCAGGCACTGATAGCTCACACTTATACGACTAGCCACTAGGGAGGCTGATACCTGAGGATGGTGGATTGAAGCTAGCTGAGGCAGGAAAGTCCATGAGACTCTTAGCTCGAATTATCCACAAAAAAACAAAAACAAAAACAACCTGGAAATAGAGCCATGGCTCAAGCGGTAGAGCACCAGCTTCAAGAGAAAAAAATTAAAAGCTCAGGGTCAGCTCACACACACAAACAAAAAAAAGAATTAGCAAAATTGGACACTGGTAAACTACAGAGTGTCAGCAGTAATAAGTACATAAATAAGAACATTTGACAAACTCAGTCAAAATCTTTAAATTGTAGCTTATTTCTTATTTCTTTTATGGATAAGCAATGGCAAGAAGACTGAAGATAAACAAGAATAAGGGGAGTCTTGAGACCAGAATTGTAATGAATGCATATATGCTCTAGTATAAAATGCTAACAGTAACAATAGAAAGAATGAGAAAATATAATTTCCTTATATAACATTCTGACATAAGTATCAACCAGGTTCAGGTTAAATTTGGGTCACATCAATTTGGTTCAACTTTCCTAGAGTCACAATTCCCTTTAATATGCAGTACAAAAGCTTAGAGCCACCAAAATACCTTCACAGCATCTTGTAAAGCTACATATACCTATGTCTAACCCAAAAAGTTTGCTATTGGGCAGTAATCCCCCAAACCCTATAACCTAATATTTACATCAGCTTTATTTATAATAAATCCCAAACTGTAAACAACTTGTGTCCTACCAGTGGGCAAGTGGCTAAGCAAACTGGAATAAAAGAGAACAAAAACACAGTGAACTAATGATATACTAAGCAACTTGAATGAATCTCAAGGGACTTCATGGGAGTGGGGAAGGGGGAGCAAAACTCAAAAGACTAGGAATCATATGATTCCATTTATATAACTTCCTTGAAATAACAAAATTATAGGGATGAAGACCAGAGTAGTAGTTGTCAGGGATTATAGATAGCAGGGAGGAAGGTAGACGTGGTTATAAAAGGAAGGGCTTGTGTTGTTATGGTAACCATTGTGTGTACCTTGAGTAGTGTGGTAGTTAACACATATCTGCCTGTAATACAGAGAGAGGGAGAGAGAGAGAGAGAGAGAGAGAGAGAAGAAAGAGAGATCTCAATAAACTCTGTGAATGGTACCAATATCCATTTTCCAGGGATATTATACTTTGGATCATTATACCTTGGGGAAAATATGAGACCTTATTGCACTTTTATCTGCCCTTTCTATAATTATTTCAAAATAAAATTCTTTAAAAGGCAGGTCAATATATGTGGAGGCATGTACTTATTACATTCTGATATGGAGACTCATACTTACTAAAATCAGTTGCCAAATAAAACTGTAACATAATCCATTTATGGGGATGGGATTAAAGATGTAAAAAGTTAAAATGAAGAAAAAAGAATTTTACTTGATATACTTCTCTGGTACTAAATTTTTCACTTGCTATTCTTTCATATAGATTAACTTTTGTAATAAGCATCATTTTTATCATGCAAAAGACAAATAATACAATAAGAAATTATTTAATTCTTGGAGCTGTAACCTCTTTGTATAAGTATTAAATGATAAAATTAACATACATGAATAAAACTCATTTTTAAATATTTTTAAATTCATAAATTTAAATATTTTTTTAAATTCATATCCACTTTTGGATAACTCTAGCATGTTATGGACCCCAAATCCCATCCACAAATCTTGTGAAAGGTATGTGTGCCATGACTAGAAGCCCCTGCTTTTAAAACCTTGGATGCCTGCATGAGTGGAAAAAAGTAGGGTCTGGGGACCTATTGAGCATGTTCTATAATCACCCTAGGCTCTATTTGCTGTGATGCTCAGCTGCCCTCAAGTGGGAAATAAAGATGCATTCCTTTGTTCCTTTGTAAGTGATGAGATGGGAAACTCTGTATTGCAGCTTTAGGAACCATACCAAGGGTGATCATAACAAACATGAAGGAATACATTAACATATAAATAACTTATTATTAAGAGTACTTAGAACAATGTGAGGAAATGGTATAGTTCTTTGGACATTTGTTTACTAGCAAGATTCCAATTATTATGCTAGACATTAGATATAAGGCAGTAAGAAAAGCAGGCTTGTTTTTCTACCCATGAACTACTTGCTGGCCGACTACTAGCATGGGAATAACTTGCTTTATGCAAGTTATCCCAACTTGATGAAATCTTCAGTGTAGGATGTACATACCTAGGATATAGAAAAATTACAGAATCAGAATTGAAGTATCTCATGATATCAATCCTGAAAGGAAATACAGCAAACAAATCCATGATGAAATACCCAGTTCATATATTTTATATTATAAATGCGTATTATACACATTTTATCACACACAGAGAGAGAGAGAGAGAGAGACATATTCAACTGTCACATAGCTCATCCAGAATCCTTTTTTCAGATAAATATTAGATCCCACCTTCTGGAACAAATATATAAAAGAAAGCTAAATGATTCAATAATCCAGCCAAATGATATCTTACTATTATCTTTTAATGGATATCTTGGTAAAGGATTATGACAGTATATTAATAACACTAATAAGAACAAGCTTGGTGAAAAGACAAATGAAGTATTTTAAAAACCCTAAAGTTGAGAGGCAAGATGGCATTAGAACACATGTGAATAATAGTCAATTCTGTAGCTAGAGTGCCTGGATTGGATCTTGGACCTGCAACCTAACAGCTGTGTGACCAAGGGAATTACCTAACTCTCTTGAGGCTCTGTTTCCTCATCTGTAAAATTTATGCATGGTAGAGTTGAAATATGGGTTGAATGAGTTAGAGTGTTACAAAATGTTTGTCAAATCTTTCAGCAAACATGTTATATTAGTCAGGATTCTCCAGAGAAACAAATAATAGGATAGAGAAAGAAAAATAGATTTGTTATCAAGAATTGACTCCAGTGTGTTCAGAGATTTGAGAAATCCATTGTGCTGCCATCTGCAAGCTTGGAGACTTAGAAAACCTGGTGGTGAATCACAGTCCAACTTGGAAGTCCTCTGCACCACAGAGCCAATGGTAAAAGTTTCAGTCTACAGGCAGAAGATAACTGCTCGAGAAGTCAGGAAGGAAGAGAGATGACAATCTTCCCATACAGTTTGGATCTAGTCATGTTTTCAACAAATTACAATAGTGTTCAACCACTGAGAACAATCTATTCAGTCCTCCAAGTCAAACACTAAACTCTCCCAGAAACACTCTCACAAACACATCAGGAAATAATGTTTAGGCAGATATCTGGGCATCCTGTGGCTCAGTCAAGTAGATATACAGAATTAATCATCACATTTTTATTGAAGTAAAATTAAGTCCTGGATCTCTAGGCGAAACCATGAGACCTTCTTCAAAAAATAACTAATACAAGCCAGGGAGCAATGGCTCATAGCTAGAATCCTAACAATTTAGGAGGATGAAATATGAGAATCAAAGTTCAAAACCAGGCTGGACAAGAAAGTCTGTGAGGTTCTTATCTCCAATTAATCACGAAAAAGCTGGGAGTGGAGCAATTACTCAAGTAGTAAGTAAAGTGTAAGCCTAGAGCAAAGCACTTCAGGGACAAAATAGATATGTATGTACATACACACATACAAACATGTAGATATACATATACATATTCCTCTTGTTTGCCCTATAAGAAACTCATGCTCAGAAAACTGAAATTATAAACTCTGTGTGGTTGCTTATTCCTGTAATCCCTGAACTCTGGAGGGAAAAGAACAAGGATCATGAATTTGAAGCCAGTGTAAGGCTTCATAGCAAACTCAAGGCTGAGACTCCCCTCTCAAAACTCCAAGAGCTAGGAATATAGCTTAAAAGTACACTGCTTGCCTGGCCTGCATGAGGCTAGGTTCTATCCTCAGCATTGAATTTATTTTTATTTTTATTGAATTTATTGAAAATATTTGCAAAAGCCATATAGCCACTTAGAGCCAGAATTTGAACACAAATACTTGAACACCAAAGCTTACTGACTCTGGTGCACATGATCACTGTTTAAGACCATTCAAGTGGGGGGATGGAGATGCCAGCTCTGCTTTTAGACACATCACTGGACCTCCAGATGGATTTGTTCAATGGGCAGCTGGAAAGGCATGAAGAGGTCCAAGGGGAAAATCAGGGCTGGAGAATGGAATTCAGAAGCCTGCTGGAGGTTTTGTAAGGATTAGTGAAGTTACTGAAGTGAATAATCAATAACAGATCAGTTATAATTATTAACTTGCACTTTCATGTTCTGGGATGTAATCATGTTTGTTTGAAGAGCCAACACAGCAGTTTTAAAGGGATTCACAAACAGAAGAAAGCTGCTGTTCTTTCCAGTAAGCAATATTTCAGTGGCAAACATCCTGTGAATGGTTTGTGAGTACAAAGCAGCAAGCAAGTGAATAGCATTTTACAATATCACGTTCTCCTTCCACTTGGGAAGGAAGCATGATGCTACCATAAGCAGATACAAACAGAGCACAGATGCAGGCGCTGATGTCAGCGTAAACGCTGTCCTGTACCCAAAAAAAAAAATCATTCCCCAAGTACCATGCCTGCATAAATCTTAGGGATTTTTTTTATGAATAACATCCATTAGAGCAACCTCACACTGAAAATTTGTGTCTTGGATGTGAATGGATCTTTCTAGATAGTTTAGCTTTTCTCCAAATCATAATTTACACTTGTCTGTGCATCCTATCCAAACAAGGCATTGCTGCCTCAACTGTCTAAATTGCAGCTTGAACCTACTATGGATAAAGTTCAAAAATATAGTCTAATTATCATCCAGAAGGACAAAAATCAGTAGAACACCATTGTCCATTGTCATGTTGCAAACATCCAGCCCCAGATTCAACATTATTTCCATTTCTTAGCAACAGCAGTTTTCCACAGCCTACAAATACATTCTGCTATATACAATTTTATGCTTTGTAAAAGGTGACCTATACTTTCTTTTCAAATGCAGTTTCTTTAATGAAAATATTGTAATGTCAGTCCATGCAAAGCAAATGCATATTAATATGCGTTTACATCTGTCTCATATTAATATTCATGCCTGAATCCACATCCCTACACAAAGCCAATTTTCTGACCATCTGTGTGATGGCTGGTGGATGCAATGAATAAATTTTATTTGTGAGGGGAGTGATAAATCATGTATCTTCAGTTTTTCACCCACAATCTTTCCTCTTAGGTGCAAAAATGTTTTCATCGTGGTTTGGAATATTTAAGTAAATGAAATGGATTAACCCTTCAACATTCCTACAGATACAGGCAATTTTAGAAAGGCCATGCAAATGCAATCTCCACAACTAAAACCAAAAATAAGAGAAAGAAATTTACATTTGCTTGCTTAGATTTGACTTCTCCAACTCCTATGTGAGCTCCAATCTTTCACAATAATTTTTGTTGCTCTTTAAAATGTACTTTTCTCCAATGTAAGCTTCCTTGATGAAATCAGGACCTCCATAAAAAAAGAATATATTCCCAAAGAAACTCCTTACAGACATCAAGTATATCTTATGTGCAGCATAACTATACACAAAGAAGATTTCAGATGGGAAACAAGACTCCAAACAAGGAAAGTTACCAGTGTTTAGATAATGATCTTGGCACTTTCAATTTTACCCAAGTGAAATATTAATATTTCAGCATAACAACTTGTTTGTAAATTTGGTGATCTGTTGGGGAATATTGCATCCAAATTTTAGAAACAATTACCTTTCAGGATATTTGACAAATGCAATTAATTAACCTGGCAAACAGAGCCCGAAAGGAAGAACTAAATTGGAAAGCAATCATATCATGGTAAAGAGAGCCTGAAAAATGTTGCACACTTAAGAGAGAGTATGAATAATGAAAGATAGGTTGAATAATGAAAACTGTGCCCAGTGATCGAGGATGGTTTCCTTGTCTTTCCTCCTAGCAAGGATTTCTATGAATTCAAGAAAATTAGGCTATTAGTTGGAGCCAAACCTAAAGTTCCAGTTTGATTTCATTTATCTTCTCTGCATTGTACAGAGATGCTCTGAGGTTATTAAGAATGTTCAGTTTCGGGGGCTAGGGATATGGCCTAGTGGCAAGAGTGCTTGCCTCCCATACATGAAGCCCTGGGTTCGATTCCCCAGCACCACATATGCAGAAAACAGCCAGAAGTGGCGCTGTGGCTCAAGTGGCAGAGTGCTAGCCTTGAGCACAAAGAAGCCAGGGACAGTGCTCAGGCCCTGAGTCCAAGCCCCAAGACTGGCAAAAAAAAAAAGAATGTTCATTTGCAAATAGCACAAACCATAACTTCCAGGCCAAATCAGAAACAATTTAGGACTTAATTGTTCTCACCTCCAGGCTACTAAAGCTTTCTATTCCTACTGTAAGGAAACTGAGATGAATGATAAGGTCAACTGGGAACTTGCAGAGCTACCAATCTACTATAGAGAAACCACAGTTAGCAAATGGACACTCATATCATATCTGTAACAAGGTCTTAAATAAGATTTTTTTTTTTGCCAGTCCTGGGGCTTTAACTCAGGGCCTAGGCTCTGTCTCTCTCTGGATTTCTTTTACCCAAAGCTAGCACTTGAACCACAGCACCATTTCTGGCTTTTTCTATTTCAGGAATTGAACCCAGGTCTTCATGTGTGCTAGACAAGCACTCTACCTAACTAAGCCCCATTCCCAGCCCCATAAAATAAGCAACATGCACTTATTGAATAGCTGCTACCAGCAAAGCACCATCCAGAAAAGATCAAGATGTCAGTTGCCCTCAGAAAGCTTATTGCCTAGCTAATTCTGAAAATGGATTCTCCCATAAAAAGGCTGAAAATGTTCAAATGAAGGAGAAGACATAGCAGGAGAAGCTTGACAAAAATCCCAAAGCAGAAGTATTTAATAGAGGGAGGAGAAAAAATGGTAGAATGTATGGGTAGACCTCTCCTCTTATAGCTGAGAATCAGTGTCTAAGACTATACAAGCTAGTGGTAATTAAGTTGGGGAAGTACACAGAGATACATTAACTACCACTGAGTTACAGTAATAAGGTGACGATGATGATAAATACAAAAAAATAGTCCCTTAGTAACTTTCCATTCATTCTCATAGATGTCTTCAGAAGACAAGCAAGTTTGGTGCTTGGAGTACTTATTAAACCCCTTTTTAAGAAAGAGAAAAGCGGACCTAAAGTTTTAGGAATAAAATTGGATAGCATGTTGCCACCTGGATAAGGTGCAGACGCCATGTAGGAACTATGGCCCCACTAATAAACCTCCTTATGAACCTTCAAAAAAGAATTTGATAGCATTTGGTTCAGGGTGTTTGTTTTAGTAGAGTATTACTTCACTGGTTTGTTTGGTTTTGTTTTTTGTTGGTTTGTTTTTTTTTGTTTTTGGTTTTTTTTTTGTCAGTGGTGGGGCTCGAACTCTAGGCCTGGGCACTGTTACTGAGCTCTTCAGCTCAAGGCTAGTGCTCTAAAACTTGAGCCACAGTGCCACTTCTGGCTTTCTGGTGGTTAATTGGAGGTAAGAGTCTCACAGCCTTTCCTGCCCAGGCAGGCTTTGAACCACAATCTTGGATCTCAGCCTCCTGAATAGCTAGGATTACAGGTATGAGCCACCAGCACCCAACATATTACCTCACTTTATACCATATAAAGCATAGTTGGTCTTCTATTTGTGACAGCAGTACAAAATTACTTCTTAAACAAAATGCATGTAAGTTTTTTTAATTACTAGTTTTACAGTTAGTTGTGAGGAATTCATTCTTGTTTTGTATGGCACAGTATTCTAAGTTTTGGCTATAACAATCTAGGATATATTTCAAAATAACCTGAAGAATATAAAAGCTCCCAACACAGAAATTATTAACATTTGAGAGGATGAAAATTCCTGCTATCCTGATTTTAGCTTTATACATGCACATATAAATTATCATACTATATTCCATAAAGGTGTACAAATGCTATTTCAATTGTTTTGTGTGTGCTAGTATTTGACCTTGAACTCAAGGCATCGTACCCTTCTTGGCTTTTTCACCCAATGATGGTGCTCTACCACTTGTTTCCCAACTCCACTTATAGCTTTTTGCTGGATGATTAGAGATAAGGCCTTTCTACCAAACTACCTTTGAATCATGATCCTCAGATCTCAGCCTCTCGATTTTTAAAATGGTAAAAAGTAATATCAAATTTCAAATAACACATCCTAAAATTCTTATGTTTTTAGAAAACAAATAATAGAACTAGTTAATATGGTGGGAAAATGACTTAAAGTTAGAAAAGGCTAATGTGATGTAGTAATTAGCAAGATGGAAAAAGGACTTGGTCTTGGTCTCAGTCCAGAAATGTCTCTGTCTAGAAGACAAATGACTTCAATTCCAGCATTTTCTTTTGATTCAATTTGGTAATTTTATGTCTGTGTTTTCCTTCAATGTGTGGGGCTGGAGAGGCATCACTGAGGTCAATGTTTGTAAAATCTGTTTCATAGATAAATAGATACATACATACATACATACGTACATACATACATACATACATACATGCTTGGAGAATATGTGTGTATATATGTATATATATTCTTCAAGCAAATGTCACTTACATGCAGAAGAAACACTAAACTGGCATGAGAGATAAAGTAAAAAAGTAATATGTCACCAAGCCTGATTCTTCACAGATTTACCATAAGAAATATAAACATAAAATACTTTACCAGAGGCAAAAGGATATTGCTTGCATTAGATTACTCAGGATTTCATACCATATACTTAAGTATGATTTAGCATAATATTGATACTTGTTTATATTTACCTACCTATTTCACAGTGATATTGTAAGGATTAGTGATATAACATTTCTTAAGACTTCTCAGCTCCTAAAAGAAAATATACACTATAAAATCAAGGTAATAGTAATAATAGTCATCATCATAATAGAACTAACTGCTTATGCATTTTCAAAAATGGGCTCTAGATTGATGGAAATGAAATTAGGCTATAAGCTAAAAATGTAGCTTTCCTTACTGGTTAGAGCACAAAGACTTGGGATAGAATAATAGTAATGTTATCAAGGTCTACACTGGGATCTGAGATTGTTCATTTGTAACAACTTGCAGGTTGCTAATGCTTCTGTTCTGAGGCCACCCTTTTAGTAAGAATATCTTCAGCAATCTTTCAGAGTCAGATCTAAAATATAGGTAATTGGTTGCTAGACTTAGGTGTTGCTGATCTCTCCCTATTTGGGCCACTTTTACCCCTGGTATTATCATCGTCCAATCCACCACCTACATGAAATAATGGATTTACTGTCACTTTGCCTCACTTTTACTCCCAAGGCAAATATGACTTCCTTAAGATTTGACCAATAATTTATACTGAAAGGTAATTTCAGAATTATTAGTAACAACAAAAGAAAACATGATTCTTATAAAACAAGGGCTGGGAATGTGGCTTAGTGGTAGAGTGCTTGTCCAGCACGCATGAAGCCCTGGGTTTCACTACCACATAAACAGAAAAAGCTGGAAGTGGTGCTATGGCTCAAGTGGTAGAGTGCTAACCTTGAGCAAAAAAAGCTCAGGGTCAGTGACCAGGCCCTGAGTTCAAGCCCAGGACTTGCAAAAAAAAAAATTTAACAATATTAGGTGTATTCATCTTGTGAAATTTTGTTAAGAAGCAAAAGTGTGTTTAGTGTTATTTAAATAATTTCTTTTTTGGATATGCCAGTGCTGAGGCTTGAATTCAGGGCCTGAGCACTGACCCTTAGCTGTTTTGCTCAAAGATAATGTTCTAACACTTGAGCCATAGCTCCACTTCCAGATTTTTGGTGGTAGTTGGAGATTAGAGTCTCAAGTACTTTGCTGCCTTGGTTGGCTTTGAACTTTGATCCTCAGATCTCAGCTCACAGGTATAAGCTACCAGCACCCAGCTTTCATTTAAGTAATTTCAGCACAGCTAACAATTACACGCTCTGGAATGAATCGAAGTCAGAAAGTACTAGAGATACCTAAGCAAATATGTTTATCATGATACTACTCACCATAACCAAGTATAGAATCAATGAGATTCCTAACACAGTTGAATGATAAACAAAAAGTGGTATAAACATAAACAATGAACAATTATTCAGCCATGAAGAATAATGAAATCATATCACCTGAAGGAAAATGGAGATCATCATGTTAAACAAGACAAGCCAAACTCAGAACAACAAATGTCACATGTTTTTGCTCACATGCAAAATCTACATTTTTTTCTAAGACACCAAAATTAGAAGGGAGACTTTTTGGGTACAAGCAGGATACTAGCAGAGGTATGGAGGGCAAGAGATAGCGAAGGGGAAAGGAATACAATCAAAATACTGTATATCTGTGTATGAAAATCATCTCACTACCATGTTTATGCTGTTCCCCTCCAATGTTCTCACCTGCCAGCATTTAGGGAAACCCTGCACAGCACCGGATCACCTTTATACTGCAGAATGTTTTTACCTTTGAAATCAAACTGAAGTCAGATCTTTTCCACGAAGCTTCTGTGGCTCCTACTGCCACCTTCTTTTGTTTTATACTGCGTGGATTGCTGATTGATACTTGGCAGGAAGGGTACAAAGTTTGCATACAGGACAATTCATTAGCCACATAAAAAGGCTTCCACTCTCCCTCCTTGCAAGCCACAAGTCACTACAATCTTCCTGCTCTTCCATGCTACCTACTAACACTATGGAGATTTTTCTCCACTCAAGGTGGGTTGTACAGTTGAATGGATACCATCTCTGTAGAATCCATCAGCCTCTTCCTTGATGTCCCAGAGGGGGAAAAAATGCCTTTATAACCTCAACATCAGCTACCTGGACAGCCCTGTATAACTTCTGGCACTCTGGAGTAAGGGTGATAAGGCAAATTTCAGATTTACCTTGAAATAAAAGCTCACACATGAATTAACATCACTCTAATACCTCAGGACTCTGGATAAATCTGTCCTACCCTTTGACTTCCTGATTTCTTTAGATTCTATCTATGTCTGCTTTATGTTATAGGGATATTTTGAATATGTTCTTTTACCTCTGAAGGCATACTAACTTAAATCCATAAAATAAACTGACAGTAGATAGAAAACAGGGAAAAGAATGTTACCAAACTAGGCCTGTTCTGCCTACCACATAGAATGCCAGCCAGTAAAATGAGAAATTTTGCAAAAGAGGAGTTTATTCACAAGACAGCCAAGCATGAAGACTGGAGAACAGAGCCCAAATCCACTTCCCCAAGGGTAGAGTCTAGACATATTTATGGGATGAAGAAACAGGGTGATTTCCAGTATAGGGAAAGATAAGGAAACCTAGAATAATCAATGGTCTTTGAATGCATAATCAAACAACATCTCTTCATAAAACACATAGTCAGTAAATAGCAGTGTTAACATGCTCCACACCGAAGTGTTGGTCCTCTGATGTTAAAAGGTCATAAATTGGACATTTGAGCAGGGCCAAGTGAAGGGTCAGTGGTTTCAATCTCGTTGAGATAGACAAAGGCAGCCTCCAATCCTGAAAACAACTTAGGCAATATTTACCATCCAACCCACAGGTCAGAGGTGTTATCTACAACGAAGCTAATGGAAGTTTAATATATAATGCTTAGCTTCTTGACCTCTAAAGTAAGTGTTTTTAAAGTGAACTAAAATCAAGAACAGTGTAGAAGTCTAGAAGATTTATTCTGTTTTTCCTTCCATTTCAAAAAATACACAAACTTGTTACATGCCTAAAGCATGAGAGAATTAGACGCAGGGAGCAAAAATAGGTGACCCATATAGAGAGCCTAAAGGGATGGGGGATTGAGGTTCTGAGCAGAAAAGAGTCAGCAAAGGTTGAGAAGGGATATGCTTAGTAAATAATTTCCCAGGTGACACCAACCTGCAATAATCTCAGTGTTGGTCAAGTGTCAGACCCTCAATCTCTGCTTCCTGTGCAAAGACCCCTTCTAGGCAGAAGCAGGGAAGATATCAGAGAAGCTTCCATCTACCTTTGCTATTTCACTTCGCAATATAGATACACATAGATTCCTTTATACTGAATGGCAGCTTTTCAGAGCCATTCCTATTTCTGCAGAAGTCTGTAGTTTCTCTGAATAACCAACTCAAATTATTCCAGAGAAGAATATTTGGGGTGGAATATTTTACTCTCATAGTATCTCTCCTCCTTTGTTCTTCTCACCAGAGTGAGATGTAGCTCCCTTTTCTCTTACTACTCTCTCACAAAATGTCAGAAATATACAAATGTGTGAGACAGAGCTTGAGGAAGTGGCAAAGGACCAATGTTTAGTCAAGAGCTGAACACTTAATAAAAGAATTTCTGTTAGTAATAGACCACCAGTTCCCAATCTACTGAGATATGGTTCTCTTCCAAGAGCGTACAGATAATCACAGTGGATGGGGAAAACAAGAATTTTGAAAAGATAATAAAATGTAAGAACTTTAAAGAATAAGAAATGTTTCAAATTCTTAGCATAGATGCTAGATCTATCATTCTAGCTTTCTTCCTCAAATAAAAGCTTCATTAACCAAAGATTTCCCTTCTTTTTGTTTTTTCTGTTGTTTTCTCTAAAGCATGAGGCTTTCTGGACATGGTGGTACACACCTGAAACCTTATCAAACACTTAGGCTGAGGCAGGAAGATTGTGAGTTTGAGGCCAATATGAGCTACAGAGACCCTGTGTCTAAAAGCAAAACAAAATAAAATAAAAAGAATGAAGCTCAAAATCACTTTTACAATCACCTAGCTTACTGCAGATTCAACTTACTTTGTTGTACCAAATCCTCCCTAATTTAAGCTGAAATCACAGGTGGAAACTTGTCCTGGGTGCTGTTTACCTGCCACTACCACATGACGGGTACTACCAAGCACCTCCACATGAAGGACCTTACCTCCATGGGTTTCCAAGTTCTTACTGCCCCCAACTGATTTCTGTAGCTTGCACTCCTTCTTCTGCTATATTAGAAATCTCATGGGGAAAAAGCTCACAATTCTTACTGTATTTGTCCTCATGCTCCCAATCCCTAGTCCCAGTCCATAGAAGTCTTTAATGTCCTTCTTGACTGGTTCTTATATCAATCGGTCTTTGCTTTATTCATAACTGACCTCATCCACATGCATCCATAGCCAAAGTACCATATGTTAGTTCTTCTGTTGGACTAAATAAAGAAAAGAAATTTAGAAAAAGCTTCACACAGCATCTGGGTAATAATTATCTTGTATTTATAATAGAACAGATTAATGTCCCCGCATTAATAAATGACTCAAATGCTGCTCCAAGGACTGAACATTATTATCTAAGCTTATTACTAAACCCACTCAATATTTTAAAAAATAATGTCTTGTGATCTAATATGGCAGAACAAACCCAAAGTGTTCTTGAATTTGAGTGAAAAGCAAAACTATCATCTACTGATATGAATTCACAGGATCCTGTGATATTGAGGACGATTGGCTGATGGACACTAGAACGGACAAATACAACTACAGTGCTCAAAAATAAAGGGTGGGTTTTGTTATCTTCTTAACTCCCTGCCTGGCTTCTCTCTTAATATTCAAACCTAAATCCCCTTAAGCTTGTGCTTTAAAATCTGGCCATGTTCCAGACACTTGCACCTTCCCAAACTTGGGAAAACATGAGAGCTTCAGGCACTATACTGGCACTTGGTAGAACTTTAATATGGTTTCTAAATCCACTCTGGCATTGGTACCCTATTTCCCAGATAAACAGGCTTTATCTTTGTAACCCTGTGTCACTATCTATCCTAGAGGAAAGTCAGAGTCCCAAAACTCAACAGCTGGAAATTTCACCTCCAAACTCCACAATACATATGACCTGACTGTTCATCCTGTTCCACAATGCAACTCCAAGTGTCACCATTCTATGCCAGACAACTTCATGGCAAATCAATTGCCTTCCTGGAATCTTCATATTTGCTGGTCTGTCCCTGATTTGGCCATTACAAAACTTAAATTCAGTATGATTTGTTTAGTGATACTTTACCACTTCCTCCCTCCAATCCCAATCCTGCCCACAGTAGACTTCAAATGCTCAGCCCTTTAATCAGAGCTTTCCAACCCTTATAATATCATAGAACACATGAAAAATAATATTTAATGTTAATGATCAAACTATTTACAGTGAGAAGTGAATGTCCCAAGGAAAAGTTTCCAACTGACTCCTCCCTCTTCAGCTACCCTTGGCCAAGAGTGTATCTGTAGCAAACTGGTAATCAATTCATGTTCTGCTTATAGGCCTGGTCTCTTAGCTTCCCTAGCTGGCCTGCAGCCTAGAACCATTGTTCTAATCGTTTGCTTTTGTGTCACACTGGGTTTTCAGTTCTTCTAGTTCTTGGCCTTGAACAATATCTCCACATGGTTTATCAACTTGGTGAAAAGCATAAGGGATGCAGATGTGGAAAATGAAAAGAGCTTTTTCCTACTAAGTTAGCTGAAAAAAAACTACTTTCTAACTGAAAAATGAGAACCTCAGAAATAAAGCCAACTTGAAAAGTAAGACTTCTTTCCTTTCCTCAGTTGCCCTGCTTCCCACATAGATTTATTCTTATTATATGTAAACTTTTCAATCATATCAACAGCTTCCACTACATGATAACTACTCTAGGCCAGGCAAAGTGCTAAGCTCTTTTCAGGCATCACCTCACTGATAATTCAGATGATCTTTGGAGTGGCAATTCTTCTCATTTTATAGGTGAAAAAAAATGCAGAAGCTAAAGATTAAATGAGTTGCCCAGAAAGTGATGACTAGGGTTTAAACTCAGCTCTGACTGACTCTAAAATCAATGTTCAAACTAAGGTAGATCATATGAATCATGTAGTATTTATAAAAACCTATTCCATAGGCCATGTTTTAAAGATATCTATCCTACTTCTTTATTTCCTCTAAACAAATTTGAATGTGAATTTTGTTTTTCCTGATGTCAGGGTCACTTCAGTATAATGCCTCAGGCTTTCACCAAAAACAAGAAGAAAATTTCCCTCTAGTTCAAACTTCCGCAAGGGAAATGGACCTACAAAACGGTTACCTTCTCTTGATGATCAACTAAAGCAAAAAACAGCTCCTTTCTTAAGAAATTATCCTACCAGAGCTGGGCACTGGTGTCTCATGCCTGTAATCCTAGATATTCAAGAGGCTGAAATCTGAGGACTATGGTTCAAAGCCAGCCCAGGCAGGAAAGTCTTATCTCCAATTAACCACCAGATAACCGGAAATAGTGCTATTGCTCAAAGTGGTAGAGTGCTAGCCTTAAGCAAAAGAGCTCAGGGATAGCACTGGAGGTCAAACCTGATGACTGATTAAAAAAAAAATTAGGGCTGGGGATATAGCCTAGTGGCAAGAGTGCCTGCCTCATATACATGAGGCCCTGGGTTCGATTCCCCAGCACCACATATACAGGAAATGGCCAGAAGTGGCGCTGTGGCTCAAGTGGCAGAGTGCTAGCCTTGAGCAAAAAAAAGAAGCCAGGGACAGTGCTCAGGCCCTGAGTCCAAGCCCCAGGACTGGCCAAAAAAAAAAAAAAAAAAATTACCCTGCCAGAGCAGCAAGCACTCAGTGAGATTACTGTGGTTAAGTTTTCTTGTCAGTGGCAACTTTACTTCTTTCTTATATCTTAAGCTTTGAGCATTAAGTAGGGAATATTTTTTCTGCCAGGTGCCAATCCAGGCTACTCAGGAGGCAGAGATTAGGAGGGTCACATTCTGAGGCAAAGACATGAAAACCTGCCTTAAAAAAATATATGAATTATCTTCTTGGTTTATTCCCCCAATTATATCAAGTTAGTGGAAAGGAACTAATGTATCTCTCTTTCTTCTGGTTCATCAAATTAAGAACATTACCTAAAGTACCACACAAAAACACATAAATTGATGATGGTGGTGGTATTATAATAATTAACACCTTATTTCTACTATATATATATATATATATATATATATATATATGTCTTCTTCCCATCTGCCGCCCACAACAAAGAGGTATGACAAAACAAACTGAAAAGAAAGAGGAAAGGAATTCTGTTGTAGGATTTTAGGCAGCCTAGGTTTTACCTTATTTGCAGCCAATTCAGTCAGTGCTAACGTCCTTTTAAACAATGTTTTCTCTGAAATATCAATGACGGTTAAAATAATTATGCTGGTAAATTTTCCTGTAGCTATTACCTCTTCTCTTCTAGCTTTTAATAAATCCTCAATACTCTTAGTCCCAAAACAGTCCTGGGTGTGTTCACTATTGGCTTTAATGGCATTGTCTACATCCACTTCTCTTGCAAGGTCTGGACAGTACATACACCCTTGGGGATGCAAGCTTGTCTAGTTATAAAGAAATGTGGCCTAGTTATATTTTCAGAGATCTCACATAAATAATTCTTGCCTACAAAAGAAGCAATCAAGTCATCTTTCTCATGCTTAATTCCCCTTTGGCTCTTGAAGTGGTAAACTCCTTTTGGCATAAGGGCAGACGTTTTTGCCTAGCTTTCCTATGATAGTATTTTGTCCATAAGAAAATGAGGCTTGCAAAATATTTGTTGACTAAATGAATGACCATGTGAATAAGTATTATAAAGTCAAAAGCTGAAAATATCCTTCAGTCACATCCAAAAGTTAACATGAAGCTGTTTCATATTTCTATGGAATCAGCTTTTAAATAAATTGTGTTAAATACTGATTCCACTGACATTTTTTAAGGGCATTGAAAGTACCTGCAAGTTGGGCACTTCCTAAGAATCAAGAAAAAAATGTTTTCTTGCCTTACCAATAAAACTTGGTAAATATGATAAGTCCATAAAATAATTTCCTGCCTAGACCCTGTAAAATATTTAGAGTGATCTTTTTCAAGCTTTTATTTATATCACACAGTGTTTCTCAATTGAGATTCTAGTAGCATTGTATCATTAATTGCCCCCACCCAGTGCAGCAAACATAGCATAATTCCTGTCCCCTGCCAATGACTGTGGTGCTACCCAGTGTGATCTCATCAAACACCACCACATATTCTCAAGCCTCCACTTGCCTATTCTAAGGTTGGTGCTGGTGGTAATGCTTGTAATCCTAGCCTTTAGGTGGCTGAGATCTGAAGGAGTGTGGTTCCCAGTCTGCCCAGACAACAAAGTCCACAAAACTCCATGTCCAATTAACCAGCAACAAAAACTGAGCTGAAGACATTGGTCAAGAGGTAGAACACCAGTCAAGAAAAAAAAAAATTGAGACCAAGAATTCATAACTCCACACTAAAAAATAAATTAAGAAAAACCTATACTAATCCATGAAATAAATGATATCCAACACTTGTCTTTTTTCCTTAAGGATAAAGTCCAAATTTAATCATACCCAATGAAGTCTTTTATGACTCTCCCCATTGCCAATCTATATGCCATTGTGTTGGCTGTGTTTTTTTACCCCCTGAACCTTCACTCTTACTTTTCCCTCTGTTTCAGATGCCCTTCCAATCTTTGCTTCCCATATCACCTGACTAGTACGCAACTTGTATAGAAAACTCAAGAATCTCCTCAAGCTCTGACATCAGACTTCATCCTTCAGAATGCAGAGAATCTCCCTTTGGGATCTTCATGTTCTAGGCAAGTCACAAATCTGCTTCAGCTCTCATGTCTGTAAAATGAATACAATTATCTGATGCTTGATTGGTTTACTGTTAGAATTAAATGATAAGATAATCTACATTAAACATCTATTATATAGTCTGGCACATAAAATGTGCTCCTTAAATATTATCCCTTATCATTTTCTGTTATTGTGTAGGCATAATTACCATATGCCAAGCACTGATAACCTCAGATAACAAAGAGTCCTGAGATGTGGTTCTGACTCTAGAAAAACAGAAAATAGATATGAGCAACACATACACAAAACACTTCTGGATGGGGCTGGGAATGTGGCTTAGCGGTAAAGTGCTTGCCTAGCATGCATGAAGCCCTGGGTTCAATTCCTCAGCACCACATAAATGGAAAAATCTGGAGGTAGAGTTGGGACTCAAGTAGTAGAGTGTAGAGAGTAGAGCAAAAAAGAAGCTCAAGCCCTGAGTTCAAGTCCCAGGACTGGCAAAAAAAACATTTCTGGAAAGGTGATCGGCCTTGATGTGTTGTCATTGTTCTTAGAAATAAATCAGTGGACAATGTAATAAAGGTATGAAACAGAAAAACTCAGGAGAAAAGATGTCTCTTAGTGGTGAATGATCAGTCCTACCTAGCATCTCTGCTCTGTTCCTGAGACGCAGGCATCCTCTCCACTGAATCTCTCTTCCTCCCCCGCCTCCACTCACTTTCATCCTCCACCTATAAAAACCTTCCTTTTCTCCTGGGCTAGCTACAAGACAGCCAGCACAAAGACTTTATTTAAGCCCTGCCTCCTCCATAAAACCCAACACCTATTCCAAACTTCACTTCCCTCCCTCTCATATTCAATGAGAGGGTCTTGTCCTACTCAGTGTATTCTCACAACTGGAGGTAAAAAGATAGACATCCTTTTATGCATTGTATTGTGCAATCATAAAATAAGAAATACAATGGGCATAAAAGCCCATCCCAAGTAACCAAAGAAACCATGAAAATTCCAATATCAAAACTGGCCAGGGCTGGGGATATAGCCTAGTGGCAAGAGTGCCTGCCTCGGATACACAAGGCCCTAGGTTCGATTCCCCAGCACCACATATACAGAAAACGGCCAGAAGCAGCGCTGTGGCTCAAGTGGCAGAGTGCTAGCCTTGAGCAGGAAGAAGCCAGGGACAGTGCTCAGGCCCTGAGTCCAAGGCCCAGGACTAGCCAAAAAAAAAAAAAAAAAACTGGCCAGTAATTCAGGCAGCATCTTAGTCATTTTAGTGCAGTCAACTTGCCATGCTGTTTGTCAATGCATTCTTTGCCCTCACTCCTACTCTCAGACCTGACAGGATATCTGTGGATGAAACATAAGAACTTGTTTTCAACATGTACTCCACATGATGATTAGAGTAAAGATAAGTTGAGGAATACTAGCTTGTCCCAGTTTCTACTGCTAAAAATCGAGGTACATAAAATTTAGTAGTGTGAAATAACAACTTTATTATTCTCACAGTCCTATGAGACAGAAATTAGGGTATGGAAAGGGGAGGGTGATTTACCTGTGTTACTCAATGCCTTGAAGTCTTAGATATCCATATCTGAGGTGGGTTTCCCACTTGCCACTGCCTACCAGCCATATGACCTATATGAGGCCACTCTAGCCTGGTAATCTCGGTGGTGATTCACAGTGGCCCTTTATAAAGAAGCTAACTATTTTCTTTTTTTTTCAAATTTTTATTATCAATCTGATGTACAGAGAGGTTACAGTTTCATACATTAGGTAGTGGATACATTACTTGTACTGTTTGTTACCTCATCCCTCGTACCCCCCCACCCTCCTCCCCCTTTCCCTTGCCCCCCATGAGGTGTTCAGTTCACTTACACCAAACAGTTTTGCAAGTATTGCTTTTGTAATTGTTTTTCTTTTTTTACCCTGTGTCTCTCAATTTTGGTATTCCCTTTCAATTTCCTAGTTCTAATACCAGTATACATGGTTTCCATTTTTCTAGAGAGCATTCCAAGAGCACTGGGTGGAATTTACCTGGCCTTTCTAGCCCAGCCTCAGGCTCATCTGGCTTTTCCACAGCTGCATTCTAGGAGTTGAAGAAGAATTTAGAATTAAGAAAAAGGTACATAGACTCTGTTCCATAGGAGTATTACCAGAAAATTTGAGGTCATATTTTTAAACCACTAAATGTCTTGTTTCCATTTCTAATATGAACCTATGAACTTAGCTTTTCTCTAGATTTTTTTATATTTGTAAGGTTTTGACAAAAGACAGACAAGTATATGAGCTACTGGCTACCTAGAACCCATCAGTATTCTTAGATGATACTCAAATCTTATGAGAATACTCTACTTTGTAAAGTTGATCTCTAATACCTTTTGTTGTAAATAGCCCTTGTTAATACTATGGTAAAACCTATTGTCTCAATACATCCTCTCTCCAGATCTCTGCAAAAAGGTTTAGGAACATTGACAAGGTTTTGCTTGTCTTTTTTATTCACATAAAACTAGTCTTAAAATCCTTGTAGTACATTGATTATAAATTATGCCCTCTCCCCAGATATGTTCATATAAAATATTATACTCTGTAGTATAGAGGGGAAAAAAAGAAAAAATGTTCATCTTTTGTTTTGACCTGTGTCTGCCTTGTTTATGCATTTGAATGTTTTATTGATGTTCTTGTATATAATTGTCCACACTGTCATGCAATCCATTCAAATGCCTAAACATTATAAATACACCTATAATTTTACACTACTTGGGACTACGTAGAAATTAGATGAATTAGGGATTTGTATACTTTGATGATACTACACTAAACTAGTGGTGCCCACTAAGTTCAAATTTGAGGTATATTAATCACTTTGATACCGTAAAATGCACAGATGCAGTAGAATAATACTTCCTGTACGATTGTGGTAGCAAGTTCTATTGGAACTTTATTTATTTTCTCCAAACTCCATCTTTTTCTTTTTCCTTTCATATAAAATAGGCTGGGAGGATGGCATTTTTGAGGAATCACACTATCTACTATGAGACATTTACCACATTAGTAATATTATTCAGATAAAAAGGGTTTTTTCACACAATCAACCACTTTAGCAATGACACAGGCCCAGTCACACAATAATAGCCCTTCCATATATCTCATCTAATTTAATATTTCTGCACAATTTATATTACTGAGGAGTTTCAATGAATACTGTCTATTTGCTTTCTGAAAACATAGTATATTTTCTGTAATTACATTCTGATCACATTTCACAGAAGAAAATACATCTGGCCTATGAGTGATATAAAATGTGTATTTCCTGAGGGGTGTGTAAAACGTATATAAATCCCAGCCCCTGTCTGAGATTTGCAGAGATGCAAATACATAGGTCACTTGTGCACTGATTTTTCTTTGTGATTAGGGAGCAATGCTTGCAAGCTCTCTGTGGTATAATGAGATCATGGGCAGTTTGGCTTATGTGCATAAAGACTTAACTCCTTTATAAGTAGTCCCTCTGTCCCTGTACATTAGGTACCTACATTGTCTTAAAGCCCTAGCCTTCCATCTACATTTATTTGAGGAAAAAAAATCAAAGCAATGTTATTTCATCTAGTTTACTCAGACCAAGAGGAAGAAAAAAATCTATCCATATGCATACAGTTGTGTGCTACATCCATGGCATTAAATAAATACAGTATAGCAGCTCTCATTTTTAATGGCTCATTTTTTTTTTCTTTGACTGCCTTCACCAATGAAAGTGTAGTCTGTGGAAAAGCACCCTTCTGGATAATCCATTGTTTCATTTTAAGTCATTTTTATCATGGAATTCCCCCTGCAGCAATCCCCACCACCAGCCATTAGCTGTGCACATCTGCCCACAGTAATGACCACTCCTGTGTACATACCTGACCGTCATCTCATTTAGATTTTGCCCAGAGGACACTAATGCAATGTCTCCAGAGCCAGCTAAATTCTGGACTGTTGACATGTTAAGGTTATCACTTCATTTGGTCTTTAGAAGTGGATTAGGAACATCTGAGGTCGAAAATAGGTCAGATATGGTATGGGCCTTACCTGTGTTCACTCTCACATACATATGTCCTAGCAGAATGTATGTCTTGTCATAGCCCTCAGAATGTTATTGCAGTTCTGTCCAAAATACAAATAAATAAATAAATAAATAAATAACATTTCAATCCTGTCCCTTCCTCTGCTCAAGTGCCAAAGTTCATAAATATGTTAGTCATTTTATATCAGCAAATAGAAATGTCATATATTATATTTAGATTTATTCTGTCTCACTTTTATTTTCCTTTGGTAGGTTGGGGTTTTTTTGTTGTTGTTGTTGTTTTTTTTTTTTTTTTGCTTCTTTGAATGTGTCCTAGTTTTTTAAAGACATTTGATTAAATCAATGGAAATGAGAGGACTGATTTTAAATTTCTTATTAAATATATACCCAGATCCTTGGCTCTAGACCCAAAAAGATTGGTCTTTTTTACTAGATTACAAAGGACTATAAGTCAGTGGCAGCAGAAGTATGCACTGTTCTGAAAGATAAGAGAGTTGTCAGGAGACCACAGAAGTTACCCAAAAATTGTGATGACCAAGTATGGTGATACATATCTGTAGTTCCACCACTTAAAACACTGAGTCAGGAAGAGGAAGGGAGGGGAGAGGAGAAGAAGGGGGGAGGAGTGAAAAAGGGAAGGGAGGGGAGGTGAAGGAAGGAAGGAAGGAAGGAAAGAAGGAAGGAAGTTTTGTCACAATGCACAATGGCTAGACTAAAGCTCCAGATGTTCTTTTTGGAAAGGCAGATAGTGTGATTTGTATATGGAAGATGAGGGACTAGGAGGTGCTTTAGATTTTTATGTCAACTCATATGCAAATATCTTGAAAGACATTCCTCATATTCCTACAATGTGCAAAGGCTAGACAAACTTAAAATTCATTTTTTGACTCATTATTGGATTAAAGTGGCAAGACAAACTGCCTCCTTGAAATTTGAAAAAATAAGCACATACCAAAAGATACAACAGCCAAGATTCCTTAAGCAGAAACTGTATAAGCTCCATAAACTGGTAAGAATAGCTAACTAGTAGTTTTGATGAATTGCTGAAGACTGAGTGTAATCTAGTAAAGGGTGAGATATGCCTGACAAGGGACAGTCCCAGGGGCACATTTTTCCAGGCTTTCCTTTCTCACAATGAGCATATTTAAAAGTCCTACAAGGAGGGATTGACAGGTGACAAGACAGAAAAGACTATACCTCTAGAGGAGGCATAGAAACACATGTGGCTGCCACAGCCTAAAGTCGCAGGCTCCCTAAAAGACTGAACTTAATTAAAAGATTATAGAATACCCCCTCTCTGTTTCTCTGTACACCAACAAGCCTTGATGTAATAACATTTGAAAACAGGTAAAGGAAGTAAGAGATCCAAACAGTCTCAAATTAGCAAAGTGGAGAAAAGCCTCAAAACAAAGTGGAGGGTGAGGGGAATGGTATTGAAGCCTCTGACACTGATAGTTAAAATAAGTATTAAGTACAGCCCAATTCCCAGGCATTCAATATAAATATATTAAAGATTTATTTTCTCACGTTCCTACAACTCAATAAAACAGATCTACTTTCAACAGAAAATCACAAAGCATGCCAAAAGGTGAAAGAGAGAGAGAAATTGAAAAGAAAAACTATCATCAAAATCAGACTCAGATATGTCGGATTTGTAAGGTGAGATGGAAAAAGTAGATGGATAACAAGTAGGAAACCATGGGCATTATACATGGAGAAATGAACACTCTAAGAATCAAAAGAAAATATACTGCCGGGCGCCAGTGGCTCACACCTGTAATCCTAGCTCAGGATACTGAGATCTAGGGATTGAGGTTCAAAGTCATCCCAGGCAAGAAAGTCCATTAGACTCTTGTCTTCAATTAACTACCAAAAAAGCCAGAAGTGGAGCTATGGCATAAGTGGTAGAGCACTAGCCTGGAACAAAACAAAACTCAGAGACAGCACACATACCCTGAGTTCTAGGCCCAGGACCTGCACCAAAAAGAAAAAGGATGGGTGGGAGGGAGGGAGGGAGGGAGGGAGGGAGGAAGGGAGGAAGGGAGGATGGAAGGAAGGAAGGAAGGAAGGAAGGAAGGAAGGAAGGAGGAAGGAAGGAAGGAAGGAAGGAAGGAAGGAAGGAAGGAAGGAAGGAAGGAAGGAAGGAAGTGGGGGGAGGGAGGGAGGAAAGAAAGAAGTAAGAAGGCAGGCAGGCAAGAAAGAAGGAAGCAAGGAAAGAAAGAAAGACTAGAATCAAAAACACAGTAACAGGAATGAAAAATGCCTTTGGCTCATTAGTAGAAAGAGTTGGGCCTGACTCTTAGAAGATATATCTGATAAGTCCAGCATTCATCAAGGTAAGAAACATGGTTGGAGGAGCCAGTTTAAATTCAGCGTAAAGATGTTCTGCATTTTTTTATCCAAAAGAGATAATTTCCAAGGTAGGTCTATTTCGTAAGTATTAACAAATACAAATGAACTGAAAGTTGGCATACAAAAAGAAGAAATGTTCAAGGTACCAAAGAGAAGTCAACTACAACAAATGGTTTAAAAAAATAACTGTTGTAATTACTTTCAACATGCCATGTGAAACCATAGCTTCTTTGTTAATGATTCTCTGCTGATGATTCCTGTGGTTGTACCGCACCATCAGTGAATCTTATCTGAGTATATTGGAAACTGTATATACTGGTATTAGAACTAGGAAAGTGAAATGGAATATCAAAATCGAGAAACAAAGGATAAAAAGACAAACGACCACAAAAGCAGTACTTGCAAAACCATTTGCTGTAAACCAACTGAACAACTCATGGGGGGAGAGGGAAAGGGGGAGAGGGGAGGGGGGAATGAGGGAGGAACAGTACAAGAAATGTACCCAAGGTCTAACGTATGAAACTGTAACCTCTCTGTACATCACTTTGACAATAAATAAGAAAAAAATGCAGTATGGTTTTGGTATCTGGCGACTGTTGGCTATTAGAGCCGGGTATTTAAAGCCAGAGAACCTGGAAGTCCATGGAATATTAGGGAATAACTCAGATTGCAGGGACAGAGAAGAGTCTGTTTGGGAGCTTGGGTTTCTCCCTGTCAGGGACAGAGTATGATGCAGAGCAAAGACAACAGTTTTAGGATAGAGAGCTGCAGTTGGAGAATTATTTCTGTTAAGATAGAAGACTTGTAAAACAATTCATTAGAGGAGCATTAAAAAACACATTTGTGAAGTAAGGTTTCAAAACTAACTGGTGGGGGCTGGGGATATGGCCTAGTGGCAAGAGTGCCTGCCTCGGATACACGAGGCCCTAGGTTCGATTCCCCAGCACCACATATACAGAAAACGGCCAGAAGCGGCGCTGTGGCTCAAGTGGCAGAGTGCTAGCCTTGAGCAAAAAGAAGCCAGGGACAGTGCTCAGGCCCTGAGTCCAAGGCCCAGGACTGGCCAAAAAAAAAAAAAAAAAAAAAAAAACTAACTGGTGGAAGCCTAGTGCCATGGCTCACACCAATAATCCTAGCTACTCAGGGAGGCTGAGATCTGAGAATCTAATTTGAAGCCAGCCCAGGCAGGAAAATCTTTAAGGCTTTTATCTCCAATTAACCACACACACACACACACACACACACACACACACACACCAAAGTAGAGCTGTGGCTTACTAGCCTTGAGTGAAAAAAAAGCTAAGGGACAGTAACCAGGCCCCCAGTTCAAGCCCCAGGACCTGCACACACACACACCCCAAAAGTAACTGGTGGGACTGGGGCCCTGAGCACAGGTAGGAGTGAGTCCACTCCTTCCATTGAAAGACATACTTTCTGTATCCAAAAGAGAAAAACGAAAAGGCTATGAGCACTTATAAATTTGCAGATGATGCTTTAATAGGAAATTGGAAAAAGTCATACACTGATACAGCCACATTATTCTGTTTGTAGTTTATTTCTATTTTATTTTGTTCTTGATTTGAGCACGCTCACAAATATATGTACATATATCACACAAATACTTCTGTCGATCTTTATTTAATGAAAGCTTAAATTCTTTCAGCATTTTGATTTTTAAAAAAGCAATCATCTGGGGCTGGGAATATGGCCTAGTGGCAAGAGTGCTTGCCTCATATACAGGAGGCCCTGGGTTCGATTCCTCAGCACCACATATACAGAAAATGGCCAGAAGTGGCGCTGTGGCTCAAGTGGCAGAGTGCTAGCCTTGAGCAAAAAAGAAGCCAGGGACAGTGCTCAGGCCCTGAGTTCACGGCCTAGGACTGGCCAAAAAAAAAAAGCAATCATCTGGGGCTGGAGATATGGCCTAGTGGCAAGAGAGCTTGCCTCGTATACATGAGGCCCTGGGTTCGATTCCCCAGCACCACATATACAGAAAACGGCCAGAAGTGGCGCTGTGGCTCAAGTGTCAGAGTGCTAGCCTTGAGCAAAAAAAAAAAAAAAGGAAGCCAGGGACAGTGCTCAGGCCCTGAGTCCAAGTCCCAGGACTGGCCAAAAAAACAAAAAACAAAAACAAAAAAAGCAATCATCTATTATGCACATCATATATCCAGAGATCCCTTCATAGAATAGCCATTCTCAATACTAAAAGAACAGCTCTACACCAGATTTTTAAATAGCTAAACAAAAGAACCCTGGCCACAAAAATCCAAACCAAACTAATTTAATTTCTGAACAACTAAACCACCCACATGCACCCTGTTCTCTGACTATTTATTAGCATTCATGTCCACCTACCTTGGAAATCATCTTTCCTAGTCTCCCAGCATCTGTCTTGAACCAAGCAATATATGTTCAATTTCCTATCATAGATTCCTCCCCAGTCACATCTCTCTGAGTTGGAAAAGTTATAAACAACTTTTGGCGGTTCACATCTTCCTGTTCAGATATTCCCTCCAGTGTCCCCTTGTTGGGTATCACAACTGCAGATACTCCCCCCACTGAGTCTGCCTGGCCTTGAAGACGAAGCCCCACAATTCCCAGCTAGTGGCAGCACTCCTGTGTGTCTGGTTTAGCTTTGTTGTCACCTCCCTGGCTCTCATGCTGTCAGTCATCATTTCTCACTTCTATCATTATGACTTGACTTGCAACCTCCTCTGCCCTCTTTCCGTTTGCTGCTTCTTAGCTACTCTGGGCTTGGAAATGAAAAGAGAATAGTAAATGGAAATCAGTGGAGATGTGAGGTAGTGCTAAAGAGCTGGCTTTTTTGCAGAGGCATTGAGTTTCCTCGCTGCTGTTTTTGCAGCACAAAGCCATGTTGCAGACTGACTTTTGGGCATGGGTGCTATTGTAGATATTTGAGGGTTCCTTAAAGTAAAATAAATGTCAGCATTCCTTATGACAGAGGCCTCAAAATCAAACTTCAGAAAAATTAATAAGCATTGCTCTCCTATGAACTGGCTGGAAAGAATCTGTCCTAGCATGTTTATTATCTTGTATTAGCAAAGTGTATCCCCAAAATTAGCATATATAATCAGAAGTTATAAACTTATATTTTCTCTCAAGCTTTTATTTTGGAAAGTGTTCCTAATTCTTTTGTCTGTTTTCACACCAGGTAATATGTTCCAGTACACAGAATTGATGACCATCTTCCAGACAACCCCAACTTGGTGAAGCCCAGAGAAGAGTTAGAAAAGCAAATACCCATTCAGCTGATTCCCCAGGAGTACCCTGGCTAGAAGACAGGGAGAAGTGTCTAGTAACTGCTCCATCTGTACCAGTCATCCTCATTTCCATTATAAGCCGCAAATGGCAAAATCAATGGGGAGAGATGAAAGTAGAATATAAAGAGACCTAAAACTGCTACAAATCACTGCTGTACCCTGAAAGGCCTGAGCAGAAATTCCTTAGAGAGCTTCTCTCTGAGAAAGGCTCTGCTATTCAGCCAAAGTGCTAAGCTTCTCCTGAGAGACTCTTCTCCTGAGTGGACAAATAGGCTCCCAGTACCTCTGAAGACCTCCCAGGGAGCAAAGAATATCCTGTGCACCAAGCTTCCCATTCCCAGAGAGGCCCCCAAGCACAGGGGACATGCAGAAAAGCACAGATGTTCTGTTCAGAAATGGCAAATGAGCTGCCTGCCTAAGACTGCAACCTACAGGATTAGGGAATTGCTCTGTCAGGCAACAGGTATGGAAAACAGAAAGAGGTGGGAACAGCTCCCCCAACTCTGGCTTACTGTGTTCCTGGAGAGAGGGAAATTCCCATTGCTACCAGGGGAAGAAATCAAATCCACACACATTGCCTGCTGCTTTTTACTCCTCCCTCACTAGAAGCCATTTTAGAAATACCCAACTCTAACTTCTCCCATATTCATTCTCAGTTCTTCAATAACTACTGCATTAGCTGGGCATCACTGGCTCACACCTGTCATCCTAGCTACTCAAGAGGCTGAGATCACAGCTCAAAGCCAGTAGAGGCAGGAAAGTTCATGAAATTCTTATCTCCAATTAACTACCAAAACGCCAGATGTGGAACTGTGGCTCAAATAGCCTTGAGCAAAGAAGTCCAGGGACAGCACCCAGACAGACCCTGAATTCAAACTCTACTACTGGCACGAAAACAAAAATGCAAATTAAAAAATTCTGTGATAATTTTTCCACATATTTAACAATTCCTTAATATGGTCCAGGTATTTTCCCAGTTACTAAATCCCTGATGCAGTCCAGCATATATTCTAGAGAGGGACCAGAAAGCTAGACAAATATACAGTGAAAGAAAGACATAGACCGGTGTTTTGAAGAAGAATAGAGATAGGGAAATTAAGGAATGAAGCAGTTACCTTTCTGAGGAGACAATATCTTTGTTGTTGTTATTTCCAGTGTACCATATGAAATTATGCCTTTTTCTTTTGTCTTTCTTGCCCATAGTTTTACAACCCTGATGTTACTGTAACTGACTTTGGTCCACTGGGTATTATATGTACATTTATTGGAACTAGGGAAGAGGAACACCAAAATGGAGAGACAAAGGGTAAAAGGTGAACCAAAACAATAGCAATACTTACAAGGCAATATGCTTCTCAGGGGAGGGTGAGGAGGCAATCAGGAAGGAGAGAGGGTAGTAGAAAAATGAAGGAGGAGGTAAACAAGTTTGATAAGAAATATACTCATCGCCTTACATATGTAACTGTAACTCCTCTGTACATTACCTTGACAATAAAAATAAAATAAAATAATATAGACACACAAAGATAAAAAAAATAATTTGAACAGAGACATGAAACCTAAGGATGATCAGTCATGGATATACATGGAAAGAAATATTCCTGGCTGGAGAACAATGAAGAACATAGAGCTTCTGTGGCGAGAGGCTACATGGAGTAACACTAGGAAGAGGAAGAGGCCAGAATGGGACATTGGATTTTGTTTCTGTTGTTACAGCAAGTCATAAGAGTGAACATAGAAAAACACTCAGAAATGATGTTTCACCAGCTAAGTAAATCACTTAGCACATAAAAGTTAACACATAAAATTAACTATCACAGTTCATTTACTTAACTTCATTCCTTATCTGTGAAACTGGAGTGATATTTAGCACCTATCACAAGACTGTTGGGAGAAGAAATGAAAGACTGCATATAGAATATTCAACTCAATTCCAGGCTACGTAATGTCTGTCATTTTATGATTGAATTCAGAAGACAGAAGCTGTAATCAATAGGTCATAAAGCAAAAAATATGACAACAATCTATTTTGGCTTCTTAAAAAGACTTACATATTCTTCAAAAAATAACATGCAAGGGAAAAGAATAAAAAATACCCCCAGGTCACTGTAAGTAATAGATGTTTTATCCACTCTGTGTGGAGCCTGATTCTGTCTTTTTGTGGTTTGCAGGACTTACGGCAATAATTTAGCTAAAAGCAGAGCTTACAAGGCTTTGTAGCATCAGTGACTAGCAGTCTACAGGACACTTCCAGCAGGTGCATCCTCACCCAGAGTTTAGTCAGGGCATGGCTGCCTAGATTGTTGACACCTGGTGCTTTTGTGGTGCATATTCAATCAAGGGTAATGGCAAAAGAGAGGCCTGTGTCTCGATAGAGGCTTTATGCTATGGGCCTGAGTAAACCTGCATTATCCAGCTGCACTCTACAGGCTCAAATATCACACACCAGGCAGTAACTGTGCTACATTCCTGGCAGAGTTTCAAGACACTCTGAACTTGTGTACCCCCTTCCCAAGAAGATCTGTTGAGAAACCAAGAGAAAGTAAAAAAGAGAGTAATATCAAATGCCTTACTTACTACCTGATGAGTTACTGTTTAACAGATGTAACTTAAAGTGAAAAATCAAAGGATTTTTCCTTTCCGTGAACAAAAAGTCATCCTTAACTCTTCTCATTCTTTCTACTTCACCTCCAGTTCATTGATGCCATCATCAAAATATACATATCCAGGATCTGAGATTCTCTCACTCCCTTGAAAAATCACTATTACTGACATGGCTCATGGCCAGAACCAACATCATCCTTCACCTGGAATCAATGCTATGGGCTCCCAACAATTCTGTTTCAGCCCTCCATTCTCAAGGGTAACCAGAAAGCAGAAAATACTTACTATCTGGCCTTTGTCAAAAAAAAAAAGGGGGGGGGCTTACCAGCCTCTGAGCTCGACCACCAAAATACAAAAAGCAGAAAAGCAGATATTATTTTACCCATCATCATCTCCCCAGCACATACCACTCTGTCTGTCACATAGTAAGAATTCAAAAAAATATTTGAGTAGCTAGGAGATTTTCAAACTATTTCAGTGACTACTTGAATAGGTCAAATAATAATTGCAGCATGTACCAGTAAGTATCACATCAGGCATAGTAGGGTACACCTGTAATCCCAGACATTCAGGAAGTAAAGGCAAAACAATCTCAAGTTTGAAGCCATTCTGGACAAAGCTAATGAAACCTAATTTCAAACACAAAGAAATGTTCAACATCTCTATCCATAAAGAAAATGTAAATCAGAATAATGCTGAGATTTCCCCCTCACCCCCATTAGAAAGGCCATTATCAAGAAAACAAGCACAAATTCTGGCAAAGATGCAGCCAAAGGGAACCCTAATACACTGTTGGTGGGAATATAAACCTGTTCAAACACTCTGGAAAGCAGCATAGAGGTTCCTTAAAAAGTTAAACAGAATACTCTATGAAGCAGCAGTTCCACTCTGGGTAATTAACCCAAAAGATTATAAACCAGGACACAGTAAAACCATCAGTACAACCATGTTTACTATTCACCATAGTCAAGTTACAGTACCAGCCCAGATGCCCCTCAATAGATGATTGAGTCAAGAAAATGTGGTATAAATACACAATGGATTTTACTCATCCATTAGAAAGAATGATGTTGTACCATTTGTAAAGAAATGAAAATACCTGTAATAAAATTATATGAAGTGAAGTAAGACAGGTTCAGGTGAAAGTTAGCTGTATCTTATAAACTTATAAGTAAATATGTTGGGTGGTAAGTATAAAAATGTATAAACTGAAATATAATAGAATCAAGGGAGATCTCAAATAGTGTACTTCTTTAGAAAGGCAAAATTAAAGTTCAGCAAAATAAAACACCAGGAAGCAGGTACTCGAACAGAGTGGAATGGGGTCAAGAGGAAAGGGGTAGATGAATGAAGAGGAGAGGAGGGGAAGAATGCAGTCAAGAATCCAATATGTATCATACAAAATTAAGAAGAGTGAAGGAAGAGGTGGGTAGGGGAAGGATGGGTGAGAATGTTGAAAGAGGTGATATTGATTAAGATGTATTTATTTATAAACAGTTTTGTTGCATGAAAATTCCCTTGTACAACTTCTTAAAGATAATAATTTTTTAAATAAATAAAAATAGTGCAAGGCCCTAGGTTTGATACCCAATACATTTAAAAATAAAAGCTATCACATGCAAGGAAACATCCTAAGTGCTTAACTATCAATAAATCATTTATTTAATCCTCACAATAATCCATAAGGTGAGGTCTGTTCTCATCATCTTTGTTTTATAAATGAAGAAACTCAGGCCAGAAGTGGTTAAGTGGCCTGGGAATGTGGCTTAGGGTAGAGTCCTTGCCTAGCATGCATCAAACCCTGGAATTGATTCCTCAGTACCACATAAACAGAAAAAGCCAGAAGTGGTGCTGTGGCTCAAGAAGTAGAGTGCTAGCCTTGAGCAAAAAGAAGCCAGGAAGGGTGACAGGCAAATTTGTGAAGGATTCCAATTTTTTTTCTTTCTTCCTCCTGGTTTTACCCCTGATGTCACTGTAACTGATTTTGGTACCCTGAGTATTATATACACTTATCACAGTAGTGAAGGGAAGGGGAACATCAAATGGAAATACAAAGGGTAAAAGGCAAACAATGCAACAGCAATACTTATAAGACAATATGCTGCAAACCAACTATACAACTCGCAAGGGTGGGGGAGGAAGTTGGGGAGGGGGAAGTGGAAGAAAAATGAGATACAAGGTAACAAGTTTATAAGAAATGTACTCACTGACTTACATATAAAACTGTAACTCCTCTGCACATCACTTTGACAATAAATAAATAAATTTTAAAAAGAAGAAGCCAGGTACAGTGCTCAGGCCCTGAATCCAAGCGCCAGGACTGGTAAAAAAAAGAAAAAGAAAAGAAAAGAAAAGAAAAAGAAAAAGAAAAAGAGTGGTTAAGTAACTGACCTGCCTACTAAGTAGGAGAAATTTGGAATTTGAATTCAAGCAGTTTAGCATGAAAGTCCAACATTTTAACGTCTCTTCCACACTACCGAATAGCTGGGCAAGGCATTGGGCAACTAATCTGTTGGCTTTTCCATGTGCCTTTCTAGAAAATATCTTATGTGTTTTTAAAGGTTGAAAACTACTGAACTCAATCTAATTAAGTCACTTTCCAGCTTAGTGTTCTAAAATCTACTTCTAGCAAGAACTAAAGATAAATACGTTTTTAGAAGTTGCAACCTCTGTCCCTGACTTGTGTCCCCCTTATCTTCACGTCCCAAACGATTCTTGCCTGTGTCCACAATTGGACCCACCCCTAACAGGAAATGAGGAAGGCTAATTGCTTTTGAAAGAAAGAGTAACCAAAAAAAAAAAAAATCAATTGAATGCTCCAAAATATAGGAAAGAAATTGAATCAAAGGGATTCAAAATCTAATTTAGCTTTTAATTGCTTCAGTTATACTCCAAAAGCACAGAGGATGAGATGGAAAGTGCACAGCACATGCAGAATCCCAAAGACCAAATCTGCAATTGGCATAACCGTGAGGTGTTGTGAAACTCACTTCAAATGCCAAGGCTCACATCCCTGATCCACTCTTACTTTTCAGCCTGTGAGCACATATTTCCCAACACAGAGACATCAATAAGCAGGCCAAGGATAATCTCTAGGTCATTAATTAAGCCCTGTGTACAGGCATGCACACGATACCATCATACATAGCATACGGAGCCATAAACACTATGTGGAACCAGCAACTATAAATTATGAGCATAATTCCCTGGAGCTTCATAAACCATAAAAACGAAGCTCAAGTGGTTTGTGTAGTCATTTGAATCCCAGAAGGAAATACAACACTGTGATTCAAAAGTTGCTTATTGTTTATTTTTATATAATGGATGGATCCTACTTCTCAATTCATGCATGCCCTCCTCCCAGTGGAGCCGTCCATCCAAACACTGTAGCTTCCTGTCAGCCATCCCCTTCCCCACCTAATTTTCCTTCCTCCCATGTTCTCCCCCTTCTTATCATAAAAGATCTCTCCGTGGTAGGGGCAGGGAGGGCAGCCTAATGGTAGTTTAGGGTTGCTTTTCAACTCATTAGCAAATTTTAATAATTCACTTGAGCAGTGTCATTCTGGTGTATAACCAATAATATTTTGCATAAAATGCAACACATTTAAAACTGTGTTCCATGTGTGATGACATTCAGATTCTAAACTATAACTGTAAGAAGGCACTAATTTGTTGTCATTTGTTTGTGGGGCTTTTTTTTCGGGGGGGGGGGGCTTGTTTTGGGTTTTGTTTGTTTTCTGAGACTGAGTATCACTATGGTGTCTGGATTGCCTCCATTCCAAAATCCTCTCACCTCAACTTCTCCAAAAGGTACAATTACAGAAATATACTGTTGATGTATCTCACCCATCTCCTTTTCTATTAACTTCCCTAGAAATTTGTTCTTCACCTTTGTCCCCATTTCAACCATCTTTGATCTATCCTTATCATCTCCTAAAGAAGATTAAGACAGGCAGACAGAAGACAATAGGAAGGGGAAGAAGAAAAACAGGAAGAGAAAGAACAAAGGTAATATTAAGAAGAAAAAAAGAAAGAACATAGAAAGATGTCACTAGAAATAATAATAACATCCTTTTTTCAGTGCCCACCATACAAATATTGTTCTAGGCTTTTTATACCCAGTAATCCCACAAAACTATTAGAGAGTCATATCTAATTTTATAGAGAGGACACTGAAGTTCAGAAAAGTTATGCAATTTTCTCAAGTTCACAAAGCTAGTAAGTATGGAGTCAGAGATTGAATCTAAGACCAGAATAAATAAATAAATATGTATGCATGTATGTCTGTATGTATATGTATATATAGTTGTGGTTATAGTTATTTTGAGATAAGGTCTCACTTTGTAGCCTAGACTGGCCTTGAACTTGAAATCTGGCCTCAACCTAATGACCATTGCCACCTCATCATGCTTAATATTTTTTAAATAATTTATTCCCATCCCCTGTCCTCAGACTCTTCTAGTCTCCATTAAAGATGTGCATCTTTTCTACACAGAATGAGATTTATTATTCTACACAGAATGAGATTTATTCATTTACTTTTGGGATATGGCTATAAGAAATCAAATGTTTAGTGACCATGGACTGTGTGCTTAGAAATGACAATAACCAGAAGGAACTCTTCTTCTCTCAAAAAAAATGTGCATTTAAAAAAAATAAATAAAAATAAAACAAGTCAGGACAAGCAAGGAATCAGGTAAATCCAAGTTAAAGCTTAATTCTTCACTGTGTGTTAGGCATGCCAATAATTTTCTCAACTGAATAAATAAAAAGATAGTATCTGCTTTTGTGGGTTGTAGGAGAGTTAATAATCTCTATTTCTTACCAACTGTATGGCCTCTGATAAGTGGCCCACTGGCACATTGCTTCATTTCCTCATCTGTAAATGAAAGGAGCAAATGTTCTTCTCATGAGATCAATCTGAGAATTTAATATGTCACTGTATAGAATACTTTCTTTATTGTGACATATAGTGCCTTCTATGTAGTCAGTGCTTAGTGAATGCTAGTTGTTGCTCTACCTAAATCACTTATCCCATGTCACTTTGTAAATATTAAATAGTATCTTCAATAAATAAGACAATAAATCATTTCATCCAAAATTGTATAACACAGACTAAAATAATATATTTTAAGCTGGGGGGCTGGGAATATGGCCTAGTGGCAAGAGTGCTTGCCTCATATACATGAAGCCCTGAGTTCAATTCCCCAGCACCACATATACAGAAAAAGGCCAGAAGTGTTGCTGTGGCTCAAGTGGCAGAGTGCTAGCCTTGAGCAAAAAGAAGCCAGGGACAGTGCTCAGGCCCTGAGTCCAACGCCCAGGACTGGCCAATATATGTGTGTGTGTGTGTGTGTGTGTGTGTGTGTGTGTGTATACATATATGTATATATATACATATATATACATATATACATACATATAATTTTTTAAGCTGATAAACACTCATGTAAGTGAAGCTGGTAACTTGAACAGATATTTGTATCTGTTCATGACGATATTATTAACAAAAGCCAAAGGGTAGAAGCAACTCATGCATTCATTAATTTATGAATGCATAAGTCAACATATGCAAATACATATAATGGATAACCTGACCCTAAAAAGAAAGGGAAATCTAACAATGCTACATGAATGAACATTGAAGACACTACACTAAGTAAAAGAATGCTGTCACAAAAACTCTAGACATTCACACAGTGAGACCCAAGGAGATATTCTTAGGGTAGAATCACAAAGGCTCAATAGCAATGAGCATATGAACACATAAAATGATGCTTATTGAAATGAACTCCAAAAAATGGAACCAAGAGAGTTTATGTTATTTTTCTTCTTTTCTTTTCTCCTTTGTTGCTGTTTTTGTTTTCTTTACCTTTTGTCTTGTATGTAAGTTAATCTGTTTGGGGAAGGGAAAGAGGAAGCTCAGGTATGGTGAGACAAAGGTATGGTGAACAAATCTAGCAGTGATTCTCACTAAACACTATGTTGAAAATAAACTATACAACTTGTGGGGGAGGGAGTTCAGGAGAAAATAAGGGAAGAGGTGACACTGTTCAAAAAAAATGTACTCATTACCTTACTTACATAGCTGTAAGCCCTCGATTAATCACCATTACAGTAACAATTTTAAAAAAGAAAAAAATGAATCCTGTCACAAAAAGAAAAATATTGTGAGTCTACCTAGAGGAGGTACTTAGTCAAATTCATAATATCAAAAAATATAGGGCTGGGGATATAGCCTAGTGGCAAGAGTGCCTGCCTCGGATACACGAGGCCCTAGGTTCGATTCCCCAGCACCACATATACAGAAAATGGCCAGAAGTGGCGCTGTGGCTCAAGTGGCAGAGTGCTAGCCTTGAGCCGGAAGAAGCCAGGGACAGTGCTCAGGCCCTGAGTCCAAGGCCCAGGACTGGCCAAAAAAAAAAAAAAAAAAAAAAAAAAAAATAGAATAGCAGTTGCCAGGGACAAGCACAAAAATTTCAGAAACATAGGACACTGTGAAGAGAAAAAATGGCTAGAAAGGCTCCTAAATGAATATTGCATGAGAATTAAAAGACTAGACAATCTGGAGAAATGAAATATTCTTTTTGAGAGAAACATGAGTGCCCAGGTATAAAAAAGAAACAAGATGGCAAGAGGTGTGCCTGGTCAGAGCAAGGCATTATGCTGGAGAGCTGGGAACTGTAGTCTCTCTTTTTCCTGACCAACAAGTCTCACTTGTAGCAGCTACCACTAGCTAGGTTACAAATGAATGCCAATTCTCAAAAATGCTCTTTCATATCCTTACATGCTTCCTTTTTCTTGGCAATCCCATTTATCTGTCAAATTTCATTTCCTCAAAACTAGATTCTAAGGTTACCACCTTTATAAAGCCCACCTCAGCTCCAAAACCTACTCTATGCGATAAATATCTCTTCTCCATAAGAAGTGATGGTCAGGAAGGGAAGGAGAACATCAAAATGGAAAGACAAAGGACAAAGAGTGAACCAATGCAATACTTACAAGACTATATGTTGTAAAGTAACTGTACAACTTGGGAGCAAGGGGAATTTGGGAGGAGGGAAGGCAGGAGAAAAATAAGGGAGGAGGTAACAAGTTTGACAAGAAATGTGCTCTCTACCTTATATATCATATGTAACTGTAACCCCTCTGTATATCATCTTGACAATAAAATTAATTTTTTTTAAAAAAAAAAAGGAGTGATGGTCATCAAGATTGAGCTGCTATATTTTCCTTATATCCAAGCCGTAGTACTACATGCCAGTTGCTTTGTTCATGCACAATAAATACATGTAAAGGAGATTAATCACGGAGGATCTGAGTAGTAAAGTTGAGACCTGATGTACTACATTCTTCTCAAGTCTGTGACGATGATGACATGAATGGAGATTGAGGAAAAGTAAGTCCAAGAACACAAAATGGACTGGAAGCCTAAGAGACTGAGGTCAAGAAAGCAAGCTAAGAGGACCATATCAGAGTCCAGGTAGGAAATTATAGGGATCTGGATTAAGTAATTAATGTTAGAATGGAAATATGTATATTTAGAAAGAAAGCATCCTACACTTAGTAAATTATTGAATGTGAAAAGTCAAGAACACAGAGATATTTGAAATGGATTAAAATTTTTGTTGCAAATGGATGAAGTTTGTGGCTGCATTGATTGAGATGGAGGGATTGTTAAAATCAAGGTGGTTACTAGGCAGAATTCTGATCCAAGTGAATCTAAGCCTTAGTTTATAGGAAAAGGGAAGGACAGAACAAGAGGGTGGAAGTCCTGACTGAACAAATTCACATCATTCTTTAGGCTGTTACCTTGATCTTTTGTATGCTCCTTTCTTTTGTTTTCCTGTCTTCATAAAACAATGAGACTATTTGCCCATGTTTGGTTTTTTTTAAATTTCCAGGACAGAACTTCTTTAAAAAAAAAAAAAAAAGACAAGTTCAATTTTATACAATATCCAAATGGAAATAAATAGAATGAAATTTCCACTTAATGAACTTAACATCCTTCTTTGAGGGAAAGAATTACCTGGAATATATATTAGAAAGCTGTCTTTAAGGTCCCTCTGTGACTTTAAACATGGAAAGACATGTCCCTTACCCAGCTTTTCCCTGCTGTGGTACGCCTTTGGGCCAAGACTAACTTTGGCCTTTTGCCTGGCTAAATGAACTAACCAGAATAAGTTGAAAGCTTAGAGGATTCATAAGTCTAAAAGAAATCAGCCAAGGTGTTTTCCAGATTTCGTATAAGAGGCATATATTTTTTATCATGACCACAACTTGCATAAAATATAGTTTAGACTAATGGAAGTTCATACTGTAAATATACATTGGTAGTAAGCCCAGTTACATAACAAAACCATGATAAGAAAGAAGGAAACACTTATCTCTCCCTCCAGGAAGGAGGTAATTGTCTGACTGTTATCCTCCCAAACACAAAGAAGAAAACCAAATGCCAGAAAGCAGGATTTCACACTCTTGTATAGACTGATTCACACAGGCAGTCCTGGTCCAATGCTATCAAGCATTCTCACAACACAGAAAGGCTACCCATGGTCAAAGAGCTAGGAAAATATATGCAGAATTGTTTAACAATTAAATCAGCACTATGTCATTGCTGGACTTCCTTGGAGAGAAATTTTTCCTCAGACAATCAACAAATAATTTTAGATGGGTGGACTACCCGCCGACTGATAATAGAGATTTTCATGAAACTCAAGTCATAAAACTCCAGGAAATGAAATAAAAAAAGCAAGGTAAATCACCACCAGTTTATTTATGTTATTCATACCATTCTAATTGTAAAACTCGATCTAAAGATGATATTCCCAGCAGGATTACAAAGGTTCCATCTCAGCGCCTCCCCACTGTTTCCAAAGACACATGTGCTCATAGAGGCATTCCCTTCATCCACACAGAACAGAGCCCCTACCCTGCTCAAAAGACAACAAAGACTTATTCTTCCCTGCCTGCCTCTGGATTAAGTACCAGTAAACATTAGACTCTCATGATTTTAAACAAGTCTAGAAGAGCAGTCATTTAAAAGTTCCTTCTCAGACAGTACAAACAAAATTCATAAACTGTAATTCTGGAAAATAAATGCTCACTGCTTCCTAAGTGCCTCTAAATGCCAGTTCTAGGACTGGGGAGATATTCTTAACCCAAGAAAAATGAGAAATATAATAATAATGTGGTGCATATTTCAAAAGACAAATATATTGGATATAAAAAATCCTCTTTTAATAATATATACTCCTCCTACTTTATGTATTTGAATGCTATTTGATTTATAAATATAAACATACTGGCTGGGAATATGGCCTAGTGGCAAGAGAGCTTGCCTCGTAAAAATAAACATACTAGATTTTTTTTAATGTTCTCACTAAATACAACTTGTCAATTCTTAAAAATTGTTGAGAAATTATTACTAGTTGATGAGATTTAAAATACTGGTCCAGATTGCTTGGTCCAGGTCTCTTTTGCTGTTTCTTTTTGTTAAAAATTATTTGGCCACAGATGGAAGAGCTGAGTTCATAATACTCCTCCTTCATCGTGTGCTACTGTTCTCAGACAATAAGGTGCTTCCTTATTATTCTATTCTTCCTTATTATCCTTATTCCTCTATTATATGTCCCCTTCATTCCTGATCCACACTTGTGTTCCACTCCCCTGAACAAATATCTACCTCATAAATGATGTAATAAAGAAAAATGGTAGTCTGTGTACATTAAATGCATATTTATACAACTCAGTATAAAGTCTATGTGCATATGCAGACAAATACAAGCAGTTCTCTCATTCTACAAATGAAGTACTTAAGGACCAAAGTTATGAAATAACTTGCCCACAGTCATAAAAAGACTAGGTCAAAGCTAAACTCAAATACAAACCCTCTTATACCTTTTGTATTTCAATAAGGTCTTTTGTTATTTCCCTAAATGAAAACACACTCATACTGTTAAAAAAAAAAAGGTGGAAAATAAAATTAATTATCCATATTTCATAAAAGTGCTCATAAATTCTCAAAACTATGTTATGAATTGATTTCTAGAAAGTTCTAAGCCATTGACATATCTGGGGTTGAGCAATCTAGAATATCAAGAGTTAGAACATAATTTATAAGAATCCTCCAACTATGTTATCTTTGTAACTTCCCTGGGAAATACTCAGGAGTAATGTTTACTTTTTAAAAAGAAAGGAAAAGGAAAAGTGGTGAGTCTGTTATTCCTAACCATTTAGAAGCATGTAGGATTCCTCTAAGCTCATCCTTCCTTTCAATTCTCTAATCTCTCCTTTCCAGAACCCAAAGAGAAAGCAATTGCCTCAAGTTCCACCATTCACAGTATTTTTGGGTTTTTGTTTGTGTGCCAACCTGAGGCTTGAATTCAGGGCATGGACTTGCCTGCCTGAATTACAAGTGTGAGCCACTGGCACTCAGCCTCAACCTTGTCTTCAAGGTTGATGTTGGGAAAAGATCCTCTTTATCCAAGTCAACATATATTAGAGTCTATGAAGAATCCTCCCTGGACAGGTCCTGAAAAAGCTACAGACTGGAGAACTGTACATATCATTTTTCACTGAAGTGGCTGTGTCTAGTACATGTCTTTTATTTTATTTTATTTTATTTTATTTTATTTCCTATTTCCAAATATAAATCATGGGCAGTTTCATCTGTTTAAGAAATCGTATTGTCAAATGGCCATCATCCATAAGTGAATGTCTTCAGTGACAGGCTCCCTGGTCCTTTTAGCTATGACAATGGAGCCTTTTAATTTTTTTAATCAACAGTGTGGGAAGAGTCCCATCTGGACTTTGAGGTCCCAAACTTAAAACAGCAATCCCTCCAAAAATCCAATAACCAATTTTACTACTTAACACAGCCCAGAAATACAGTCTTGTAAGTTTGTAAAGCCAAAGGGAGCCTTAGACAATCACACTATCTCAAGAGGTTTAGTAATCCTTGTTTAGGAGTATCCCAAGAATTATGTCCTCTAATTATCAACCTGAGACTGATACTGTATGGTTTATTTAAGCAGAAATGATCCTATTTGCATAGCAAGGATGCTTTTGTTACTGTGTGACCTAAGACTACTTTGTTTTTAACTATTTGCATCTAGCACTAATTACAGCTCTCCTGCATCATTCTGTGAGCCAATCTGACCACAATGGGACTATATATCTTTTTAAATGCTTATGTCTTTGATTCCTTCATCTTCGGATTCTCTTAAAACTTACTATAATGAATAATGCTTCAGTCTCTATCACATTGCTTTCACTGTATTTGTATACATCTTCAGATATAGTGTCTTACATTTTAAACGACAAACCAGTGTTAAAGTGAACCTATTTCACAGCATTCTCAAAGAACTTTGCTATTTTACCTGAACCACATATCACTAATTTGTTCTCTGCACCAATTAAACAGAATGCCTTTGTGCCTCCCTGCTTTGATTATTTATTAGAAGAAAAGAAAGAAGATCCTGCTTTCATAAAATAATTTTTTAGACAAAAAGATGTCACAAAAGATAAAAGCCAAACTCAAAAAAATAGAAAAGGCAGCCGGGTGCCAGTGGCTCACATCTACGATCCTAGCTACTCAGGGAGCTAAGATCTGAAGATCACGATTAGGAGCCTGCCCAGACAGGAAAGTCTATGAGACACTTAGCTCCAAAAAAACTACTCAAAAGAGCCAAAAGGGGCTGGAAATATGGCCTAGTGGCAAGAGTGCTTGCCTCATATACATGAAGCCTTGGGTTCGATTCCTCACATAGAAAAGGCCAGAGGTGGCACTGTGGCTCAAGTGGCAGAGTGCTAGCCTTGAGCAAAAAGAAGCCAGGGACAGTGCTCAGGCCCCGAGTCCAAGCCCCAGGACTGGTAAAAAAAAAAAAGCCAGTGGCACAGTAGCTTAAGTGATAGAGTACTAGCCTTGAGCACAAAGAGACTCAGAGAAAGCACCCAGGCCCCTAGTTCAAGCTCCAGGACCAACAAGTATATGAGGCAATTCTACTGAGTTAAAAAATTATTCTACGGATAAAATTAAATACAGCAAAATTTAACAAGCAGTTTCTTTCCACCTAGCTTATTGCATTTTAACTGTACACTAAAGATATACATATATATGTATGTATGAGCAAATATGTATACACACGTGTATGCATACACACAAACTTTCCAGTGTGCTTCCTAAGCATAAGCACAATTCAAGCAAAAGCACTGGAGTTCTGCTTTTTACTTCATACATACCACTCACTGTGTGACTGAGCAATAACTTAATGACTCCAAACGTCAATTTCCTCATCTATTAATGGATTGTAGTTATTCCTAGTTAACAGAGCTCTTATGATGATCATATGAGACAATGTGTGTCAATTGTTTAGCCCATTGCTGCCATGTAGTGAGGATTTTAAGTTCCACCCATCACCATCACCGTTACTGTTCCTACTACCAGTGTCACTGTAATTATCAAGTTATAGTACATTTAGAGGTTAAACTACCAAAAGAAGTAGTGTATGAGGATAATCTTCAAAGGAAATTCTTTACCATAGCTTCCTGTTCCTGGTTACCCTCTTTTGAGACAGGTAAATTCTCCAAGAGAACTACTGAGTCTTGTAGAGAATAAACAAAGATAGTACACAGTGTTTTATGTCTGGAAGTTACTCAACTTATAAGGTTATCAAGCCACTCTTGTTATCAAGGACAAATGTACTTTAAGGATAATTCGTGTATAGTCCACCATACTGGTTTCAGTAGCCTACATATACAAAGAAACACAACTTATATGTTATATGTCAAAGAATTTAGAAACTCTCTAGACTAGTTAATAATATAAACTATATACTGAACTAGTATATAGAAAAATACAATGAATATGCAGCAAACTGTGGGTTTGGTTGGTCAAGAACTTTCCAAAGTAGATAGACCTCAAGATCAGTCTTGAAGGAAGCAGGAAAAAAAGTGCCAGCAGGAGCTTTACAACTACTTTATAACATTATAACTTTATATATAAAATTATAACTTTAAAATCCTTATAACACTGAGGCTCATATGGCTATCCAGATTGTTCACATGAAGAAACCAAAGATAGGAAATCCAGCCTATAAAGACACTAACAAACATTCCTCTAAAACAAAACCGCAAAGAACCAATAGCCCCATCAAAAAGTGGGCTAAAGACTTAAAAAGAGACTTCTCTGATGAGGAAATGAGAATGGCCAAGAGACATATGAAAAAGTGCTCTACATCACTGGCCATAAAAGAAATGCAAATCAAAACAACAGTGAGATTCCATCTCACCCCAGTAAGAATGTCCTATATCAAGAAAACTAACAATGACAAATGTTGGAGGGGATGTGGCCAAAAGGGAACTCTACTTCCTTGTTAGTGGGAATGTAAACTGGTTCAGCCACTCTGGAAAGCAGTATGGAGATTCCTCAGAAGGCTAAACATAGAGCTCCCTTATGACCCAGCAGCTCCACTTTTGGGCATCTATCCAAAAGACCATAAACAAAATCATACTAAAGCCACCAGCACAACAATGTTCATCGCAGCACAATTTGTCATAGCTAGAATCTGGAACCAACCCAGATGCCCCTCGGTAGATGAATGGATCAGGAAAATGTGGTACATATACACAATGGAATTTTATGCCTCTATCAGAAAGGATGACATTGCCCCATTTGTAAGGAAATGGAAGGACTTGGAAAAAATTATACTAAGTGAAGTGAGCCAGACCCAAAGAAACATGGACTCTATGGTCTCCCTCATAGGGAATAATTAGCACAGGTTTAGGCAAGTCACAGCAGAGGATGACAAGAGCCCAATAGCTATACTCTTATGAACACATAAGATTATGCTGAGTGAAATGAACTCCACGTTATCAAAACAATTGTTATATCACTGTTGTAACTACTGTCAACGTGCTATGTGTAACTGTAGCTTCCATTATTGATGATTCTCTTGTATCCCCTTCCTGTGGTTGTACCTACACTATCTCTGTATCTTATCTGAGTATATTGGAAACCATGTATACTGGTAAACAGTGGTATATAGGGTAAAAAAAAATACAAACAACTACAAAAGCAATACTTGCAAAACTGTTTGGTGTAAATGAACTGAAAAACTCATGGGGGGAAAGGGGGAGGGACGAGGTAACAAACAGTACAAGAAATGTATCCAGTGCCTAATGTATGAAACTGTAACCTCTATGTACATCAGTTTGATAATAAAAATTTGAAAAAAAAAAAAAAGAACACACTAAAGCCACCAGCACAACAATGTTCATCGCAGCACAATTGTCATAGCTAGAATTTGGAACCAACCCAGATACCCCTCAGTAGACGAATGGATCAGGAAAATTTGGTACACATACACAATGGAATTTTATGCCTCTATCAGAAAGAATGGCATTTCCCCATTTGTAAGGAAATGGAAGGACTTGGGAAAAATTACACTAAGTGAAGTGAGCCAGATCCAAAGAAACATGATCTCTGTGGTCTCCCTCACAGGGAATAATTAGCACAGGTTTAGGCTAGTCAAAGCAGAGGATCATAAGAGCCCAATAGCTATGCCCTTATGAACACATAAGATGATGCTAAGTGAAATGAACTCCATGTTATGGAAACGACTGTTATATCACTGTTGTAATTACATTCAACATGCCATGTGAAACTGTAGAATCTATTATTGATGATCCTCTTGTATGCCCTTCCTGTGATCATACCTTCACTATTTCTGTATCTTATCTGAGTACATTGGAAACCGTGTATACAGGTATTAGAACTAGGAAACTGTAAGGGAATACCAAAATCGAGAGACACAGGGTAAAAAAGACAAATGACTACAAAAGCCATACTTGCAAAACTGTTTGGTCTAAATCAACTGAACAACTCATGGGGGGAAACGGAAAGGGAGAGGGGGAAGGAGAGAATGAGGGAGAGGTAACAAACAGTATAAGAAATGTATCCAATGCCTAAAGTATGAAACTGTAACCACTCTGTATATCAGTTTGACAATAAAAAATATAGTAAAAAAAATAAAATAAAATAAAATAAAAGACACTAACGAGAATTTGAGGAACCAATTAAGGTTAAAAGGCAGGGATTTTACCTCAGCCTCTATCTAGGTTGTTTTTAGGATAATTTATCATCATCTTGAGTCATCATCTTAAGTAGATTACACTATTGGCTGTAATGAAAATTGCAATTTCCTCGTGGATTCTATGTCCTTCCTATTATTTGGTTCTTTGTTTCAAAAAGTCAAACTATCACAGGTGTAATGACTAAAAGTATCCAACGAACAAATGGAGTAATTGTTATAGGCAACCATAAGAAAAGATTGTAATTAGGAAATAATTCATTATGAGTAAAGGTCTTTATAATAGTCTCTCTAGTATCAGCTCTCCTCTATCTCCTGAGGTGCTGAAGTGGCTACAATAGCTCCACCTGAGCTATCTGTCTCCCTTTCCAGTCTCTTCCTTATCCTCCATGCTTGATTTAACCTCAATACATTGGTCAGTGAAGGAAAACATAGTCACAATACCCATCTGGAGGTCCAGAAAGACACCTGGAGGGTCATGGTTCCTGACTTCTTTACTTCTGCATCCACAACTTTCCAACGTTCACTGACCATTTGGGTTAAAAGCTCCATTACAAACCACAAAGTTGTACACTAAGATCATTTGTCTCTACCTGGAAAGCTTCTGCTAGATTTAAAAATCAGCAATCAGAACAAAACTTTGGGGTATAAGCCTTTTTTTATTAAATAGAATAAAATCTATTAAAACAATGCCTCATAGGCTTAACCATATTTTCTCTTTTTTTTCTTTGTCATTCAACAAATAGCATAGATACCTTCAGCCTAAAATCACATGTGACTTGACCATAGGTAAAACCCCTCACAATTCTAAGAAAAGATAAATGATTATGAAAAACAGATAGGCGTGGATACAGAGGAAATGTAATTTTCATCCTTTAAAGTAAGAGAGGGAAGGGGAGAGAGACAAAGAAACATTGCCAGAGTCCTCAGTGACCCACGCATATCAAATTATACAGGATGGGGTAATATGATTGCCCATTCTCAAATCAGCCAACAGATGTGCTGCTGCATTCTGCATGAGCAGCAAGTGACAGAAAAGCCCTGCTGGAAGTCCTACTAAAAGAGAATTACAATAATCAAGCCTGGGCTCCATCAGGGCATGTGTTACTGCAGCAAAATTAAATACAGAAGCACACCCTGCCTAAGGCCCTGAAAAGCACAAAGCCATCATCTTAACCTTCCAAATACTGTTCATTGAAATAAGGGATAGAGTTTTTTAAAAGATTGAGATCAAGCAGACTATGTGATTTAGCTTCATTTTTGTGCCATTAAATCATCGGCTCTATCCAACCTGCATTTTCGTTTTTTTCCTTATGGCCTTTTGCCTTGTTGATGCTGTCCCCTCAATCTTCTCTTTCAATCAGGAGATGTCAATCATGCAAGTAAAAGTCAAGGATTTAGAAACCATTCTCTCCACAGAATGCTTTAAATAAAACATGTGATCAACAGTTTTCATATACCTGAATGAACACATTTTCATCATCAAACACTGTCTAGTAACTTTTAAATATGATAAAGTAGAACCATAACTTAAGGGAAATACAAGTCCAGTCCTAGGTAATATGGATAATTCAGTCAAATATTGTTAATGTCTGAACTTTTCAGCCCAATTCTTTTTTTAATCTTCCATGGATAATTGTGTTCCCAGAGTAGAGGGATCTTTAGAGGTGAGAGGACAAGCCCAAACAGCTCCCATATCTAGCCTTTCCTGGGATACAATCTGCCCCATCTCTACTTATCAGCTGTTTGCTTGTCCCTCTTCTATAACCCCTGACACAAACCTTTGTGCTTTTACTGAGACCAACATGGGAGCCTTTCTCTCATTCTCCTTGCTGCTTCTTCAGCCTACCTCCATCTTATGCATATCTCTATCTGTGCCTTCTACTTCAGCCCCAGCATCCTTTTCAAAATATAAATTAGCCTTATTTCTCACCTATCTAATCTTCTTGCACAGCTTCCTATGATATTTCAAAGCAAAAACAAAAAACTCCTTACTTTACCTAGAATAATCTGATAGGCACATATTTATCCTTCTAGTTTGTGACACTCTCTCCCTTACAAAAAGCTCCAAGTGCATAGAAAATAATTTTCTTTATTGTCTTGAAAAGCTCCTTTACATCATGAAGAGTTCAAACCTCAAGGCCAAACTCATGTTCTTCCTTGACTTTGGCTGGCCTTATCTCCACTTTGAACTTTGATGTCCTCTCCAAAACACTGTCATTTTTCACCCCAGCATTATTGTCTTTCATTGTGCTCTGTTCAGTTTCTGCACATGAGTCATTCCAATGTACAGTGATCAAGTTTGTTTCTTTCACTTACTGATTTACTGAGTCTATCCCCAACTAGACTGAATTCCACAAGCCATGGGCACTAACTCCCATTCACAGGTCCCTCGTGGGCTGGGAAAGACTTATTTCATCCTCAGCTCTTAACAAGATGATAAGCAAGTGCTGTTTGACAGCTAAAGGGAAGAAATAAGGGGGAGGGTGGAATGAGGGACGAGGTAACAAACAGTACAAGAAATGTATCCAATGCCTAACGTATGAAACTGTAACCTCTCTGTACATGTTTGATAATAAAAAAAATTAAAAAAAAAATAAAAAATAAAAGGAAGAAAGGAGGGAAGAGGAAGGGAGGGAAGGGATGGAAGAAGGAGGGAGGGAGGTGGACAAAAAAAATTACTAAAAAGTTTCAATTCAGTATCAAGAAGGCAAAATGAGCTCCAAAATATGGAAACAAGTGGTTTATCACTGATGTTGTTATTTTTTATGTACTATGTGAAATTATTTCTTCTTTCTTCTGTCTATCTTCCCTTTGATTAGCCCCGGTTTTCACTGTACTTGTTTCTGGTACTCTGGATATTGTATATATGTTTGTCTGAATTAGAGACGGGAAGGGGAACATCAAAATGGCGAGACAAAGGGTAAAAGGTGAACCAGTGCAACAGCAATACTTACAAGACAATATGTGGTAAACTAACTGTACAATTCAAGGGGGGGGTACTGAGGAGGAGGGAAGGTGGGAGAAAAATGAAGGAGGAAGTAACAAGTTTGACAAGAAATGTACTCACTACCTTATGTATGTAACTGTAACCCCTCTGTACATCACCTTGACAATAAAATAGTAATAACGATAATAATAAAATTTAATTTTTAAAAAAATTCTAGAACAATATGCATAACAACTTGCATTAACTATCTTTATTTTAGTTTTAAAATTATTTTAATTGCACAAATTTATGGAATAATTCAATATATGTATACAGATTATAATGGTTGCTTGGGTTAATTAACAATTCCATGTCTTTAAACATTTAGGTTGTTTATTAGCAATTAATAATTGTACATATTTATGAGGTACAATGAGATATTTCAATACAGGTATACAAGATGTACTGATCAAACCAAAGTAATTTATGTTGTAACTTCCATATCATTACTTTGTGTTTAGAGCCTTCAAGCTCCTCTCTTGCAGTTACCCCTAGAGTTGTGTAGAACACTATAACTTACACAGTTACTGATGGTATCTAGGTGCCCTTATCAGGATTCCCATTCTCTGGAAATCACTATTAAACATTCCAGTCAACTTTATCACCTGCATATAAAAGAGAACATGTGGAATTTGTCTTGTATCTGATTTGTTTCACTTAACATCTCCCAGTACCATCCATTTTATTATAAATGATACTCTTTTATGGTACAATAATAGTCCATTGGGCATTTATACCACATTTTCTTTATGCATGTACTTGTTCATGGAATCTAGGTTAATTCAATATCCTAGATGCTGTGAATTAGTGTAACAACAAACAAGTGCATGTAGTCTTAGATATGCTGATATCATTTGTTTTTTATATATTCCCTGTAATGGGATAGTAATGGATCATACAGTAGCTAAAATTTTACTTTCTTAAAGAGCTTCCATACTGGGCTGGGAATGTGGCTTAGTGGTAGAGTGCTTGCCTAGCATGCATGAAGCCCAGGGTTCAATTCTTCAGTACCACATAAGCAGAAAAAGCTGGAAGTGGGTCTGTGGCTCAAACAGAAAAGTGCTAGCCTTGAGCAAAACAAAGGTCAGAGACAGTGCCCAGGCCCTGACTTAAAGCCCTAGGACTAGGGGGAAGAAAAAAAAACAAAACACCACTTCCATACTGTTTTCCATAATGGCTATACAAATTTACATTTTAAAAAATTTAAATGTATGAGAGTTCCCTTTTCTCTGTGTCCTTGGTAGCATTCACTATCGTTTGTCATTTGGAGTTAGATGGCATTTTACTGTGACTTTGACTTGCATTTACCTGACAGCTAGTGAAATTGAGCATTTTTCCACAAAGGTTCCAGAAGTTGTCTTTATTCTTTAATATTTTTCTTTCTTCTTTAAAATTAAAAAAAACTAACCGGAATATTTCAAGACCTGTTTTTGAATTTCTTATTTATTTCTTTGGCTTCATCTAAGTAAGTTGTTAAGACTTTTATGTGTTTTTTATTAGACTTTCTGACTTCATCTACAAGACTTTTATTTGGTTCTTTTCCAAGATCTCTAATTCTATGTTGAATTTTTCATTCATACTATGCATTGTTTTCCTGTTTTCAGTTGTATACATTCTCTTGAATCTCACTGATCTTCTTTATAATTATTATTTTAAATTTATACCAGACATTTTGTCATTCTCTTTGGTTTCTGTTGCAATAGAGTTATTGAGTTCTTTCAAAGATCATGTTACTTTATCTTTCCATGATTCTTGTGATCTTACATTAAAATTTGCACATCTATTGTCCAATTTTCTCTATCACTTTTATGAGGTGACTTCTATATGAAGATATGTCTTGGATGCAATTCTGTGGTTTTCTTCCAGTTAGATACTATAATGTACTATCCTAATTTCTTCCTTAGCTTCCTTGTCTTTGGGCACAACACATACCACATTGGGATCAGAGTTCCACTGTCTCTGATGATCACATAGGAGTAGAGATGACTACATGGATATATTGCACACAGCAGTAGTTGTAGTGTACCCACTCTGTGAACACTCTGACAATGGAGATAGTGGCAGTAGGAAAAAAGTAAACATTTCTTCAAGCACTGTTGGAGTAAGGTCTGCTGCTGTCAAAGGCCTCTGGCACTGGCAGCCCCAGCAGTAGAGGACCTGGAACACTGAGGAAAGGAGTCAAAGCACCCACTTTTATCCACAGGAACAGTGCCTGACCTCATTCAATTTCCCATGAGGGGAAGTGGTAACAGACAAGCTTGTTTCCCTCCTCCCTACACACCCTCTAAGTCCAAGTAATGGTATGCACCCCTATACAACTTCATAAATCATGATAATTTTGAAACTGAAAATCCACCTCAAAGTTTGTAGGTAAAATTATAGATCAGGCTAAGAATGTGGCTTAATGGTAGAATGCTTGTCTAGCTAGCCTGCACAAAGCCCTGGGCTCGATTCCTCAGTACCACATAAACAGAAAAAGCCAGAAGTGGTGCTTTGGCACAAGTGGTAGAGTGCTAGCCTTGAACAAAAGAAGCTTAGAGTCAGTGTCCAAGCCCTCAGTTCAAGCCCCAGGACTGGCAGAAAAAAAAAATTATATATCATCTATCACATTCATATACCAACCAAACTACAAAGCATGCTTATGCTATTAAGAAGAAAGTCATGTTTATCCCTTTCTGTTTCAATAATTTGGTGAAATGTTGAAAACAAATCTTTTATAATTTAAATATCCAAAAATCATGTTAAAGCTTAATCCACATTGAGCAGTAGAAAGAACTTAGAAACATAATATTACAACTATAGTGTTTAGAGGTGGGGCCTTTGAGAAATGATTAGGGTTAGCTCAGGACATCAGAATGGAGTCTTCATGATTAAATACTAGTGGCTTTATAAAAACAGGAAGATATAGAACAAATTAATGCACTCTCTCTTGCTTTCTCTTTTCTCTCTTTCTTCCTCTCTCTCTTTCTCTCTCCCTCTCTCTTTCTCTCTCTCTCCTCCCTCTCTCTCTCTCTCTGTTGCCCTGTGCATTCTTGGGATTCTGCCAGAAAGATAGCCACCACCAAATGCAGATTCTTGATCTGAATAATAAGCCAAAATAAGCCTCTTTTCTCCTTAAATTACCCAGTCTGTGGGATTGTGTTATTAACAACTGAAAACAGAGTAAGACAGACCTCAGAATAATTACAGAAAAAAATGATGATTGCAGGTCTTCTAAATATTAAAGTTAAAAACAAATCAAGTGGATATTTTGTAAAACAGTTATTGGCATCTATAATTTAAAACCCCAAGATAGTTTGGAAGGAAATAACTTCTCCTAGAGGATCTGATGTTTACATAGAAAACTATCTGGTGATTTATGTCAGCTCTGCTATAACTATTTCATATTCTTCCTTTACTTCCTTGCCAACCTATAAATACTTTAATTTCTTTCATTTTAATTTTTCTTGAACTATGAGTTCTCTTTTTCTACTCTTTCTTTGTTTTTGTGGGGGCCAGCAAATCATAGAGACAAGGGAGGCATAGTTTTCCTACCTGATGTAACTCAATGGCTGTACCTTTAAAGAGATGTTCAAAAACATTCACTCCTTTAAAATCTTGGTGTTAAAAAGTGCCAGCCAATGGTGGAATGATGGAAAATTGGTATGATACTCCTTTGAGAGGTGATGGAAATAAAATAGTAGTTCTGCTTATAGGATATGTCAACAATGCCAATAAAGGTAATTTGCAGAAACAATATTCAAAGACATTTGTTTCAAAGACATGCCAGTCTTTCTCTGAAGGAAAAAAAAAAAAGAGCCTTCAGATGCATAACCTCCATGGTGTCATATACAAGCAGCAGGGCAGGGAGCAGTCTCCACAGTTCTTACACAACAAATGTCATCAACAGCAACAACAATTAAAACATAGGGAGTAATGGGCAAAAGAGGATCAATACTCTCCTTATCCTTCTGGAGTTTGAAAAATAGTAGTTAGTCATATGAGACCCTGAAAGTATGAACACAAGGCAATATTATTCTTTCTAATGAATGAGTAAAATTCCATTATGTATATATGTCACACTTTTTAGAAAGAATGATATTGTACCATTCCTAAGGAAATGGAAAGACTTAGAGAGTATTCTATATTAAGCAAACTAGACCCAGAGAAACAAAAGTTGCATAGTTTCTTTCATTAGTGATAGATAGAATGTTCCTACATCCCTGTTGTAAATACTTTCAACATGCCATGTGAAACTGTAGCTTCTATTGTTGATGATCCTCTTGTATTCCCTTCCTGTGGTTGTGTCACTGTATCTTATCTGGTACATTGGAAACTGTATATACTGGTATTAGAACTAGGAAAGTGAAAGAGAATATCAAAATCGAGAGACAAAGGATAAAAAGACAAACGACTCCAAAAGCAATACTTGCAAAACCATTTGGTGTAAACCAACTGAACAACTCATGAGGGAAGAGGGAAAAGGGGAGGGGGGAGGGGAGAATGAGGGAGGAGGTAACAAATAGTACAAGAAATGTACCCAAGACCTAATGTATGAAACTGTAACCTCTCTGTACATCACCTTGACAATAAATAAGAAAAAAAAATTTTTAATGTGCCTATATATCTATAAGTAAACATTCTGGGTGGCATGCAAGCAATTCCAAAGGAACTAACTGAATTATAATAGACACTTTGAAGAGCTCAAATAGCGCAATTCCTTAGAAAGACTAAGTCAAAGTCCAGCAAAATAAGAACTGAGAAATGGGTACTTGCAAATTGGGGGAGTGCAAAAGGAGAGGAGTAAACAATGAAGGGAAGAAGTGAAAGGAGGAGGCAGTCAAGAAAAGGGGTGGGTCGAGAGGGGGGATGAGACTCTAGAAGGGGGTGGCACAGATCAAGATGCATTATAATCATATAGTGCTCTGTTAAATGACACCTCCCTTGTACAACTACTAAAAGATAATATTTTTAAGGCTAGGTACTAGTGGCTGAGGCCTATAAGCCTAGCTACTCAGGAGGCTGAGGATCATGGTTTGAAGCCAGCCCAGACAGGAAGGTCCGTGAGATTCTTATCTCCAATAAGCTACTCAGAAAAAAGACGTAAGTCACGCTATGGCTCAAATGGTAGAGAGCCAGCCTTGAGCACCAAGAGGCTCAGGGACAGCAGCCAGGCCCGGAGTTCAAGCCTCAAAACCGGCCAAAAAAAAAAAAACAAAGCAAGTCACAAAATGTACTGGAAAGGGGACAACAAAGAACTCTCAACCACTTGGGTACACTTTGAGAAACATGGCTGCATTTGGAGCTGGCACAATGACACAGAGTGAAGAATATACTGATTTGAACATGCACAAAGTAAATAGAAACAGAGATATCATAAGATACCAGGAAGAAAGGCCAAGAGGTGGGAACCCTGAGGAATGTAGTGCCTGGAGCAGAACTGTCATTATAGGAACTACCATGCCAGCAGGGTCAGGTTTTTAAAAACCTACCAGCAAAGCCTGTTATTTGCTTTTAGTAGCAATTGGGTCTAAACTCTTAAGTTCTAGACAAAACAAAACAAAAGAGAGCGAAAGCAGTGTTGTAGATAGACTCGTTTGAAGTTGACTTGTCAAAGCTGATGTTAGGAAAAAGAGAGTTACAGCATTCAGTTTAATGATGCAAAAAAAAGATAAACACTTTGGAGAAAGAATTTATCAACAGTTGAGGTTTAAAAGAGGCACAACGGAAGAAAAGATCCCAAATGGCCACTAACACTTTAGCTTGAAGGAAGAAAACAGAAATAAGGATATTAAAAGCCACACAGCTTGAAAGAAAGAAGATTGATTTATATCTAAGATATTGAAACTGGAGACAAAATATCTAAGCAAAATTGTTCTGATTATGAAAAGCAGTAAGGGGAAAATGAGAAAGAAGAACTATTACTTACACATTTCCTTGTTTCATTCTAAGGTATGAGAAATTGAGTCTGGCTCCCAAAAAATATTTCTGCATGCTCAGAACCTCAGCATTTAAAGAGGTCTGGATTCTTTGAGGAAAATTGAGCTATGCAACAGTTAAAGTATGAATTAACAAGAATTCCGATGCCTTGAACATATAATTCAACAGCAATATGTTATTGCGAGTTAGAGTAATTTTCAAGGCATGTAGTATTAGTTCCACAGAAAGATTTGCTTCATGTGTTTTTCTTCTAGAAAATTAATAATTTTGGCAATGTGTTTGTGATGTTCTTTCTAACATGTGTTGTAGGAGGATATTGTTGTAACTGCTGCTTTGTGTATTCTGGCTCACAAAGATGATTTCTCACTTACTAAGTTTGAAATAAAAATCATGGGTTTAGCTGTGGCTGTTGCCAGACAGTAATATAGCAGAGCTAGGAGGAAGTTAAGAAATTTGTGTTGTCATTTTGAAACTTTAACTTTATTTAAAGAGAAAAATCTCATGATTGCAAACATGTAAGATGTACCCTAATACTTTGCCTCAAATGTACAGGTTTCTGGGGGGGTTTGTGGGTTTTTTCGCTAGCTCTGAAAGATCTGCAGGGCATGTGCTACTGAAACAGCTCATTCCCAACCATAGCAATAAATCTAAGATTGACAGCTACACAAATCCATCACCAAGTCAGGGAGGCATTGTGCTCAGTGCCAAGACATTCGGGTAATTGGAGAAAAAGGAGGACACTGAAATGACAGGACCCTCCTGTGGGAAGATGTGAGAAATCATTTCTAGGTTATAACCTGCACAAAATCACCAGGTCTGAGGATATAGGAGAGGTTTTTAAGTGTTTTTAACACTAATCATAGAACTCTTTAAAAATTTAACCTAACTCCTAAATCATATGTAGATTAACTTCTTAAATAACAGCCCTCCAAAATAAAAACAGCTCCCAAGACTGATTGAATTTGTTTGGGTGGGGTTTTTTTTCAAGTTAAACACATTTTCAAGAAAAAGCTAATGTGACTCGTGGTTTTATGAAAACTATTTGTTTTGAAGACCATTTTTGCATATGTGCCAATACTGGGGCTTGAACTCAAGGACTTGAGCTCTCATTTAGCTTTTTCATTGAAGGCTGGTATAGTAACACTTAAAGCACATCTCTACTTCCGCATTTTTCTAGTTAATTGGAGATTTTTTTTAAAATCTCTCAGGTTTGCCTTCCTGGGATACCTTTGAACCTAGATTCTCAGATCTCAGTCTCCTGAATAGCTAGGATTACAGGCGTGAGCCACCAGCATCCAGCCTCATTAAAAACTCTTTAATGAAAGCTAAAACTATTCATTGCTATTTATACTTTTAGGCTTTTCAGTTTAAATACATTTGGCCAAATATGGTCCCTACCCCACTGGCCAAAAAACAACTTATATTTTAACATAGACATTTAGTAAAACAAATAGAATTACATATTGGGAACTAGTTATAAAAATTGTTACAAAATTTATCAATTTATTTTTCTTCAAATTCTCTATAATATTTTTCCATGAAAATCCTAGAAACACCATCCAAGAAAGCTTGAAAATTTTACAAAACATAGGCAGATATCTCCAATGGCCTCTCATGGAAATGTGTGTATCTGATATACAATGTTCCCTTTGGCTTATTGCCACAGCATTAGGACAAAGGGGCAAAAGCTTTCCAGAAAACCGAATCTCAGTTGCATTCTTGAGGATCAAAGAATGTCTCTGGCTTAAAGAGAAAGGGAAATATATACCAAAAAAATGTAAAAATCAAATGAGTGATACAAGTTTCTTTAAAATATGCTACCATTAGAATCCCAAAGCTAGAAGATATTGTCAAGTATGCAAATTTGTTTGTTTTTCATCTCATTTCTAAAAGGTGGGAACTCAGTACCTCAAGGAAGACAGCATGATTTAATGAAACTCTCTAAGCTGGTGTTCCCTGTGACATCAAAATCAGAAAATAACTCTTCTGCAGAAATACCTAAAATGGGGAGGCACTGTTTGTGTATTTTACATAAATTTGCAAAATTACTGCCTAGAAGATGTGATTACAGACAAGTAAAAATCAAATGTTTCTAACTCTAAGGTGATTCAACACAGAATTTGATATATGAGAGCCAGGAACACTGATAAACAGAATGCCAGGAAGCCCTTTAAAGCAGTAAACCAGCAACATCTACTGTCTGGAGAAGATATAGCAAATGGAAGCCATTTCAAACCCTCTTTCTGGGGAAAAAAAAAAGAGGGGGATGAGTTATCACAGGCATGGCTAAGACTGGAAACTAGACCAAAGCTTGCCTGATGAGAAGCTGAGTGCTCTGTAGAGACAGAGAAGAAGAGAAAGAGAAGAAAACAGACACCAGGCAGAGAAGGAGGAAGACAAGATACTAAGCACTTCGATCTTCTCAGAGGAAATCTCTCCTATGTGTTTGCTTTATATCTTTGTAGTCTCTTCCCATCTCATCATCCTCCTTATTTTGAGCTCCTATAAACATTTCTAAACTGAAAATCTACAAATGTGGAAATACTCTTTTCTGTCTGTATGCAATCTGCCATTGTTCATGACCCAGTACTTTTAATTCCCTCAGGAACCCAGGGATTTCTGGCTCCAAGAAGCTAGACTGGTCCTCATAATCCCTCTATTCCATATTTAATAGAGGAGGACGCTGAAGATAGGAAAATTGAGGTGACAAATGGGATCACGCAGCCTGTAAAGACAAAACCCAAACGGGATAGTAGGTTTCCTTACAGACTAAATTCAGTAAGAATATATTTTCCTGCCAGGAAAAAAACACCCCTAAAAGAATCCCAAACCCGAATCAGTGTCCCTTTTGCATGTGTTTGAAAATTCAGAAGCTTTAATAAAATTATACCTTTTCCTCCATATTTAGATATTTTGAGGGAAGTTAGAATTTAATGTGAACATGGGGTTAGAAGACAAAGTAAAATCAACAATCATTTCTAAGTAGACACCCAATAACAATATTTCTGTAGAGAATAAAGTGCAGTAATATGCATTTTAAATTCCATGGTCCTTTTAAACATTACAAGTGAAGCATGTAACATTTTAATTCTTTACATTTGTATTCAACTTTGTGCCATAAAAAAATTATTGCTATGGAGTCACATTGCTGAGAAGACCAGCAATTAAGTCTTTACTTTGGATGTGAAGCAAGCAGCTTAGGATTTACTTACTTTATCTTCTAAATAGACATTTTCATTAATCAGTATTTTTAATGATTTTCTCCTACACTTAGTATTCTTATTTTGTTTCAAAATGTAATGTCTCTGGGTGTCAGCTCCCAGATAAATCACCCTATACCAACCTCAAATATGCACTTTACTGCCAATATAAAGCTCCAAAAACATCTTTTTAGCTCCACTTTATTTTATTTAAATACTTTATACATTGTCTTTTCTTTTTCCAGAAACACCCTGGAGAGAAAATTTTGAATGAACAACCATCAGGTAGTTTTCATTTGAATCCTTTTATAACAGAAATAAGACCAGAGAATTTTCCAAAATCCATCCTTATTTTGGGAACCAGTAGTAAGGAATTTGATCTGAGCCCTGTGCTCCAGGACATTAAAAGTTAAATGAAGTCATTCAACCCTTTGTTTCTTCAAAATGGCTTGCTGCAGTCTCCTAGTCTAGAGAACTTTGATAAGACTTTGTTCTTCATATTTCAATAGTCTCTTATCCCACTTGTGAATAATCCTTTTGAGTAAACTTTCTTCCTACTAAGTCAAAATTTTTTAATTTAACAAAACCCAAAATTCTAATTAAAGTAGAGGGAAATTGACTACAATAAAATAGAACAAAACAGTTAAAGTCTTCTTGTTCTAAAAGCAAATCATATGATTTTCCTAAGAGTATTCTTATTTCTTCCATTTTTTCCTTCACTTAAAAATAACTTCATTCATTCAAATGAATGAGAAACAATTTTATATTTTTTATACTTTTTCAAACTTTACCAAAAGTACCAGCATTTTGCACATTTTATCATGACATATCAGATTTCCCAGATTTCCAGAGATCCAAACATACTTTGAGTGAATGAAGGAACTACTTCTTCCATGCTTACTTAACAAAATCTTCCTAAAACTCATTATCTGATGGTAGGATGAAAAAAAAAAAAAAAACCTAAATGAAAATTCCTATCGATATCCTTAGTACTTGGTTGTTTACCAGAAAAGAAATCTAAGTTCTCAATGACAAAAAAACACATTGTGAGGCCCAGTGCTACCGCAAATCTTCAGGATATTTCTATGGACAAAACTGACCAATACCATATGCCACATTATGTAAACAAATATATACCAGTGGGATCAACTGTATAAACCACAGGAGAAAACAAAAATGATGAGCTGAACAGATGTCTTCCAAGCATAATCATTTCTCCAGCAATCCAGGAGACAGATACCCTTTAGTATGTGGAAATAGGTTAGAAATCTCAATATGCCCACTCTTTATTTTTAAAAAAAAGATCATAAATACTAATGAACTATTAGGTATCTTTTCATAACCCTAATAGATCCAGGTAAATATGAATTAATTTACTTAATGTCTTTCTACATATGCTAGGAGAAAAAAGACTCATTTCCCTTGACATAAGTTCTAGGCTCAGATCCAATGCCTATGTACTAGGATTCATTTTTTTCTGTGTTTATTGAATGCTTCCATCTATTTACTTCCTAACTTATTAAATACATATTGGTCTCCTACTGTGTGCTATGCACTAAGGATACAGTTGTGAACAAAACATAAAAATCTCTGTCCTCATTGAACTTGTAATCCAGACAGAAAATAAATAAACCAAATGAACAAAAATTATAATGAAAAGCAACATGTATTTTGTGCTAAGGGGAATAAACACATAAAGGAAGAAAAGGAAATCTGAAATGCTATGCAGTAGGAAGAGGAGTTCAGACACCAAGAAACTTTTTTTTTTAAGTAAAACTGAGGGAGCTAGTCATGCAGATAGATATTTGAAGGTGGGGGGGACACTTCTGGAAAAAAAGGAAAGTCCAGGAAGTACGAAATCCTCACTCATTGAACCTTCTTAAAACTTTCTATTTTACAGCAAGATGAGAAATCTAAGGCAGGAACCCAGCAACACACAAAGCTCAGCATGTAGGGGTATTAAGCCACATAAGCTCAAATATCTTATAATCAGTAGAGATGCTCAGAATACAGATGTATTCTGATTAGCAAAGAGATGGTTCTAAGAGCTGGAAGAAGGATACAAACACGATTCCTAGCATTTCAGTAAAGAAAGCAATAATACAGTGTGAGAATATGGGAAGACTCAGCAGGCAGAAAGAGGACCTCAGCTCTAAAAATCCACTTTCAAAAGCATGTGTATCAATGCAGTAAGGCCAGTGGACCCACCAGAGTTAGGATCAAAGAGGGAAAGCCATGTAAATATCAAATCTCTTGCAGAAGCATTCAGATAAATGAATGTATATTACACATTTATTACATGTATAGCAGATGTCATGTTATTATGTTTATACTATATAAAGTGTATAGATTTACATACATAAGTCAATACAGAAATACTTCCCTGTGCATGGAACTCTCTTTACTATATAATTTATGGGCTTCCTCTTATATTTGTTAGTTGAAAAAAAGAAATAGGAAATTCTTTGTCAAATGTAAAGCCCCACAAATGGTCAGGGGGATTAGGAAATGTCACCAACTGTTTATTTACTACCCAGAAGAGTCAGATAATTATTTGCTCTCACTTTGGCAAAAGACAACCCTTGAGCAATAACATGACACAATAGCATAACATAACATCCCTTCGCAGCTCTAGGCCTCTACATTTGCCAGTCACACTTTTTTAACCCCGGAATCTCTGCCTTCCTGCCCTCACCAGGCAAGCAGCTCTCCAACTCTCTACCTCACGGACTCTGTTTCTTTCTGTCAGTCAACCCGTTCTGGCATGAGCCCTGGATCTAGGGGATTCAACTATGAACACTACATATCCTTACCTCATATGGAGCCAAGAAAAGTAAGCAGGCAATTACTATAGAATATGAAAAAAAGATAAGGCAATGAATGATAGTTATCACCCACAGGACTGCAGGATCAGACTGGAAAGGGAAGGGCCCAAGAGGAAGGGACATGAACTAAGACCCAGAGAATGAGCTCACTAGGGAAGGCTACATCTTCCCTATTGTGAAGAAGCTTCAAGAAAATCATACATTATCTTAAAGCAGTGATAATGATCTGTAGTATAAAGGACATAAAGGTATTCTTTCAAGTATATCTCCCTCTCTGTAATATTTTTCTCTTTCTTCTTTTCTTTGCTCCTCCTCCTCCTCCTCTTCTTCTTCTTCTCCTCTCTCCTTTTCTCCCTCTCCTTCTCTTCCCTCGTCCTTTTTCTTCCTCTCCCTCTTGCCCTTCCTCCTTTTGTTTCCTTGGCTATTTGGAGGTCATCTTCTGTGAGGCAAGTTAACATGTTAGGGAACTTCCCACATAACTTGGATAGTAAAGAATATCTTCACTTCCTTCTTTTTTTTTTTTTTTTTTTTTTTGGCCAGTCCTGGGCCTTGGACTCAGGGCCTGAGAACTGTCCCTGGCTTCTTCCCGCTCAAGGCTAGCACTCTGCCACTTGAGCCACAGCGCCGCTTCTGGCCATTTTCTGTATATGTGGTGCTGGGGAATCGAACCTAGGGCCTCGTGTATATGAGGCAGGCACTCTTGCCACTAGGCTATATCCCCAGCCCTTCACTTCCTTCTTGGTATTTCACATGTTTCCTGATTTTAAAGGGTTGTGAGTAAACCATGAAGAAATAGCTTATGGAATCTTTGTTCTTAATAAAAGAAATGGCCCAGGTGGTGGCTTGTGAGAGGAGGTACTTTGAGCAGGATCTCCAGGGAGGTACTATGAGAACCTCGGGCTGAGATGAGGCCAGTTTGTTAAGCCTGCACAGTAGGTAAGAAGTGCTAGGCAGGAGCCTAGACTTCTCCCAACTCCCCAGTCAGCAAATCCACTGAACAATTCACTCCAGCTCTGTCTACCTCCCCTAAGCTCTGGCTACCCCAGCTCAGATACCCCTACTCTTTTCAGAGTGTAATGTTTAACATTCCTCACTTTGGACAAGTGTCCTGACCTTGGATGAGTCTCCTAACCTTTAGTTAACACAGTCATTAAATGTGATAAAATGCCAATTCTTTGCATTTGATATATGGAAATTAGACTTACACCCCAGTTTTCTCATCATGTTAAGCAAGAATTAATGATTTGCTATCTATTAAAATTTCTTAAAGACTGGATGCCCCCTTCTGCTATTCTATTATCCCTTTAAAATAGGAGGATCAACCCAGGGGCCAGAGGCGGTTCAAAGTCAGCTCGAGCAGAAAGGTAGATGAAACTCTCTTCTCCAATTAACCACCAAAAGAGCCAGAAGTGAAGCTGTAGCTCAAATGGTTGAGCACTAGCCTTGAGCAAAAAAAGCTCAGGAACACTGTCCAGGCCCTGAGTTTAAGCCCCAGGAGTAGCACAAAAAAATGATAATTAAATTAAATTAAGTCTATCATGTTTGAGGTTCACCCAGGCAGAAGTAAGGTGCCACCTGAAAAATAATTAAAGCTATAAAGGTATGACTCAAGTGGTAGAGTGCTTGGAATCAAGCCCTGAGCTCAATTTCCAATACTGCAAAAAAAAAAAAAAAAAAGCTCTAAAGATAGCCTCTAAATTTCTAATTACATTATGTAGCCAATATAGTTTTTTATAGCTTAGGAAATGAAAAATAACCATCTAATGGTTTTTCTTTCTTTAATATTTAAAAAAATCTCATATGCATGAATTGTTTAAATTCCATTACTAATACATAGCATAAATACAAAACATTTTTCTAAGTTGTATAAACAGGATTCCAAATATTTGTAAAGAATAAACATCTTAAAAGATAAAAGAAAAATGAAAAATCCTAGTTGCATTGATATTTTGATCAGTATTTTGGTATTTTAGATCAATACTCAGAATGAGAGGATAACATGATTCTGTGTATATATTTACTATTTTAAATCAGCGTTTTTAATGTTATTTTATTCTAAAAGAATAAAGAAAAGGTTGGAGAATTTTTCTAGCATCATGTTTTAGGGGACACTGACTAAAATGAAACATTTAGAAAAGCTATCTGAATTTGTTTTTTCATTTACTCTATGTTTCAAAAGCAATCATTTGCTGCCCCCTGGCTGTATAAAGATTTCTTATCTTCAGTAAAACTGTCTTTTAAATGTGAAGTAGAGGCTCTGGTAAATTTATCACCTCCCATAAATAACAAGATACCTGAGCATTTAGATCAACCTATCTGAGTTCAATCCAAGCCTTACTATATACCAGCCATGTGACCTGTTAATTTAGTCAACTTAACTGAACCCTGTTTATCTCCATTCCTTATAAGAATAATACCCACCTCGGGGCTGGGAATGTGACTTAGTGGTAGAGTGCTTGCCTAGTATGAATGAAGCCCTGGGTTCTGTTCCTCAGTACCACATAAACAGAAAAGGCTGGAAGTGGTGCTGTGGCTCAAGTGGTAGAGGGCAAGCCTTGAGCAAAAGAAGCTCAGGGACAGTGCCCAGACCCTGAGTTCAAGCCTCAGGAATGGCAAAAAAAAGAAAAGAAAAGAAAAAGAATACCCATCTCCTGTGACTGGTCTTTAAGCCCTTAAAGCACTCAGACTGCATCCCTCAAATGTCAAATACTAATGGATCACATCCTTAAAAGAAACAGGGTGTCCATCATGACATCAGAATTCCTGGTCTCTCTCCAACATACTGTAAGAATGTGTTATTGTGTCTGTGATTCTTTGTCTGTATCTCATTACCATGAAGAGTACAAAGATCCTTCTTTTGCTTACTGATATATGCCCAAGCAATATGACACTTTATCACAGAATGAGTACTTATCAATAATTGTTGATGAATGAATTCTACTATAATTTCCATGATAGTCATGGAACCTTAAGCTCTTAAGGGTATCAGGAGTTTTGAAGATCAATACGGGCATTCAAAAACCTTTTGTGTAAACTTACCCTGTTTTATGTGCATGATATACAAAATACCTAATGCTCAGTTTTAATCAAGGAGCAAGTAAAAAACAAAAATCATTTAAATATAATAAACAGTAATGAAGGAGTCGAGTGTGGTGGCATATTCCTATAACCTCGACTAATCGGGAAGTAGCTGTAAATAGAAGGATCACAGTTTGTGGCCAGCCAGGCAAAAACATTAGCAAGACACTACCTGAAAAAAAAACATGATGAAGGGTGTTCGTGGCTCATGCCTGTAGTCCTAACTATTCAGCAGGCTGAGATCTGAGGGTCACAGCTCAAAGCCAGCCTAGGCAGGAAAGCTAGCAGCCCAGACAGGAAAGTTGGCAAGACTCTTATCTCCAATGTAAACTACTCAAAAAAGCCAGAAATAGCACTATGGCTTAAGTGAGAGTGCTAGCCTTGAGCACAGAGAGGCTCAGGGACAGAGCCCAGGCCCTAAATTCAAGCTCCAGGACCAGTGGGGGGGGGGGGTGTCATGAACCTGGGTACAGGTGGCTCATGCCTATAAGCCTAACTACTCAGAAGGCTGAGATCTGAGGATCACAGTTCAAAGCTAGCTAGGGCAGGAAAGCACAGGCCCTGAGTTCAAGACCTGTACACAAACAGAGAGAGAGAGAGAGAGAGAGAGAGAGAGAGAGAGAGAGAGAGAGAGAGAGAGAGAGAGAACAAGGTAGAAGGAGTGACATTGATCAAAATACATTATGCTCATAACCTTATGGAATTGAAACCTCTTTGTACACTACATCATCATCATCATAAACAAGATGAATGTGATGGTACACACCTGTAATCCTAGCCTAGGTGGGAGGCAGAAGTAGAAGTATTAAAATTTGAGGTCAGCTCTAATCAATAAGTACAAGATCCTGCCTGAAAAGTAAAAGCAAAAAGAACTAGGGTATGACATTTGCCTCACCAGTGCCAGGTCCTAAATTCAAGCTCCAGTACAGAAGGGAAGCAAGGAAGGAGAGAAGGAAAGAAGGGAGAGAGGGAGGGAGGGAAGGAGAGAGGGAGGGAGGGGAGAATAGGAAGATTGGAGGGGAGAAGGGGAGAAGGAAAGGAGGAAAGAATAGAAGAAAGTGAATAATATAATGGAGTAAAGGAAGTTGGGGACTGAAAATGGACAATATAAATACTTCCAGGGATTCAGAGACAAATGAGGTAGGATGAGGTATTTTCTGAACAGAAATGCAAGTTACATTAAAGTACAGGAACAGTTTGAAACAGAACCATGAAAGAATATCTGAGGGACATGCTATGAGAATGATTACCGTAATTACTGGAGGTGGTACCTGTAGATATGCGAGAGCCAGGCTGTGGTTATAAGTTTTAACAAGTATTCTTTGGTTAGGTTTGCTGTGTATGATTTAAACCAGGCATGGCTAGGCACTGAAAAGTAGTACATTAAAAAGTGCTAATGCCAGAGTCCCAGATATCATCAAACAATTCAAGCAAGGAAGTGGTGAATACAGAAAAAGAGTGAAAGGGAATCCAGGAGAAGATGTGAAGGAGATAACTGTAGCTTTTCTCGGGGTGAATTCAAAGTATCATAAAGGTTTTTTTGCTAAATTTTTTACTGGTCAGTGTGTCAGAACAACCCACAACAGATATGGAGAGACTAGCCAGAGGTGGGATGGCAGAGAAGAAAAACATTCAGCCCTCAGCCAGAGAAGAGCGTCATCACTTAGCAGCCTCACAAGAACAACCCCATTGATTGAGGGTTCCACATTAATCCAGAATCTTTCCACTGCACATGATGGGACACTATGAGTGAGATATGTACATCTAAGTACAATTCATTCACAGTGTGTTTGCCATTCTTTTCCACAAATAAATTTCAAGTTAAAACTGTTTCCTAGAATTGAAAAAACGTGAACTTGAATCCCAGTCACTATCCTTAGTGTCCAAAGAGGACAAACCAGCAAACTCTAAATATGCTATCCCTGCCAGGTTACACCACCTGCTTCAAAGGCCAGATGATGCATTAAAGCCAGGTGAGCCTGATGACAACACAGCAACAGAAGCTTTGGCTTCTTCACTCATAGAATGCTAGAACTGCCCAGGGCTTCCTCATCTTGGAATGGTCTGCTCTTCTGGCTCTAAGAACTTGGAGTGTGAGTTATACTCTCATGAATAACTCTTACTACTCTGCTACCTTTCCTTCAGGCAATATGGTTGTTACAATGAGCTTAGTAAGAAAAAAATTTTCAATCTATTTTGTATACAAAGTAATGAATTCGTTTGTGGAGTTTTTCCATGTTGGCCATTTTTCATGCTATAATATAGAGTGTCACTCATAGAGAAATAAAATTGGTCATAGTTTTAAAAAATCACATGGTTAAAAATCATAATCCTTGATAATTATTTTTCAACCTCCTTAAAGACAAAGAATTTCAAACAAGTTTATTATTGAGAATATTTTCAGGTTACAACTGCAAACTGGTATATATGGACATGGTAGTTTCTGATCATTTTCTAGGCTGTTTTAACTAATAAACATATTACCATGCAGGGCTCAGCACAATTTCTCTTTCTGCTTTCTGCTTTTCAGTTCATCTGTCTCTGTAGAAAGTATTCAACTCTGTTATTATAGTACAAAAAATGCCATAGGTTTTGTATAAAAATAGTCCATATAAACAAACAGGAGAAGCTGTATTCCAATAAAATTTTGCTTGTTAAAAAAAATGGAAGTAAGCTCAACTGTTTGTGAACTTGATCTCAACACTGTAATTTTGTTTGTATCTCTTACCAGTGTATGCTAGAATAAAATCATGTTAGGACATTAGCTAAGCCTATAATATTTTGGTTGTTTTCTAACTTTTCACTATGATACTCATTAAAATGGTACATTTACTTATTTTTGTGCACTGAATAAATATGTGGAATACACAGAAATTAAAAATGACATTGACAAATTGTCCTCCAATTTTGTACCCCACTACCCATATCTGAAACAAAATGTCCTAGCTCCACATGGCATTATATTAGTATAGGAGTAAATTTGAGATCCAATCTTATTATTTTATAGTTCCACAGATGGGAGCTCAGTTGTCCTAAGATAATTTATTACATTATCTTTTTCCACTAATTTGAAATGTTATTTTATTAAAACCTTCTGCCATTAATAGCAGCCAAGTAAAATGTTCCCTATTGACATATCAAATTAAAAAATTAGAATCTGAATGTTATTTTTCATCAAAGAAATCTATCTTTCTCTTGATTCAAACCTAAGAGAAAGCAATTTTATTGTTATTTTGCTTTATACTAATCTATAAGAGAGCTTGGGAGATAAATATAAGTAAACACATTAATCCCTGATGTTTTGAAAACATCACAATTAGGTGTTGATACTATAAGCTTGAGTAACAAGTAATTATTTGTATGTATGGGGTTTTATAAAAGTGCTTATACTTTCATTTACCTCAAGATTCTGCAATTCTGCAATGGAAATATGCAAATTGGTATGTCTGGATGTGGTAGTTTCTAATCATTTTATAGGCTGTTTTAACTAATAAACATATCATAAACATGTGGACCCACAACCCAAGGTTAGGTCAAAGTCAAGTCTAATGGAGAGAAGTAACTCTTCTCTGAAGTATTTGCCCTAGGCAACTGAAAAGAAATAATTTTTTTAAAAAAAAACATGAAAGTAGATTATGGAGGTCATTCTAAATCTTCAGTGTCATACATACATAATGTAATTGTGAGCACTAAAGTACTTGATAGAGACACATGTATCTGTTGCCTACTTGAAATTGAATAGTTGAAATTAAGATGAACTAAGATATAATGAAAAAAGAATGTAAGCTATCCCAATAGTTTTTACATTATTTACAGCTTGGAATGCTAACATTTTAGATAGGCTTGTCAAATAAAAGTTACCAAAATTAATTTCACTCATTTTCCTTTTAAATGTGGCTACTACAAAACTTATAATTACCAACATGGCTTATGTCATATATTTTTTATCAGACAAGAGCTATTTTAAATGGTTCATACCAACAGAACTTGTAACCTTGTTATGTGCCTTGAAGGGTTAACTGTGAGTCTTAGAAATCACAAATAGAAACTGTGATTGTTGAACTTCCTAAAAATCCACAGGGAATAATGGGAAACAGCACGTACTAGAAGGAAAGAATACTATTCATTCTGAAAATGTGGATTAAATTGCTATTGTTGCCAGGAATGTGGTTGGCATGGTGTCAGTGTTATAGCAATATAACCTGGACCTTTTGGTAACATTAAAATTGCTTGAACTGGCTTCAACTGTAAAACTGTCTTCTGCCTAAAGAGAAGGGAATGAAATGGATACATTTCTGAGATCCTTTTTGTATTAAAATCTGTGATTCTGTGTGTATTTTAATTTTGTGGGGTTGAGGTTTCTAACTGGGTATATTAGTTGAAGACTTTAACTAGATACTTACTATACTACATGTTTGTACATAATCTATGAGGAACATGTTTTCTTAATATGGAGGTATATTTCCTCAGCATCTAAGACATACAGGACCATACAATTCTGTAGCCAAATGATTCTAACACAAAACCATAAAATTAAGCACATCTATGTACCACATTTTGATGTATGTTTTATTTTGAAATGCATAGATTTTTTAATTGATTTGTGACTATAAGGCAAGATGTTATTCAGGAGCATCCATAATATCTATAAGTATGAACCTCTGTTCTTGAGCAACGTCCCCCAACTTCTTTGACCATTTATTCCTGAACATAGATTCAATTACTTCATTGTTTGTTGTCATTTATCTGTTTGTACTTTTCCTTCCTATCTTGACTATGATCTCCTTCATGAAGGAATTACCTCATTCATCTTTGAACCTAGTATTTAATATATGTCTGCCATATAGAAAGAAGTTCATTGAAGACTTGGTATATGAACATTGCCACCACTAATGAGGGAGAAGTGATCAACAAACATATAGACATGGTATTCTGAATTTGACAAAGCAGCAACCATGCATATATTAGCCAATATATTATGAGAAAACATCAGAAAAGTACCAAACAATGAACATTTTACTAAAAGTCGGGCAAGGAACATGGAAACTACAAAATATAAAGTAGAAAATATCAATTACATGAAAGACAAAAAGAAATGTTGTGGAAATTTTCCATATCAAAGAGAACTAAAGAGATAGATAATTAAATTAAGGATGTTACCATAGAATGTACCAAGGACTCATTAGGTGGGTAGACAAAATTGATAGATTAATACAATACTAAGCCAGGTGCTAGTGGCTTATACCTGTAATCTTAGCTATTAAAGGGGCTGAGATTTGAGGGTCATAGCTCAAAACCAGCCCAGGCAGGAAAGCCTACGAGACTTTTATTTCCAATTAACCACCAAAAACAAATCCAGAAGTGGTAGAGGAAAAAAAAAAAAACTTAAGGACAATGCCTAAGCCCTGAGTTCAAGTCCCAGGACAGGCACACACAAAAAAAAAGAAGTAAATTTCTAAAGGTAAAATATTATACCAGTTTAAAAGGTTTTTTAGAAAAAAGTTTCACTAGGACACATGTATGCACTAGCATATATAGTTTATATAATATATAAGCATTATAGTATAAAAAGTAAGTAACAAGTAAAGAGTGCATACACCTTGGAGATAGGTATGATCGTGTAATGTAAGTTTAACAGGAGAAAAAAATAGATTGGGTTTTAGATTATCTGGCACTTGTGATTATTAATATCTGAAATAAAATATAATAAAATCTACCCACTTCACATATAGATGTCTGCTAATTTTATTTTATATGTTTTAGTATTTCATATTAAAAAGTATAGAATGATCTAAGAAAATTTAAAAAGAAACATAAAATTTCTGTTTCTATAACACTGTAGCTATGTTGGCTCTGTGTGTGTGTGTGTGTGTGTGTGTGTGTGTGTGTGTGTGTGTGTATGTGCATCTCTGCCTCCAATTCCCAGATAGAGAAACAGACATACATAGTAGAAAAAAGGTTGATAGAGAGATCAACAGACAGATAAAAATAGATAAATGCAGAAGAACATTAACTTAGTATTAATATGTTTTGTTATGATACATTTTTTCTTTATCTCTAAATATTAATTGAATTTCCAATAATGGATCTCTCTCCATTTTTTTCTAAGGGTCAAAGAACTTTGCTTCTGTTCACACTAAGTTAACATTTCCTTAGGTTTAGCCTAATGTGCATTTTCTTTTTCAGAATCTCAGCCAGAACACCACTTTTTTTTTTTTTTTTTTTTTGGCCAGTCCGGGGATTTGGACTCAGGGCCTGAGCACTGTCCCTGGCTTCTTTTTGCTCAAGTCTAGCGCTTTGCCACTTGAGCCACAGTGCCACCCCTGGCCTTTTCTATATATGTGGTGCTGAGAAATCAAACCCAGGGCTTCATGGATACGAGGCAAGCACTCTTGCCACTAGGCCATATTCCCAGCACCTCACATTACATTTATTTTTCATGTCTCCTTAGGATCCCCTTGGCCATTATAATCTTTCAAACATTCTTTATTTTTGATGACCTTGACAGGTTTTCTGTACTGGTCAAAGATTTTGTACACTATTCCTGGGATTTATTTGATGACTATCATGATTATACTGAGGCTAGGGGATAGGAGAAAGAAGGTAGGTATAAGATGTTTTTATGAGGTTATACAAAGGTCACAGATGTTACATACTAGTATCACTACTTATTTCTGTCAGTATTGACCTAGATCATCTGACTTGGGTAATGCTTGTGATGTTTCTGCACTGAAAATCTAGTCTTTTTTTCCTCTTTTCATACTTTTGTACACATTCAAGGGCTGTTTTACTACACCAGGCCAGTGTATCCACATAAAACATTTAGAATATTCATGGAAAATTTTGTTATTTCTTCTCCATTTATTTTCTTTCTATATTGTATTAGGAATTCTCACATTTTGAGAAGTTAAATATGTATATTTTTGGATTAATTATTTTTGCCAGTCCTGGGGCTTGAACTCAGGGCCTGAGCACTGTCCCTGGCTTCTTTTGCTCAAGGCTAGCACTCTACCTCTTGAGCCACAGTGCTACTTCTGGCTTTTTATGTTTATGTGGTACTGAGGAATTGAATCCAGGCCTTCATGCATGGTAGGCAAGCACTCTACCACCAAGCCACATTCCCAGTTCTATTTTCTTTTATTTCTGTATTCAGTCAATGATTTATCTCAGTATGGACTAGTGATATTTACCTTTATCTTAAGTTATAATCTATTATTACTTTATTGTTAACTAAATTGTTGTCATTTTTGTCCTGCTTCCTTTGAAATATCACCTCTATGTGTTTTCAAATCCATTTTTCAAATCAATATGCAAAACTAATGCACAAAGAAATGTTAATAGGTTAATAATGGTTATGCAGTGCCAAACATAGACATTAATGATAAGCAAAGTTGCTGATATGACTTTGCTAACAATATTGGCTCAACCAACATTATTTTAAAAATTCTACACTACACAAAAATATATCTGTACAATGACTGGATCTAACATAAATTACTTTAAAATTTTCTACATTATATTTTTATTTTTTTCAAATTAGGAAAACATTGACAAACCTATTATGTTAATAGGAACTAGCCTTTGAATAACATTTTCTATGCCAGATAGAATGCTAAAGCATTTAGCTCCTAGTATTCAATTTATTCTTCATAACAATCTTGTGGCCAAACTTTGAGAAAAATAAGGCTTAGGTTGACCACACTAGGATCTAGGACAATGATTCTCAAAGTATGTTCCTGAACCAGAAATCAGTACACCTAAGAAAGTGCAATAAATGCACGTTCTTGGTCCTTACTCCAAAGGTCCTGAACCAGAAATTCTGAGTCTGAGACGTGGAAAACTATGTTGTAAGATTCCTTCCAAGGTGTATGAATGCATAACATTTGAATCATAATATTTGAAGTATATAGGTGAAAATTGAACTAGGAAAACTGAGAGACTGAGAGAGAGTGGGGGAGAATTATGAAATGGGTGATAATGATCAAGATAAAGTGAATAACCTCTGCACAACTACTTGAAGATAATTTTTTTTTAATTCTTCCCGGTGATCCTGATACATAATAATGTTTGGGAGTGTTGGTGCCAGACTATAAATCCTTGTACTAGACATCAAAGCCCATCAAATCCCATGCGATTAATTAATTAATTGCCTATTAATATTGCCTGTGTTATACTAAGAATAAACCAGTCATAGGTGATTTATATTTAAGAACTCATCATAAAAGACTTGTCTATGGCAGTTTCATTCTCTACCCATCACTGGTCTAAGTAAATTTATGCAATTCACCACTAGAGGGCATCCTTACATTCTCTCATAAACTGAATCTTTAAAAAGCCAAGAGTGAATGAGATCAACCAAAATAAAACCAACCAAAATATTTAAATTTTTTGTTAGAAAAAAAATTTAGTAGGACAATTGCTTTAATCTGTCTAACATCATGTATCAGTTGCACTGAGGCCATATTTTTAGGCATGTTAGCAAATGAATGCAATATATTATGATTATCCATTTAATATCATCTCTTGCTTCTTTTTTTCTTTTTCTTAAGTTGGTGTGATTCTGTGGATGGAACTCAAGACCTTATATGTATCTCCACCACTGACCTTCACTCCAAGCTCCTATTTTATATTCATTTCTAAAATGGGACTAGGAACCAGATCCTTATTAGGGCAGCAGGCAGCACATCAGTTCAAATTAGCAAAATAATAACAACCTTTAAGTAAAAAGGAATCTAATTTAAACCATACTGTCAGCTCTAAAGTCCCAAAGAAGTAAAACTGGAAAATAACATTTTCACTCATTCAATTGTGTGCCTGGTGTCTCTTTTCACTATGGAGCACATAAGTTCAGGAGTAGAGTATCTAGCACCTGGTATATAACAAGTTCTCAATAACTAATACTGAGTACATGGTATGAAAAGTTAGTGGAGCTTTTGCCTCCAGTACACCTTTATTAAGGCATGCTACAGAAATTGGAATTTATTAAGTATTATACAAAATAGTAGTGTAAGCCGAATATCAGTGGCTCACACCTATAATCCTAGCTACTCAGGAGACTGAGATCTGGAAGATCAAACTTAGAAGCCAGCTGAGCAGAAAAGTCCAAGAGACTCCACCTCCAATTAACTAACAAAAAGTGAGGCTAGGGACATGATTCAAATGGTAGCCATGAGCAAACAAAATAAACAAGAGTATGAAATCCTGAGTTCAATCCCTAGAACTGGCAATAAATAAATAAAAATACTGCTCTACCTTCCTTATATGCAAGTACCACTCACTAATAATTTTTTAACTTAATTTCTGGGCTGGGAATATGGCCTAGTGGTAGAGTGCTTGCCTCACATACATGAAGCCCTGGGTTTGATTCCTCAGCACCACATACATAGAAAAAGTGAGAAGTGACTCGGTGGCTCAAGTGATTGAGTGCTAGGCTTGAGGAAAAGAAGCCAGGGACACTGCTCAGGCCCTGAGTTCAAGACCCAGGACCGGCAAAAAAAAAAAAGTTAGTATCTATACTACTTGTAACTCAGAATCATAATTCTGAGAGATTTTAAAATGCTACACTCCATGATGATCCTTTGATCCTTTCTTCCAAAGATAGCATGACACTGAAATGCCTACCCTTGTTAAAAGCATTTTGCAAAAGGAAGGAGGGAGGAAAAGAAAGGAGGGAGGGAGACAGGGAAGGAAGCAGGGAGGCAGGGAGGCAGGAAGGCAGGGATGAAGATTTTGAGCAAAGGGTGGGTGGTGGTATCCAAGTACCACAGAAAATGCAATGGAGAAAGAAAACAATTTCCGTTCTCCTACTATCAAATCATGTAACCTTGACTGAAGCACTTGAGTTCAGGTCCCTGGTTCCTCTTCAAAGAGATGATATGTCCGAGGAGAAAGTATAGCTTATAAGAAAGAATTTCTGAGTTGTAAAAACTTGAGAACAATTTTGCTGATGCATATCTTGAAATATCTGCCGACAGGAGCCTAAGATTAAAGAGCCCATATCTCAGGAGTATTCCTAGAGCACATTCACTCAATGAACAGAGGGTAAAGAAGTGTGATTCAATGTGTATTTGTTCAACATACTGTGGGGCATACTGTACATGAGGCACTTGTTAAAAGCTTTATGTTACATGATGAATAAGTCCTTCCTCTAACATGTTAATCCCTTCACACTAATAATAAGAGGAATGTGATGGCTACCTTTACAAATCAACTTGACTGGGCCACTGATGCTGATGTTTGGTTAAACATTATAAATATGATTGTGAGAGTGTTTCTGGATGAGATAAAGACTTGAATCTATAGGCTAGGTAAACAAATTGCCCTCTACAATGTGAATAGTCCTTATCTAATCAATTAAAAATCTGAATAAAACAAAATGTCTAAGTAAGAAGAACTGCTCTGCTGGCTTAAGCTGGGACATTAGTCTTTTCTGGCCTTCTGAATAGGACAAAACTTAGGCTCTTCTTGTGTCTAGGGCTTGTCATCTTCCATAATGGCATATACATTGAGAGCTAGTTTGGTTCTTAAGTCTTTAAAGCTTACACTGAGATGACACACACTGACTCTTCTATATCTCTAGCTTATGGACTGTAGATTTTGGGATTTCTCAGATTCCTTAATCACTTGAGGAAACTCCTTTCAACACAACTGCATATTGTATTACACACACACACTCCTATTGGTTCTATTTCCCTGAAGAACCCTAACTCACACTGTCACAACCCATTGTGGTTGCCACACCCAACCACGACCTTGGACAAGGCAGCAATGGAGACAGGACTGTGGAATTGAAGTCTGGGGTGCCAGAGGAACTGAAACTCTCCACCAGCTTGAGATCCCAAGGTTCTGTTCATCGAGTTTCTTATTGCATTTCATACAGGGAATATGTGCAGAAAGTAAGGTATAAACATCAACATGTGACAATATTTTGTATATAAGTGGTAAGTGACTTCCTTATCCAGGGAACTGGAGCTGAATAGTAAACAAGTTTACAATCTGCATAAACCTTAGTCTACTCCCAGGTACCCAGGCAGTTTAGGGTCAAATTAGCCCACACCCAGGATAGAAATCTGAATTCCTGTAAAGCCAGAACTAATTGACCTCTCCAGGGAACCTCAGTGTTCTGGTGTTCTGAGTTGACTGAGAGAACCGACTTCCAGACTCCCAATTCTTTCATGTCTCACAACTTGACTTTTAGGGCTCTCACATCACACAAGAACCAAATTCCAGGTTCTATAGGATGGCCAAAATGCTCTACATGACATGGCCTCTACCTTCCCTCCTACTACATCCCATAGCTACTTCCTCTACTTCACTGGCTCCCTTCCATTTCCCTACCCGGGAAGCCTCCTTGAGTCATGGTGTTTTCATTCACTTACTTACTTATTAATTGATAAATTCAACTAATTACTGAGTAGCTACTATGTGTCAGCAGTAGTGCTAGGTATGTAATGTGTACAGGATAAAAGGATAATTTCATGGGGAATATATTCTAGTCATCGGAGAAAGACATAGCATAGACACAAACAGGCTAACTGCAGAGAGTGATATGAGCTTCAAGGGATGACATGAAAGTATCTTGTTGATCCCAGAAACCCTCATCCTGCAGGTGTTTTTTAATCACAATAGAAGGGCACTATCCTCATTATGACCTGAAAGAGGAGCATTCCAGGCAGAAGATGACAAGCATAGGATAGACTCTGAAAGGTCCATAAGCTAGGAGTTGAGTGTGGCAATGCAGACTGGAGTGGCAAGAGAAGGTAAATGGTGCAGGAAGGAGATACAGCCTTACTAACGGGAATAAGGATCTAAAACTATAAGATTATTGGAAGCTTTGGCAAGTTGACATGATCTGCTTTGCATGCTTGGTTATGCATTGCCCTGTGTAACACAGGCACAGAAAGACCAGTGGGGCTGGGAGGTTGCAATAAGCTTGAATAATAAAGGTAGGTTGGTTTGAGGGATATGCAAGAAATGAGGAAGGACTGACTGGTTCACATTTCAAAGATAGAACAGATAGATGGGAACTGCCAGTGTGGTGGAGAAGAAAAGATAACTCCTCGGCTTTTACTTCAATAATCAGCTAGAAGGTAGTGTTATTTTCTGAAATATGGAACTCGGGTTGACAAAGGAACTGGACATGAAGAAGACAAGTTGCCTCAGCTCCCTCTCACTGGATTTTTGTCATTCCTTCTTTGCCTAGTTAACTCTTCCATTCTTTGACTCTTGGTTCAAATGGCATTTCCTCAATGAACAAGTTCTTGAAATCAAGCTGTGTTAAGTATGTGCTCTCTTGGTACTGTGTAGTTTCCCATAGTACCTGGACCAGATTGCAAAACTAGTCACTAATCCTTTACCAACCTCCCCTACCTGACTCTGGTCTGGTCCATATGACTTGCATCAACCAGTAGAATATCAACAGACATGACACAAATGGAGATTTGAAAGGCACTGCATGGTAGTCTTGCAGTTTGGAAACTCTCAAGCTACACAAAGAAGCCTAGTTGATCTGCTGAAGAATAAAAAACATGCTGCTTCTGCTGACAGGATGCCTATCTCAAGACATAGATGTGACAGGATGCCTATCTCAAGACATAGATGTGGGGCTATTTGTACTTGTCTGCTTTGCAATGCTATAATGAAATGACCAAGGCAGGATAACTGAATCAAAACAGAGGTTTATTTAGTTCGCAGTTCTGGAAATTTGAAGGCATAGTACTAACATTGGCTCAGCTCTAGTAAGATCCTCATGGCAGATGATATCAAGAGCAGTAGACTAGAGGGAGGAAAAGCTCCTATGTGAGTGGGACCACACTCAAGTTTTGTAACAACCTTCTAGAGAACTAACCAGTATCTCTAATCCCTAACCCCTTTCCAAGAGCAACACCCCTTGCATCAACAGTGATGCAAGGTCCTCCCCCTGGGTTCCACATCTTAAAGGCCTATCACCTCCCACTACCACACTGAGGACCAGTCCTACAACTCTCAAACCCTCGGGGTATACATTCAAACCATACCACCACCCAAAACAATCCAGCCAGCAGCAGACGCATCCACTAACCAGAAAGGAAGGAAAGAGCCCAGCTGAATACCAGCTCATTCACAGAAACCTGAGCTCTCCCTTGGCTCCCCAGCACTCAGGAGGCTGAGACAGGAGGATCAAGAGTTTGTGGCCAGCCTGAGCTACCCAGGGGATATGGCCTAGTGGCAAGAGTGCCTGCCTCATATACATGAGGCCCTGAGTCCAGGCTCAGGCCCTGAGTCCAAGGCCCAGGACTGGCCAAAAAAAAAAAAAAAAATGGTCTTCTTTGGGCTGGGGATATGGCCTAGTGGCAAGAGTGCTCGCCTCGTATACAGGAGGTCCTAGGTTCAATTCCAGCACCACATATACAGAAAATGGCCAGAAGTGGCGCTGTGGCTCAAGTGGCAGAGTGCTAGCCTTGAGCGGGAAGAAGCCAGGGACAGTGCTCAGGCCCTGAGTCCAAACCCAGGACTGGCCAAAAAAACAAAACAAAAACAAAGAGTTTGTGGCCAGCCTGAGCTACCCAGCAAGTACCAGCCTAGGCTACATAGCAAGAACGCTCTAAAAAATAAATAAATAAATAGATAGATAAATAAATAAATAAATAAATAAAATTTTAAAAAAAACCAAGCCATTTCTAAACTATAGGATTAGCTTGGGTGTCGATCAACAGATGAGTGGATAAAGAAAATGTGATTTATACATACATAGGTCCATATGTGTATGTATATATAGTATTATTATTCAGCCATAAAGACGACTGAAATTATGTCACTTGCAGGCAAATGGATGGAACTAGAAATCATGTGAAATGAAATAAGCAGACAGCGACGAATTACATTTTCTCTCATGTACAGAAAACAGAAGTAACAAAGGACATACATTTAAGCAAAATAAACTTTCCTGGGTTTGCACGAGGCATTGAAGAATGCGCCCACATCACACATCCTCGGCTTGAAAGAGCTCAAAGTGAAGAGCCACAGGAAAGGAGCAGAGTCCAGTCCCAGTGAGGGAAGGACTCCTGCGCTCCCTGGACGGGCCCAGCTTGCGAGGGGCCCACGAGGGCGTCTCGGGGACCGACAAAGCCTGCCTTTCGAACTCAAGATGACTTGGAGGCGCAGTGTGCACTAGTGTCAAGGGCACGGGTGTTCCAAGGCAACCGGGCTGGCCTCGGGCTTGTGACCTCACGCGTGGCCGCGCCTGAAGCGCCCCTGTGCTCACACCCCCGGCCCGGCAGGACAGGAAACCCGCTTCGGGCCTATCATTCCCGGTGCCCACAAAATAAATGACGGCTAGATGAAGGAAACCATGAGGTGGGAAGCACCGCTTGCGTGTTCCAAGGTTTCTTTTTAAGGCGACTTCCAGAGCCCGCATTTGGCGGCTTAATCCAGGGCAGCGGACCGGCAAGCGAGGAGAGGATAGCGCTTCACTTGCGGAGTGGCGGGCGTCCTCCGCCTCCCGGCTGACAGACTGGCTTTCCCCGCTTTGCTCACGGACACCAGGAAGGCCCAGCGACGGGGCATCCGGCTTCGGACAGCGGGAGCGGAGGGTGGAAAGCCCAAGAGCTCCCCTGACGTGCCGGCGAGCCGGCGAGCCGGCGCTGCTGCAGGGATGGAGGGCCGCGTAGCCACCTTTGCCTCGCCGCCCTAGCCGCGCGCTGGCAGGGCACGCGCCAGGGCTGCGGGAGCGCGCGCCGCGTCTCCATAGAAACGCCCGGGCGAACACCGCGGCGGCGCGCGCGCGCGCGCGGCGGGCTCCCCAGCTCCCGGCGGCAGCGGCGGCGGCGGCGGCGGCGGCGGTGGCGGCGGCGGGTCGCGCCCTAGCGCGCGCCTGGTCGTCTCCGAGCCCCAGTGGTTAGGCTCTAGCCCCAGGGTCCCCGGCGGTGCGCGAGGCAAGATGTTGAGGCGCAGCCTGGAAAGCCGGTAACAGCCGGGGCCTAGCTGCCCAGGGCCGCCCACACGTGAGGCGAGGGCTGGGGTAGGCGAAGCGGAGCCTCTATTCCCCTCTTTCCCTAGGCCGCAGCACCCGCTTCCGACCCTGGGCTGGAGGCTGCTCGGTGCCCACAGCGCTCTGGGGCCTACCTCCCCCGGTGCAGCGAGTGCCGCGTCCGGGAGAGCCCGGGCCCGGCCGACTGCCCCCACCCACGCTGCCCGGGGCGCCCCAGAAGTCTGGAGGTAGCAGACACAGGGGGCTGGCGGCTTCCAGCAGCCGCCATCCGCCTTGGTGAGGCCCAAGGTGGGCCTTGTTCTGGGCCTGCTGAGCCCGCATCGCGAGACCAGGCCTAGATGGGGTCCTGGAGGAGAGCAGTTCCCTCTCCTGGAGATCGGATCTTTAGGAGGTTGCATGAGATACTCTGAGAATGTTTGCTTGCCTACCAGATTTAGCGTGCAGCCATCCCAACCCTAAGGAGAATGTTCTGCTTTTTGTGTCACCTTTTTCTCTAGGGATGCTCAAACCAGACAACTGCAAGATGCTGTCACAAATGTGGAGAAGCATTTTGGAGAGCTGTGCCAAATCTTTGCTGCTTATGTGCGGAAAACTGCCAGACTGCGAGACAAAGCAGACCTCCTAGTGAATGAGATCAACGTGTATGCCTCTACAGAGACACCGAACCTAAAGCAGGGCCTGAAAAACTTTGCTGATGAGTTTGCCAAGCTTCAGGATTATCGCCAAGCTGAGGTACGTACGGAGTGAGGACACATCACTTATAAATCAGCCTTGGAAGTAGTGGGCTGAACCTACCAAACCATAGGGGTTAATCCACAGTAATAAACTTGGCATTTTCCAATCTTAAAGGGAAACCGTTCCTGGTTTATCTTGCCTTTCTAAACTAAACTTTAGGGCGTTCTTTTTGTTTGTGTTTCTGTTGTTGTTGTTTTTGCCTGTCCTGGGGCTTGAACTCTGAGCCTGGGCTCTATCATTGGACTTCTTTTGCTCACACAGGGCCATTTCCGGATTTTTCAGAATTTATTGGAAATAAGTCACAGGGCTGCCTTTAAACCAAGATCCTCAGATCTCAGCCTCCTGAGTAGCTAGGAGAACAGATGTGAGACATGGGGCCCAACTTAGGGCCCAACTTACCGCCTTCATTTGGCATTAACACCTATTGGCAAGAACACCTGTTCTTTACAGAAGCATGGCGTGAGCTTTGCATGGGTCTGTGTAACAGATGAAAAACGTTAAGAATGGCAGTATTTTGAATCAATTAATAAATGGGCAAGATAGTCATACTTTGGAAAATTGACCAATGGAGAAGCTGATTTATATCTTGAGGGAAACTACTAGTGAGGCCCCATGAGGTAAGGTTGAGTTGTGCTTTTTGTTTTGTGTGAGGAGGGACTTGTGGTTTTCTTTCTAAAAGTTTAACTTTTCTCTGGCTCCCTTACATAATTTCATTTACATTTATTTTGTAGTTTGAGATACCAGTTTTGGGGTTTGTTTTGAGTTAGGGTCTCATCATGTAACCTTAAGGTGGTGTCAAACGTGCCATCATCCTGCCCCAGCCTTCCAGAATACTGGGATGACAGGCCTGTACTACCACACCCAGCTAAAGCATTACACCATTTAAAATTCCATTACTCTTTTTGTACTTTAATCTTCTGGACTTTAGGTTCTTTTATTAAGGCCTAAAACAAATGCTATCAAAATGTAAAATGAGAATATTAATCTTTGAAACTATCACTGCTATGAGCATTTATCACACTTGATTACACAGTTCTCAGATATATATATAGATATATATATATCTATCTATATAAAACTGGAGGGTTCCAAAACTAATTTATAGTCACAGATAATTCTACAATTTCAGTCAAATGATTTATCCTTTCTAGAACACTTTTTTTATTGGCAGCACTGGGTTTTGAACTTAAGCTATGCCTCCAAACCATGCCCTCCTTTAGAAAACTTTTATGCTATTTATCAAATAGCAAACTGACTTGATTTACATTTTTTGTTCTCCTTTTATTTCTCTTGCTTACCAAATGGTGGAGGTGCTAATGAACAATGACAAAAGGTAGGCAATGAAAGGGAGAACTGAAAACAGCTTCGAATAACCCTTAAGCTGAAAGTGGGCATATGGATTATATACAGACTACACTGTACTGGATATTTATAGTTTTGACTTTAGGCTTCCAACTACTTTGTATTTGATGTGAACCTGATTTTTGTTCATAGTCCTAAAACCTTTTAAAATGAAACGTTGGTTTTTTTTACAAAAACTAAAAACTAGTATGAAGTGAAATGTATTGACTATATAAGCACATATCATTTAAAGTCTTTTTCTTGCCATAAAAATACCACCTAGCTATCTTAAGCAATACATCTTCATATTTATTACTTATCCTGGCAGAAAAAAATGTTAATATCTACAGCTGTTTTCCTTAGGCTATAAATATATACTTGTCTAAAAAGCTCTTCTTCAGTGCCTTCTATGATACTTTATTAATTACTTTGTGATAAAAATTATGCTTAAGAAAAACTATTTAAACTGGGTGTTGGTGGCTCATACACATAAATAATCCTACCTACTCAGGAAACTGAGACTTGGAGGATTGTGATTCAAAGCCAGCCCAGGCAGAAGTGTCCCTGAAACTCCATCTCTAAAATAACCAGCAAAAAAGCTAGGCATTGGAGGCATGGCTCAAGTGGTAGAGCGCCAGTTGTGGGCAAGCAACGAAGGCAAGAATTTGAGGCTGAGTCCAAGCTATACTACTGGCATATACACACACACACACACACACACACACACACACACACACACACAAGTTTAAACTGCTTAATTCTAGGTTTAAAAAAAGGAAAGGTCAGCCATATAGTTTGAGAGATCAACAATCTGAAGCTTTTCTGCTTTTTTTTTTTTTTCCAGTCTTGGGGCTTGAACTCAGGGCCTGGGTACTCTCCCTTGAGTCACAGCACTACTTCTGGCTTTTTCTGTTTATGTGGTACTGAGAATCGAACTCAGAACTTCATGCATGCTAAGCAAGCACTCTACCACTAAGCCACATTCCCAGCCCTGTTTTTTGCTTTTGGAGACTGTTTTGTGGTAGTTTTTTTTGTTGTTGTTGTTGTTGTTTGTTTTGTTTTATGTTTCCAGTATGCTGGATCATTCAGCTTTAATTTTTCTAGAAAGTTGAGCTATTACAATTCAGACACACTATCTGACACTGTGCTAAACATGTTGAAAGTTGAGCCTCCCTTAAAATTTGTCTTAAAACTTACTAAAAAATGAATACTTTGAGTTTAATGTGAATTGTGTAGCAAGGATGAGCTCCTCAGAAACCTCAAGCATTTTATCATATTGTATACCAAATACTTTTTTGCTGTTGAAACCAGGGTTTGTATCTGGGCTGCTTGCTTGCTTAGCTGGCACTCTAGCCACCAACCATTTTTCTGGTTAATTGGAGATAGGAGTCTCTCAAACTTGCCCAGGCTGGCTTCAAACTGCAATCCTTCAAATCTCCGCCTTCTGAGTATAAGGTATTATCATTGTCCAGCTTTCTTTTCTGTTTTTTGTTTGTTTGCCAGTCCTGGAGCTTGAACTCACATCCTGAACACTATCCCTAAGCTTCTTTTGCTCAAGGCTAGCACTCTACCACTTGAGCCACAGTACCACTTCTGGACTTTTCTATTTATGTGGTACTGAGGAATCCAGCCCAGGGCTTCATGCATGCTAGTCAAGCACTCTACCACTAAGCTATGGGTAGTAATATGGGTAGTAATTATTTTATGTTAAACAGCATAGGTTTTATTTCAGTATTTTAAGTTTTGATATCTTTGTTTCTTTTCAGTTATATTTTGTAATAATTTCCAATAGGTTGAAAGACTTGAAGCCAAAGTAGTTGAACCTTTGAAAGCTTATGGAACCATTGTAAAAATGAAACGAGTAAGTAAACCCATTTCTTATCCCATTATTAGGTATTCTGGTTGATTGAGAGTATTTCAACCACAGTTTCAGTAAAAATTATAAAGTAACATATAATACTTTTTTTTTTTAATTTCTTGGATCACTGAGAATGGAATTTTTTTTTTTTTTCCAGTCCTGGGGCTTGAACTCAGGGTCAGGCACTGTTCCAGAGCTTCCATTTTTGCTCAAGGCTAGCACTCTACCACTTGAGCCACAGCTCCACTTCTGGCTTTTTCTGTTTATGTGGTACTGAGGAATCAAACCCAGGGCTTCATGCATGCTAGGCAAGCCCCAAGAATAATGACATATTTTAGTAGACGTATATTTCTGTAGCAGCAAGGACATTCCTATTTAAATTTTAAATATTTAATATTTATAGTAGACAAGTTATCTTGTTATATGAATATGTCTACATATTTTCATTCTAAAGCACCTATTTTTAAATGAGTATGACAAAGTCTTGTTTTTTAAATCATCTTTATTAATAAGTATAGTAGCATTTGCTTATTATTTTTGTATTTAGGAGGCTGAAACAGATTTAGAGTTCACCAGCCTGAACTACAAGTGAGGCCCTATCTCAGGGAAAAAAATCTGAATGAACCATCACCATCATCAAAACTATGTCTGCATATTTTTATGGTTGTAGTTTGACATTGAAATGGTATCATTTGAGAGAATGCTAAAGTAATACTCTCCCATGCACATGCACGTACACATGAGCACATACACACGATATTCATAATGATGCTATACTTAATTACACAAAAAATGTTTAAACTGTATAATTCTAGATTTTAAAAAAAAGGAAAGGCCAGCCATACAGTTTGAGAGATCAGCAACACTAACTAAATTTAAACTTTGACAACTCAAAAGAGAAATCAAGAAATCAAAACAGAAATTTTCTTCCATTCTTAAAACAGATTATATTTCATTTCTTAAATCAGACATTTTATTTTTCAAAATGCTATTTTCAGGAGGACCTCAAAGCAACATTAACAGCAAGGAATCGAGAAGCTAAGCAGTTAACTCAGTTAGAAAGAACACGTCAGCGAAACCCATCTGATCGTCATGTAATTGTATCCTTTGAATTTTTGTCTAAAAGAAAGGTTAAGGTATGCAATATATAGGAATCCTTACTATGGAAGTTAGGTAATCGTAAAGTGATTATCCTATGTAACACAATGTCCTTATATTCTTTTTCCAATAAACTTACCCCCAAAAGTCCACCCATAAATAGACATTTGCACAGTTCAAAATTGAGGGTTTTTTTCATGGTAGCTAACCAAATATTAATTATAAAATTAAGGACCTTCCATTAGTACTAATGTATCAATGTCTACTGCTCTATTTTTGAGAAAAGGAAATAAGTCTCACAATAATTCCCTTCATACCTTAAAGGAAACTCACATGAAAGCATAATTATAATTTGGGGCTAAAAAGACCCTCAAGGATAGAATCCTTAAGAATATAAGGAAGTCCAGAGCACAAAGGGACCAAATTGGAATATCTACTATAATAAGGTTCTTTTGTTAAACACAAGTTCTTAAACAAGAATGTGCCTTGTTCATGGCTAACAATATAGAATAATTGCAACTAGGATAGGTACAACTGCATAGAAAGCACTAACATCTCTGCTACCTCTTTTTTTTTCTCTTCCTTACATGTATCTCCTTCCTACTTCCAAGGTTGTTAACTACCCAGTTCAGCCAGAAACCACATATGAGGAGTTGCTCTTTGGGGACATTTGAGGTTCCAGCACACCTCCATTCCTGAAGTGAGCCTTTGAGCAGTGATTTTGGGGCTGCATCAGGTCCTTCTTCCTGTGGACCAATGGTACATAAGCCCAATCTTGTACTAAACAAAAATGGGTATCTATAAGGCCCAGCATGACTATGTAGCCAATTATTGAGGTTTTAAACCTCAGACTGGAAATTACAGTCTGTTTTTATAAAAGACAAACCAGAGAATGCCAGAAAATTTATGACTGACACAGAAATCTTGAGGTAGCCAAAGGAGAATTAATTAAGAATTAAGCCAGAAGCAGGGCCAGTAGCTCCGGCCTATAATCCTAATTACTCAGGAGGCTGAGATTTGAGGACGTACTTCAGAGCCAGCCAGGGCAGGAAAGTCCATGAAGACTCTTATCTCCATCTCCAGTTAACCACCAGAAAATCGGAAGTGGCACTGTGGCTCAAGGTGGTAGAGCACTAGCCTTGAACTACAGAGCTCAGAGACAGCACCAGGCCAAGAGTTAAAGTCCCATGACCAACCAAAAAAAAAAAAAAAAAAAAGCCAGAGATAAAAAGTGTGTGTTTGTTTTTCTGGGGACAAAGGTATATGAAGACAGGTAGAACATAACATCTGGAATCTTAAGCAGTTGGTGACTGACTGTTCATTTTGACACAACACAGAAATAAAGGTATTGATAAGCCAAAGACTTCTGAGATGCTCTGTTATAAACAGTGCTATGGAGGAGGAGATAGTGTTATAACGTGTATGGAACTGGTCTGGACTCATTAGGGGGAAATAAATGCAACAACCAAAGAGACTATAGTTAAAGATCACTTGACTTGCTCACTTAGTCAAGATGTCTACAATTTGTGGGTTCTGACAACCAGAGACTATAGGATGTATTTTTACCAAGACAGACCCTTAAAATTCAACTGACTGATTCAAAAGTATGTTAAAGTTCAATAGACAAACTTTATTAAAGAGTCCCTGTGCTTGAAGAAAAGGAATCTCAGGGTTCTACCTACTCACCCCTAAGGAGGGCAGAGGTGACTGCTGAACAAGCTTCTTGTAACAGTGTGAAAAGGACCAGTCTTTTTGAAAATGCTAAAATCCTAGGGGTTATAGTTATATAAGTCAGGCATCCTTTGGATGTCACGCCTTCCCTTGCTTTCTTGTTTTCTAGAATCAGTTTTGTTCCCCATTTTGTAACTCATTTGAAGCTCTTAATTCCACTGAATATACTGATAACTACATTCATGGAGGTATATCTTAATATTTTAATACCATTTGTTACTTAGATTGGTGCATTCTAAAATTTTGAAGAATTTTCAGTAAAAGGAATATTAGAAATTCACATGCTCTTTGCTGAAACTAGCTGAGTGACTGTGGCTCAACTGCTATGCTTACACAAAGGGATTTTAAGCTTTCAGAAATAAAGTTGCTGGAAGGTATTCGAAGGTTAAGATACATAGATCCCCAACTGTAGCTTGTGCCTCCCCAGGCTTTACTACTTAAGCCAACTTTGTGTGTGCTTACACGTTTAATATTAAATGAGAGAATAAATGAGGGAAGACAAGAGTCAAAAAGAAATAGGCAATTGTCTCTGCAAAAGGTAAACAGACATCAGATAATTGGTAGGAATTTTTTCACAATAAACATAGAAACAAACTCTTATATTTGGATTCCTTATAAGATATGAAGAACCCCAAGCCTATAAAAGTAGATACAATAAAATATATTTTTGTGTTCAATATCTTGAAATTGGGTGCTTAAGCTAATTGTAAGACTATATAATTCTATAACAGGATTTTAATTTATTGAAAAAGTCATTTTATTTGAAATGTATCTTTTCCTTCATGAAAAATTTCAGTCACAGGTGGGCAATAACGTGGAGTGTCAAGACATGGATCCTAATAGTAAACCCTTTTACTTGTTTCAACGTTTATATTCCTTGAAAAAGAAAGCAGTAGCCAAATGCTAGAATATTGCATGTTGCAGAACTTTTTGTTTGGGGTTTGGGTTGTTTTTTTTTGCCAGTCCTGGGGCTTGGACTGAGGGCGTGAGCACTGTCCCTGGCTCCTTTTTGCTGAAGGCTAGCATTCTACCTCTTGAGCCACAGCACCACTTCTGGCTTTTTCTGCTTATGTGGTGCTGAGGAATCAAACCCAGGGCTTCGTGCATGCTAGGCAAGCACTCTACCACTAAGCCACATTCCCAACCCTGTTGCAGAACTTTGATGATGTAATCTTCCCCATGGTTAGTTACTGAATGATAGACATGACATTTTTGACCAAATATAATAGCTTAAAGAACAAAACATTTTTTGGAATGAATTTTATTAGAAAATTGGGCTGTCTTTTACAATCTATGTTACTGCTTAAGAAAGCATTCTAATGTTTAGTGCAACTACTGTTCTAAAAGGAGATATATATATATGAGTAAATGGGAAATGTTCTGCACTAAACAGTTTTATAGCTACTGTATACAGCTGTTTATTTCTTGAGATTCAATTAGAGTAACCTATGAACCAGTTTTTTACTTTTTTTCTAACAATTTAAATGTAAATATCCATGTGTGATTAGTGGCTACTGTATAGATTGCACAGCACAGATCTAGATAAGTATGTTAGTATGTGTAAATAAAAACTTGAGTATGTATGTATGTATACCATAAACCAAATAATGTATATTATTGTTGACTTGTAAGAATCTAAAGTAGAATGTCATGCTGAAATATTTGTAACATATAACTCTACTTGGTAAGAATAAATGCAGCCAGATGTGATGGTACACTCTTGTGATCCCAGCATTCAGGAGATGGAAGCATTACAGTTGTTGAGTTCAAGGCCAGCCAATTTAGATGCATTAAAATTTTCTATGCTTTTGAAATATTAAAAGGAAGTGACTTCAGTTATATATTTGCTAGCCTAACGTACTTCAGTGTTGTAATGACTTAAAAAAGTAATCTTCAGCTGGGTGCCAGTGGCTCACGCCTGTAGTCCTCACTACTCAAGGAGGCTGAGATCTGAGGATCATAGTTCAAAGCCACCCCAGGCAGAAAAGTGTGTGAGACTCCATTTAGCCACCAGAAAACTGGAAGTGGCGCTGTGGCTCAAGTGATAGAGTGCTTGCTAGCCTTGAGCTGAAAAGCACAGGGACAATGCCCAGGCCAGAGTTCAAGCCCCATGGCCAGAAAAAAAAAAAAAAAAAGCAATTTTTAGTTATGAAAACTAGGATCACTGTACGTCTTTCTTCTGTCTGCTCTTCTGAATCCACAAAGATTTTGTTTAATCCACATATTAAGATATAAACTTTTTTCCTATGGGATAAACTTTATTGTATTTTATAGATTGGGATAGTTGAGATCATTAAAATAATGGTTAATAAATCATAATCCCTTTCTTTGGAGGAGAATGAGGGAAAAGGGGAGATAGAATAAAAATTATGATAAAGGACAGCGAATAAAAAAATGGCTTTACTATGAGATAGGAAAAAATATTTTTATAGAAAGGGAAAGATTTTATTTTCTTTTAGATCATTAATCACATCATTTATTCTATGGATCATTTTATTCTATCTGGTAAAATACAGTGTTCAGTAATTTACAGTTATGCCAAAAAGCCAGGAATGTGAACATTTACCAATAAACTGATTTGACTTTATCTTTGGTTGGGGAATACTTTTGTAGGCAGAAACTGAATTACAGAGAGCTACAATGGATGCTACCCGAACCACTCGTCATTTAGAGGAAACTATTGACAATTTTGAAAAGCAGAAAATAAAGGATATCAAGGTAAGTAACTGTGAAGACATGTTTTTTAACCTTTTATTTAAATTTGAAATTTTTAATTTTCTGATTTAGTCTATAATCCTTATGATAAAGATACAAGTGAAAAATATATCAATGTTATTTTCCTGTGAACACAATAGTATGTAAAGAGGCTATATTCTCAACCAGATGCCAGACTTTTATCATCAATACTATTATATTAGGTTTTTATCATTCAACTGTCACAGCAACCCCATGGAAGTGATAGTGTTACCCAGAGTATCACAGCCAGAAATGTTCTATAAGCCAGTATTTTTCATCTGTGCTGTCCATTATAATACAATATCACTAATATCTGTGTTTTTAATATCTGTTTTATCAAATTAATAAGATCATAATAGCCAACCATAATAATTTGCAACCACAATAAGGTACTTTAGTCAACAAAATTAGTTAATTGCCTTATTTTCTTATATCAATAGCTTTGAGATTTTTTTTCATGATCAGAGAATTTCATAGGTCTTAAGTGAATTTTATTTTATTTTATTATTTTTTTTTTCTTTTTTTTTTTTTTTGGCCGTCCTGGGCCTTGGACTCAGGGCCTGAGCACTGTCCCTGGCTTCTTCCCGCTCAAGGCTAGCACTCTGCCACCTGAGCCATAACGCCCCTCCTGGCCGTTTTCCATATATGTGGTGCTGGGGAATCGAACCGAGAGCTTCATGTGTTGGAGGCAAGCACTCTTGCCACTAGGCCATATTCCCAGCCCGTGAATTTTATTTTTAAGCACCTTGAAAGATCTGAAATATTGTGGCCATCTTACAGAATTTTTATTGTGTACAGAGCTGCAATAAATACAGGTATTCAGGTATCTTTCTTGTATATTCTTTTAGTTTCCCTCAAGTCTATGCCATTGAGTGGTATAGCAGGGTCATAGGTAGATCTATTTTTAGTTCTTTGAGGAAATTCATTGATTTCCTAGGTGGTTATACTAGTTACATTCCCATCATCAGTGTTAAGAGGGTTCCTTCTCCCTCCCAGCCCCCATATTCTCAGGGCATTTGTTATTGTTTTCCCAATAATTGCCATTCTCACTAGGGCAAAATGGAATAGTGTAGTTGTGATTTGCATTTCCTTTATGGCTAAGGATATTGAACATTTCTTCATGTATCTATGAGCATTTTTTATTTCTTCTCTACGAACTGTTTGCTCACTTTGCCCATTTATTAATTGGGTTTTTCTTTTATCAATGTTTTGAGCTCTTTGTATCTTATATATTATTTTTTATATTATAGCTATCCTTTGTCTGTTGAACATTTAAAAACTAGTAGCTTTTCTATGCACCAACAATGAAATGACTGAAAAAGAAATCAGGGAAACAACTCCACTCACACCACCATGAAAAGAAAGAAATACCTAAGTTTAAATAGTATTTTTGGTTTGGGTTTTCAGTAGGTGAACTTGGGTGACATGAGCAAGAAACATTAATTTTAGTTGCTTCATTTTTATTATACATACAAGTGTTTCATAAAATTACAGAGAAAAATCCAGTACTCTCCTCACTCAAAAATGTTACTTTTTAGCTTATCTTCCAAACTTTTTCCTATGCACATACATGGAGCTGTGATAGTAAGAAACATATTCTCAAGCATGGACTGTGCATTGTGTGCACTCACCCTATTAGGAAAACATAACTGTTAGCCCATAGTTTTAAATAAATAGGACTCTGTTTCATTTCTTAAAAATTTAATGACATAAACATATTCATATTGAGAAATAAAAGCTATATCATCCTTTTTGGTATCCTCACAATATTTCACAACATATGTAACAAGTCTTGATTGGTGGAAATTTAGGTGGTTTTACATCTATAGATGATTCTGTCACTAAACATACTTGATTATTTTTGCATTTGTGCTGATCTAGTGATTCTCTTGGAATAAGTAGGCATTCCTAAGTTCAGAAATCACAGACTTCAATTTATAATACCTGCTTTAGAAACTTCTGTCTACAATGGATGAGCCAGTGTATGCCTCTACTGGTCCTTTCACGAGTGGAAGTGTAACAGTGATAAATAGTAACAGCCAATTTCTTGGGTAAAAAACATTTCTTTTCACAAATTTTGTTGTCAGTACTGTTAAGGATAAGTATTGTTTCATATAACTAGTGATACATTTTATTTCTTGGTCCAACACTTCTACTTGGTTATTAAAATTTTTCTCATTTCTCCTAATTCTTTATATTGAGATTACCTTTTTGATTAAGAGAAGGTATGTTGCAAATAATATATAGTTTATATGAGTTCGTATATATTATGTATTACTATATAAATACATGATATAATTAACAGGCTTGTTGCATATTTTAAATAATTGCATAATACACAATTTATAATACTAATATGTATAGTGATTATATTAACAGAAAGAATCGTGTATAAATACTGCAGGTGTTATTTTTTGCTCCCTTAAGGCTTTGTTTTTGTTCCAAATCTGTTGGTCTATATGACTGATTTATATTTTGTTGGATATAGGGCTTGAACTCTGGGCCCGGGTGCTATCCTTGAGCTCTTCAGCTCATCAAGGCTAGCACTCTACCACTTGAGCCACAATGCCACTTCCACTTTTCTGGTGGTTAATTGGAGATAAGAGTCTCACGGACTTTCCTGCCTGGGCTGGCTTTGAACTGTGATCCTCAGATTTCAGTCTCCTGAGTAGCTAGGATTACAGGCCTGAGCCACTGGTACCTGGCTTGGTCTATTTGTTTTTTGGTTGTTATTGTTGTTTGCCAGTCCTGGGGCTCGAACTCAGAGCCTAGGCTGTCTGTACTCAAGGTTAACACTCTACCACTTCAGCCACAGTGCCACTTCCAGCTTTTTCTGTTATGCGGTACTAAGGAATCAAACCCAGGGCTTCATTCATACTGTAAGGCAAGCACTCTACCACCAAGCCACATTCCTGCCCCTCTTTTTGTTTTTCTACCTTGGTGTTATGGCAGACAAGTTTTTTTCATACCCAAGAATATATAAATATTTGCTCATATTTTCTCTCAGTATTTGTTCTATATTGTTTTAAAACATTGTGCTTTCAAAAGAAATATGGTAGACAGGCAACAGTGGCTCACACCTATAATCTTTATGTTCAGGAGACTAAGATATGAGAATTGAGGTTTGGAGCTACCACATGCAGAAAAATCCAAGAGACCATTTTGCCAGTTAACCAGCCAACAGCCAGAACTACAGGCATGGCCCAAGTTATAGAGCACCAAATGTGAACAAAAAAGCTGAGCCAGAGGCTTAATGGGCATAAAAAAGAAAAGTTATAAACACATTTCTGTTATGATTATATTTTTTCAATATCTTCAAGATATAATTCATATACCCTAAAATGTAGCCCTTCAAAGTAAACAATGCAATCAGTAGTTCTTATTATATTTAAGGAGTTATACAATTATCTGGAAGTTGTGTTTTTCAAATGCAGCAAATTCTACCACTATCATTACATAGCATTTCTCTAGAAAAACTTTTGTGACTAACAGCTTCCACACTCTTTGAGGGTACCTGATTTCTTTCCTTCAGGAACTGTCTTAGGGATAAAATTCTAGGGATAAAATTCAAACTATAAGGTATCCTGTGTTTTGGAGATTCCAAATACAAAAATCTGATATTCTGTTTTAGAATAGTGCTAACCCAGTATACTGTATACCTCTGATGTATACAAATGACGGTATGGTTACTGCTCATAGTTATATGACTCTCAGAGCCTAGTATTCTCTCACATCAGTTGGGAGTTATTAATTTCAGAATTTAACTAAAACACTTTATATAAAACACTTATAAGACTTGTGGAATCAGAGTGCATAGTACCAAATAACTGAGTCAAAATTTTTTTATCACAAATGTTAATTACCAGGTATTAAGAGAACTGACTTGCTGGTGGTTCACACTTATAATCCCAGCTACTCAGGAGGCTGAGATCTGAGGATCATGGTTCAAAGCAGCCTAGGCAGAAAAGTCTTTGAGACTCCAGTTAACCACCAGAAAACTGGAAGTGGCACTGTAGCTCAAAGTGACAGAGCACTTGCCTTGAGCAAAAGAGCTCAGGGACAGCGTCCAGGCCCTGACTGACAAAAAAAAAAGTGAAAAAGATACACTTAGCATATAATTTTAAGGATTCACTGCAAAAGATCTTTACAACTATTTTTATTTTAGTTATCATTTGTCTTAAAGAAAAACATTTACTTTGGTTTTTCACAAAACACCAAGACTATGGGGGGGGGAATAAATTTACTAAACTCATAAAATGATTTAAATGATTTTTTAAACTCAAATCTTTGTTTTTTTAGAATATATTTTCCGAATTTATCACTATCGAAATGTTATTTCATGGCAAGGCTTTAGAGGTCTACACTGCTGCCTACCAAAATATACAAAAGATTGATGAGGATGAAGATTTAGAGGTAGGACCATATCTAAACTCAGTTCTTCTGCTAGTATGGAGAATATTTAAGAGAGTTTAGTCTGTATGGATAAAAATACCTTTAACCGGAACACTGCAATGTTTTACATTATTGTGTGCAAATCCAAATAGCTGAACTTTTCTAATTTCTCCTTTATATTTTGTCAGTTTAACTTACTATAACTAGCCCCCAAAAACGTCAGCTAAATTTCTTAATTTTCACTCCTTTTCATGTTTTTAAAAATAGATTGTCAAGCCTTTGTATGTTGATTGTATAATACCGAACACTTATATAGTGATTTCCTTGAGCTCATCTATAAATTGTAACTTATTTTAATCCTCCTAGTAGCATTGATAAGCACTTACTGTCCTTATTTCTATGGGTGAGAAAACTGAAGCACAGTGAAATTAAAAATATCCCAGAAGGTCCTATAGCTAATTAAGTAATCTCTGGGAGTCCACTCCAGACTACAATGTATTTAAAGCTCGCTACATAAAACTACCTGAAATATAGTTCTAGGTAAATGGTAAGGACTGTTTCTTGCAAGAAACGCCAGTGCACTGGGGCACAAGTTTAAATAATCTACAAAGTGATCACTTTTACAAGTATTTCCTTTCTCCCGTTTCTAACACCTTGATGTGCCACTTGTTACATGATATATAAGTTCCTTCAAGTTCTCAGAATTATAATGGAGAAAGTAGTCCATGTTGTCAAAGCAGGAATTTAAAATCTATCAAGGGCTTAGATATTTTAGAAATACTCTTTTTTTTTAATTTTTTAATGCAACCAGTTTGTGTGGAAGGTCTCAAATATCCTTCAAATCAAAGAAGCTTAAGAGAAATGGAGAACTTTTGAGGTTGACAGCATAGATACACAAAGGTTCTGAGGCAGGCTGTTGTGAATAAAAGAGCAATGTCATAATACAGAACAAGCAATTGTTGAGCAACAATAGACCTAAACTATTACTATGTCATCCAGCAAGTGAAGAAAGGAGAGCAGTGTAAAGTTGTGTGATCAGAGGAAGTAACATTGTATTCAAGAGGTCACAAAAGTAGGAAGGATCTTATGGACAGTTTTCTTGGAAACATTAAGAGAAAATAATCTGAGAGGGACAGAGAAATAACTTGCCTTCCTTTTAGGTAATACATGCTAAAATTTATTCCAGCAATAGTGAACTCTGTGCAGTTAAAGCACTCTAGTTATAATTATAAACCATCTTACCTTATTTTGTTCTTCACATAAAAGTATTGTCAGGCCCATTTTCCCCTTCAAAAATCAATTCTGTGCAGTCATTTCAGAGATATCCATATCGTGACATTCAGTCCTAGAAGAGATCTTAGATCGTTTTTGGAAATGCATTATTGCCAATAAATTCTTTCTGTAATTTTTTTAAATTTTTGGAAATACCCAACAAACTTAAATTTGTATCCCAAGGGCTCTGTATAATCTGTTTTCTACTTATTTCATCTTTGCTAGAAAAGTTAAAAAGGGATGTTCAAACAAAAATAGAATCCTTTCTAAATAGTAGTTGCTTACTGAGTCATCCAGTTTTTATATCACATCTAGATGCCGCATTCCAAGACACTGGCTTCAAAACAGAATTTGAGCCAGAAGGCAGTGGCTCATGCTTGTAATCCTGGCTACTCAAGAGTCTGAGATCTGGAGGCTTACCATTCATTGCCAGCCCAGGCAGAAAAGTCCATGAGACTTCACCTCCAAAATAAGCACCAAAAAATTGGGCTAGAGGCATGGTTCAAGTGGTATAGCACCACCCCAGCAAGCAAGCCAAGCCAAGTATGAGGTCTTGAGTGCAAACTCTAATATAGGCTCACAAACATACATGAATAAATGGTCTTCCTTCAGTAACCTAACATCTAAATTGCCCTAAATTACAAGTTTTACCTCATCCTTTGATTCCTTTTGTGTCTTCAGTTCTCTTAAGTTTAAAGGACTGTGTATATGGAGCCATCTCTTAGTCTGGGTCTCCTTTACCTACACCCACCTCCACGACATGGGAATTAAATTCATAGTAGTGCCATTAATTTTGCAAAAGTGCATCTAACACCATCAATTTAGAAGTTGCAAAGATGATGCAGGGTTCCTTGCACTAGAGGTACTCAAGATTCATTGTTGGAGACAGGTAATTAATTAAAAACAATGATAGGGTGGTTCAAGCTTGCAACCAGTTACTTGGGAGGTGGAGATCAAGCTCAGGAGGATTGTAGTTCAGGCCAGCCCATCAGAACTCCATCTCAATAAATTGGGTGCAGTGGCACCTTTGCATCTCAGCTATTCAGGAAGCATGAATAGAAGGACTAAAGTTCAGGCTAGCCCAAGGGAAAACACAAGATCCAATCTCAAAAATGGTTTGGGGCCCAGCTGAAGTGGTAAAGGCTTGCCTAGCAAGCATGAGAGGCCAGGTTCAAAATCCCAGCATTGCCCCCAAACTATGTGATATATAACTGTCCTTGAGGGTACCAACAAGAGGACTACTGACTGGAGAACAGAGTAAAGCAAAAGATATCACTTGACTTGGCTCTTGAATAAGTTTGCTGGTATCCCAAGCTAAGGAACTGGCACTACAAAAACAATATAACAGTATCTGCATGTAGGCTAGAAGTGAAGACTGATAAATAAACTTGCGTGGCCTTAAGGCTTAAATCCCCTAAAGCATTTGGATAAGTAATCATCAGTATATTCAAACAGAAGTACCTCAGGCAAAAAAATTTAGGGATAATGCCTAATTTTATAATACAGTTATTAAATTTAAAGCTGCACTGTCCAACATAAGAGATATTAGGCATATATAGCTATTTAAGGTTATTCAGTTTCCTATCCACGTGAATCACATTTCAGATCCTTAGTACAGGACTAGTAGCTTTTCGGACAATAAGGGACATCAAACATTACCATCATCGCAAAACTTTCAATTGGACAGTGCTGGTCTAAAATAAAAGGTGGCTTGGGAGCATGAATATGGCTGTCTGAAGAATGTATGAAATATACACAGAACTAGCTCACTAAAGGGTCATTATTTTAAAATGACTTAAGGGGGAAAGCCTTAAAAACATTTAACAAGGGCTGGGGATATAGCCTAGTGGCAAGAGTGCCTGCCTCGGATATACGAGGCCCTAGGTTCGATTCCCCAACACCACATATACAGAAAACGGCCAGAAGCGGCGCTGTGGCTCAAGTGGCAGAGTGCTAGCCTTGAGCAGGAAGAAGCCAGGGACAGTGCTCAGGCCCTGAGTCCAAGGCCCAGGACTGGCCAAAAAAAAAAAAAAAACATTTAACAAAATATTAAAGTGTAAGCTAGCACAATGCAAGCTTTTTTAGTGATGGCATGGAAAAATAAAGGTTTAGGATGGGGGTTGGGGAAGATTAAGACAAAATAGATATGGGCAAAAACAATTTTAGAGGAGGGTGAAATGTCAATTACAGTTGAATGGAGATGAAGTAGAAAGCTTGAGATGTTTTTTAGTTACATCTAATAGAATAAAAACAAAAATGACCAAACTCATACTTGTTTTCTAAAAGGAAGGAAACTGGGAAAAAGTTTTCCACATTTGATGCTACAGCTGAAGGAAAAAAATGGGACATTGGAAAGAATTAGAATGATGCTTTTAAAAACAGAGTGAAAGTTTAAGAAGGAACTGAATAAATTTATATCTGACACTCTTACCTATTAAAGAAATGCAAGAGAAACAGGGAAGCCTAAGACAGTAAGATTTGAAAGTGTCATTTTCCAGAAAATGAAATAACAAATCATGGCAGTCTAGTCCTAATGAGGTTGGAATTTATGAACTGTAGTTGAGTCCAGTGTAATCTTAGGTATTTTCTCCTTCGCAGTAATGCAATGACATTACATTCATAAGAGTTGGTGTTAACAAAACAAAAAAGAACGAAAAGTATGAACCATTGCTGCCATTCTAACTTGTACACTTTGAGGACCAGGACTTTTACAATTCCCTGGAAAAAGCACAAGCGTTTCTTCTATGACTAATTACTGCTTTCATATCTCTTCATCTTACGTGGCTGAAATAGAATTTTAGCCTTCACTTTTTAACTTAAGAACATTTTTAATTTTTTTTCCTCAAAGTTACTTAATAAGTTCAAATTTTACCCTTGAGGTGGTACTTAGATATCTTAACTAAAAAGAACCTGATTTGGTTATCTGTCTTATCTGTAACATTGTTTTATCATTGAAATAGGTTTTCCGAAATTCTCTGTATCCACCAGATTACTCATCTCGTTTAGATATTGTAAGAGCAAATTCAAAGTCACCTCTTCAGAGATCACTGTCAGCTAAGTGTGTATCTGGAACAGGTCAGGTGAGCTAAACTCTGTTAAAGGATTTTGTGCTGCTGCTTTTGAAACTTTTAATATCCTTAACTTCATGACTTTCAGTCATATAACCTGATAATTTTCTGTAGAATGATGCACTTCGTTATTTCTTTTACACTATAATCACACATTACTCAGAACAGAAAGAACATTTAAAACAGGTAGACAAGAATGCTAATGTAGATTTATCTCAATATGAACAACATTAAGTTCTGAAGTCAAACAGCTATCTAGAAATTATACTAAAACTGGATTGCAGATCCAGAAACACAGCTTTTTGGAGCACAAATGTCCTCATTTCTCCTGTAAGCAGGCCTCAAATGGATCAGGACTTTTCCATTTCACACCAAACTCTGGTCTAAAGAGCTATGACTTAGCTCTTCATATCTAGCCTTCAAATTTTAAAGTAAAAAAATACTTTCAAAAGTTTTTTAAATAAATGTGGCTCAAAACCTATTTTCATTAGCATTTTCTGCTTTATATTTAGGTATTTCTTCCCCATAATCAAAGTACCAAGCTCATAGACTCCATTAATTTAGTAATACAGTACATGTGAAGTTTTGATTATGTTGAGTTGGCTATCAATAATAGAAATTTGTAATGCATTCTTTTAGGAGTTTTCAACCTTAGCTCTATTGACTTTTTTTTCAGGTAGCCTGGGGTACTATCCTGTAAAAGTTATTGAATAGTATTCTTAGACCCTACCCACAAGGTGCCCCTAGCTCAAACACGTTCACAATGGTGATGATCACCAGGGTCTCTGAGCACTGACAAATGTCTTCAAGGCGATAGATTATGCTCACTCTTGGAGAGGACCTGAACAAGATTTCCCAAGTGAAGTCAGTAGATACAGCTGATGTATTCAGATCCTGATCCCATTCCATTTAAACCACCATACTTCTTTCTATTTCTATTTCTATCCCACAACATGAAAGATCTTTTTTTTTGGCCATTTATTTTGATTCTTGAAGCACTGTTTTTGTAGCCCCAGAATTGTTTGGCTTATTTTTAACTTTGTAGTATTACTGTATATATTCAAAAAATACATAATTTTAGTTGAAGTACTTAGTGTGGCTAACTGGAATCAATTAATTTCACATATGATACATGAATGAAGACCTTTTCCACTTTAAGATATATTAGTTCATAGCAAGAATTCACTTATTAAAAACTATTACATGTGGACTTTTTTTGAAATATTTGTTCTCTGTGCCTTTTCTTGTAAGTAAATGTGAAGTTATTTACCAAGATGAAACATACTTTAGTATTTTAATGTGCTTATTTTTAACAGATATCTACCTGTCGACTAAAAAAGGATCAACAAGCAGATGATGATGATAAGGATGATGAAGACTTAGATATTACAGAAGATGAAAATTAATATTAAGTAAACTTTACATTCCCATTTTCATCTTGAAAATGACTTGAAATCCAGTATTACCAAATTATAAAACCTTCAACTCACTTAACGGGTTAAACCTTAAAATGAAATCCTTAACAAATGAGAAAATCAATTAAAGGAAACTTTATGACCAAAATGTTTTTTAAAAAATATTATACACCAATCATCTGAACATCCTACCTAGGCAAGTTGTGATAATTTTGTTTCGTTTTGGTATAAGCTCCACTTTAAAGAAAATTTCAAAACATTTCAAATTAATTCATTATACCTAGAGTTGCAACAGTTATGTAACAAAAGATCTAATAATTCCTATTAGCTTCTTTTAGGTTATAATTAATTCCATGTTTTGAACACAAGATTTGGTTACACAACAAATTCTACTCCACTAATCCTTAAGAGCTTTTACTTTTATACTTTTGGTAAAACTTTATGCTACATCATTTGCTACTGTTTTTAACAAGAATAAAATCCAACAGGATAATGGGACACACCATATCAAGTCTTACAAATATACACAAAGCTTAATTTTTGCTTTCTAAAGTACATCCAACCTGACACTGGTTTTTTAAAACACAACTGCTGTCATTATATGTGATAATGTAACTTGGCAGGCAAGTATTTGGAATGTTCATCATGGGACATTAAAAACTAAAAAAGAAAAATGCCCAGGACATTATCTACTTAAGATAATGGGTACTTTATTAGAAGAAAAAAGAAAAAGCCAGATTTTTCGTATCTGATGCTTTTCTTTCTTTTGGTGAGGAATACTTTATCATAGATCCCAATTAGGCATGTAAAAATTATTAAACTCAGGGCTGAGAATATTGCCTAGTGGTAAAGTGCTCACCTCGTACACATGAAGCCCTGGGTTCGATTCCTCAGCACCACGTATATAGAAAAGGCCAGAAGTGGCGCTATGGCTCAGAGGTAGAGTGCTAGCCTTGAGCAAAAAGAAGCCAGGGACAGTGCTCGGGCCATGAGTTCAAGCCCCAGAACTGGCAAAAAACAAAAAAATTATTAAAATTAAAATTTTAAGGGATCACTGGAAAAAATTATTCACCATGGAAAAATAAAGACTTTCTAAAAAGCTTTTGACTTGTCATAGTTTTTTTTTAACAAAGTACAGCTCCCAGAGAACACTAATAAAAGTATTTCAGTATTCTTTAATAAAATATTCAAAAACAATTTCTAATCAGTATTTTAAAGAAGCTGAGTCTATGAATGGGCTTAGGAGAGTGTTTTCCCAGTACTTAAGTCTGGAATTGTAGTTCAAGGGAAGAACAGTAATTCTCTGGTTACTCACTAAATAGTAACTTTCTGGACCATCAGTGTCTCACCTGTAAAATTCAAATAGTACCTAATTCATAATCAACAGATATTTCTAAACAGGGTCTTCCTACTTCAAAGAAATATTTCACACAAAAAAATAATTTCACCAATGTAACATTAAGTTTTGTTATTTAATCTACACTTAGGTTAAAGCAAATATTTCACATACTCTGGGGTCGAGGCAAAATCAAGGATATTATATGGGTACTTACTAAACCATGCAAGATGGAACTACACTTAAAAATGTAAAAAATGTAAAAAACGTAAACGTAACTTATTCTTTTTTTTTTTGGCCAGTCCTGGGTCTTGGACTCAGGGCCTGAGCACTGTCCCTGGCTTCTTCTTGCTCAAGGCTAGCACTCTGCCACTTGAGCCACAGCGCCACTTCTGGCCATTTTTTTCTGTATATGTGGTGCTGGGGAATTGAACCCAGGGCCTCATGTATACGAGGCAAGCACTCTTGCCGCTAGGCTATATCCCCAGCCCCATAACTTGTGTTATTAAAAACAACACAACACTGCCGGGTGCTGGTGGCTCACACCTACTCAGGAGGCTGAGATCTGAGGATTGCGGTCCAAAGCCAGCCAGAGCAGGAAAGTCCCAGAGACTCTTATCTCCAATTAACCGGAAATCTGGAAGTGGATAGCACCAAGCCTGGAGTTCAAGCCCCACAACTGACCAAAAAAAACGCATGGCATATGGGCCTTCATTTATGTCCAAACTAGGAATACATTAGGATTTCAGAATTAAGTATTTAATGCCTAGAAAAAGGGAGCAGAGTCACAGCTTAATTTAGATCAGTGACATTAGAGAAGCCCTACTATGATTCTTACCTATGTTTTGATTAGAGGATTCACTTTCTAAAAATGATCTAATATTTTTGACACCCTCAAGACAAAATGTCACTGGGTATAAAGTGGCATTTCAATGTACATAATACATCAGTGGGCTTGAGAGGAAAAACAAATTCTGAGGTGATTATCACTGAAGTCCATGATGAGTAAAAGTAATTAGTACAAAGAGATAGTACGTTAAAATATATGAGTGTATAAAGCTAATTAGTACATTCTTCTCGTGTTTTGAGATTCTGGTGTATTAGTAAATTGGTCCTCTGGAGTGGCAAAGGGAAAGTAATGTCCATGGTATACTCTTAACCATGACCAAATTACCAAATGAAGTCAGAGTTAGAAAGATATGTGCAAAGTATCTCCCAATCAGGTCAATATTCTATAATAAAATTTTATAATGAAGTTAAAAAATATTAAATCCTAAACTCACATGTATAATCCTATTTGGCTAGCTGGGAAAACAGGATCTGAGTTTGGAGTCAGACTGAGCAGAAAAATCCCAGAGACTTGTTTCTCCATTGAACCAACAAAAAGGCAAAAATGGAGGTATGGCACAAGCAGTTTATTTCTTGAGTGAAAGTCAAGCCAGACTGCAAAACCCTAAATTCAGGCCCCAATAACAGTCCCAGTTAACAACATAGATAGATAGATAGATAGATAGATAGATAGATAGATAGATAGATAGATAGATAGATAGAGACACATAGATTTTAGGAGATGGATACCACCTAAATGCAGAGATGAAATATTCATACTACTTAAAGTCAAAACACAAAGCATGTACTTAGTACACTAAGCCTGTTATCAAGGTAAAAAGCAATCACATATTCAGTGATCCTGTACTTTAAGCTTCATCTTACCTTTATCACTCTATCTAAAAAGTGTTTTTTGAAAGTCTTCCTCCAGGTTTGATCAGATGAACCATCTATGTAATCTTGAAGCCAGATACCATTTCTTCCTATTTTGTTCATTATTTAAAACATCTCTATAGTTTACAGAGATCCTTTAAATCAAGGTGCTTTTTTTCAACCAAACTTACCAATATTAATTCTACTAGTAATTAGGACATTCACTATAAAAATAATGATAGAAACTTCAATAAGCTTAAGATTTTTTTTAATCAAAGTTGTCAAGTGCCAGTGGCTCGAACCTGTAATCCTAGCTAGCCAGGAGGCTGAAACAGTCTAAGGATCATAGTTAAAAGCCAGCAGAAGCAGGGAAACCATGAGACTCTTACTACAAAAGGCCAGAAGTGGAGCTGTGGGCTCAAGTGGTTAGAGCACTACTAGCTTTGAGCATAAAACTTTGGGACAGCATCCAGGCCCAGAGTTCAAGCCTCCGGTCTGGCAAAAAAAAAAAATCCTGAAACTCAACATACTTAAAACTACTAATTGACCAAGTAATAGGCAATAAACTAATCCTATTATCAAGTCATCCAGTTAATAACTACTTTTGTAATATCTTATTAGATAATGAAGCCATCAATAAAAATTTTATTCTCACTATAGAAAGCCTCTGAATAAAAGAATTGAGGAATATTATATGTTTTATGTAATCTATTAGGTCAATCAAATCATGTTGGATAGAATGATCAATTTTAGATAGACGCCAGTATGTAACAGGAGTATCCCAAGAGAAACCCCTAGAAACACAGACTTTTTTTTGGCCAGTCCTGGGGCTTTAACTCGGGGCATGGGCACTATCCCTGAGCTTTTGCTCAGGACTAGCACTCTACCACTTGAGCCACAGTGCCACTTCTGGCTTTTTCTGTTTATGTGGTACTGAGAAATCAAACCCAGAGCTTCATGAGTGATAGGCAAGCACTCTATCACTAAGCCACATTCCCAGCCGTAGATCAGAGAGTCTTAAAAGTCACTTTCTCTTTTACTAAGAATGTTTGATCATTTTATTTTTATCTTTAGCACTATTTTAAAGCAACAAGAGGTAAGAAAATACCATTGAGCCCTGAAAATATTTTTAGTATGGTCAATACAGTAAAAAAAACAAAACGCCATTTCATAAAATGAGATAGCAAAAGCTTTTAAGCATTAACTGGAATCTGTGGTCTGTCTATGTTGAAATTGGCTCCATGACTGGGTAACTGGCTTCAAGTAGGTTAACCTCTCTAGCTTCATATTAAACTTGTGGGACAATTATATAATAGGTATTGAGATCATGCATATAAAGTCAGTGCCTAGTACATATTAGGTACTCCACAAATGTCAGGCATTTATATTGCTTGGATAAAAAAATCTAACCCAGTATTTGCAAACTGCCTACATTGAATGTTGAATATTAAAATTAAAATTCACAAATCTTATATTGAGACAAACATAAAAAGTGAAAACCAACACACAGGTATATGAATCCTGAGCAAATTCTTCCCAGAAAAAAATATACCCATTTATCAAACCCTTCCAAGCATAAGCCGCTCTCATTATCTTTTGACTATTTTGTGTTAATCTTATTTAATAAGATTCCCTACTCCTAAGGCTGAGGCCTAAAATTAAAATATTCAAGAAACCATAAAACTATTGGGTCCCTCTCATCATAAATGCAGCTTAATATACTTGTAGAAAACTTTATAATACCCAGCTCCAATTATTTTTCCCTTTTATACAAATACAAGTTAATTAGTCTATTTCAGTTGCAATTTTTTTATTTTTAAAAAACTGCAAGGTTATGAACACAAACTTTTAAGAATCTCCTAAGCTCTTTAACATAAGTAAATTTCAAGTTCACAGTCTGTTCATTTTGAACTATTTATAATTAAAAGGAGACCTAGCATATTTAATATCTCAGACAAGAAGTTATTAATTCTTCAGACAGGTAATAAAATGCCAAACCTGAACAGTCACTGACCATTTCCTTGGATACAGATTGATAAAAGACGTTGCTACAGAATAAAAGCAAATATAAAATTTTTCTTCTATTTTATACAACTCTATCCATAACATGGAAAAAAAAACTCAGGAAATCTCATCAGAGAATGTAAGGCATATGTAATTATAAGTTAGGAAAAAAAGCGGTAATGTGCAAATAAAACAAAACCAGATTCACACTATTTACATTTTTTATGTTCACAGGTCAAAATTAAAATGTTTCACTAGATAATTTTTAAACTTTATGTTAAAAACTTCATTTTTACTGCATCAATACTGTGGGAAGGAAACAATTTAGAAATGCACTCTAAAGCAAAATTAGCTTCACTTTGCGAGGCCCAACTGGCCTATCATTTAGATCTTTAATAGCAGCCATAGCTTCATTATAGTTTATCAAAGCAACAATGGCTTCTCCTGTAGGCAATCCTTGCTCATTATACTGTATTGAGACTGAATCAGGTATGATTCTATAACCATGGAAAAAGTCTAAAATTTCATTAACATTAGCTTTAAATGGAAGATTCATTATCTTAATAGGAGTCACTCTACTGGTACCACAATTTAACTTGGGGTCAGGCATAAATCTCCCCTCAGGATAACCACCCATATTACGCTTTACAAAATCAAGCTTGCCACCTTCTGGGCGACCAAAATTCACTAAAGGACGATGGCTTCTGAAATCCTCAGGTGCACCCCTAAAATCTTCTCCAGGAAGTCTAAAATTGTCAGGAAGTCTAGGATCCTCCTCTGGATGGTCCCTGAGGTCCTCCGCAGGGAGCTGCCTGAAGTCTTCATCAGAAGGGCATCTCAGATCATCTTCCAGGGGGCCCCTGAAGTCTTCATCCGGCATATGCCTGAAATCTTCCTCTTGGGAACGCCGGAAGTGCTCCTGGGGCAGCCGCCTAAAGTCTTGGGAAGGCCTCCTGAAGTGTTCCTGGGGTGGTCTCCTGAAGTGCTCCGGGGGCAGCCGCTTGAAGTGTTCTGGGGGAGGCCGCCTGAAATGCTCCTGGGGTGGTCGTCTGAAGTGATCGGGGGGTGACCGCCTAAAGTCCTCCTCAGGGGAATGTCTGAAATCTTCCTCAAAGGGCCTCCTGAAGTCCTCCTCCCTATGGCACCTGAAGTCATCCTCCGGAGGGCACCTCAAGTCGTCCTCCTCCCAAGGCCGCCTGAAATCCTCCTCTAGAGGCCGCCTGAAGTCCTCTTCTGGGGGCTGTCTGAAATCCTCCTCCGGTGGCCCCCTCCAGTCCTCCTCAAAAGGCCTTCTCCAGTCTTCCTCCTGTCTCCAGTCTTCCTCTTGTGGTCGCCGGAAGTTTTCCACAGGAGGCCGCCTGAAGTGCTCCTCCCGAAGGTACCTATTATCCTCCGGGGAGTGCCTGAAGTCCTCTGGAGAGTGCCTGAAGTTTTCTGGAGGGTGCCTATTAGGCTGTCGGAAATGTCCCTGGGGATGCCTGAAGTTACTGGGTTGTCTCAATTCTTCCACCTGGTATCTACGTTCATCAGAAGGGCCATATGAGTATACTGATGAGTCTTTTGAGCCAAATAAATGGCAACGGTCATCTCTATCATGTGACTGGGAACAGGCTTGCATTTTGTCTCTGGACATGAAGGAACAGTTTATACCAAACTCCTGCATTTGTGCCTCAGTTATAAGTCTTAGTAATACCTCTGTTCCTAAGAATCTTCGACGATTTAAACGTTCGGCTTTCACAGCCTGTTCTTCTGATTTAAATTTCACCAAAGCTTCTCCCAGACCAACTCCTTTGTCATCATAAAGCAAGTAAATCTCATCCTCAGCAAGGGAAAAGTCTGCAAAGAACCTTTGCACCTCAACTTTAGTAACATCAAATGGAAAATTTCTTATATATATACAGAGTTTCTGGCCAGTGTAGCCCTCTTGTAAGTATTTTTGTGAAGCATGTCCAGTTCTCTCTTTCTCTACTGATCCTCGTCTCTTCTTTTCATAATATTCAATGAACCTCAGCATTTGTTTCCTAGAAACTGGGTTAATAAGAACTGGACGATATTGTAAAACAGTTTTATGTAAACTCAATGCTGTATTATAGTCTTTCACAGTCTTAAACATCACAAAGGCATATCGTGACCTTCTTTGATCTTTATATAAAAACCTAATTTGTTCATCAGTCAGATCAGTATCTCTAAAGAAATTTTTCAAATCTCTTTCATCAATACTCAGGGACAGATTTTTTAGGTGAACATAAAATCCAAGAGGGGAGCGAGAGCGTGTTCTTCTGGGAGATTTTGAATGAGACCGTTTTCGAAAATGTCTATTATTAATTCTTCTTGGAGAATGTTCTTCAGATCTCACAGGAACACCTTCCTTAATTTCCTTACCACCAAGCTCAATCCACTGTTGTTCTGAGCCCTGCATTACTTCTATAAACCTTGAGCCCATAAAACTTCTATGGCATTTAAGGCCTCCTGAAGCATCAATACATGAAGCAAATTTTACTATAGCATCACCATTATTTCGGCCATCATGATGTTTTAAGAAAATTACTCCATCCACACACAGACCGGAGAAAAAGACACGTACATCATCTTCATTAACTAGGTAAGGCAAACCTCGTAGAAACAAATAAGGATTCTCAGCCTTTGATGGTCTTGTCTTTCTTGGCCTTAAATCATCAAGTCCTGTACCATTCATATGAAATCCAGCATCTTGATTAACTGAAGAGCCATATCTAGAATTATTTTCATCTTTCTTCATTGTCTCAATAAAATTAGACCGTTTTCCAACCCCTGATGCCCCAGATCCTCGTCGCCCTCTTCCTATACGATCAGTTCTTTTCATTTCTATAGTCTTCTGCATTTCTGCCTTGCTACTAAGAAAAAGCTCTACAGATGAATCCTTGATAAACCCTCCTGAACGACTTACAGCACGTCTTGCATCTTCATCTGTTGCAAATATAATAAAAGCCTCCCCAACTTCCCCTCCAATTATATGCACTCCTCCATCAGGAATAGTCAATCCCTTGAAGAAGTGACGAATATCCACAGGCCCCGCAATAAAAGGAAGCCCCAGTAAACGGATGACTACAGCCATGCTGAGCTCAAACCAGAGCAATAATGACCTGCAGACAAAAAGGTACACATAATAGCAAGTCTTATTTCTGAAGTACCTTAGCCCAAAGTAAGCTTAATATTACCTGGTACCTTCTTCCTTCAGCATTGATCAATGAAAACAAGATACATATTCACAAAATATTGCTCTTATCTAATTTTTAACAAAACAAAGAATTCACTCTCTCCTGTCTAAACAAACAAATAAACCAGCTTGAGGTATTTCACATCACCTATCCTATACAATAGGAACTTCAAAACTACATCTTCCTTTGTAAATCTGCAAAATGCTACTTCACAAGACCAAACTATTTTCAGACTCTCAAACACATCTCCTAATGCAATGTGAGAGCAAGTAAGTATTTTACCAACCAGAAAGAATTTTACAAATTAGAGAAGCCCTCTATGGTCAGTATATATAACTTCTGCCCATTATATTAAATTGCCTACCACTAGTATCACTGGCCGAACATAAACAACAGAAGCCATGAGTACTCAGACATATTAATCTAGTTAACTTTTGTCAAGTCTCTGTGAAAAGCCTTAAACTCTGATGTCTTACCTTTTCTTTTTATTTCTTGGAGACCTGTTAATTCTGTAAAAGCAACTTAACTGTGGAAAGAAAATGAAATATAATTAATCTCTGAACCCTATAACGGTCTCAATGCCAGAGTAGGATATCCATTGCAGAATAACCTACCAAAAGTGAAAACAGAATTAGAATTATGGACATAACAAAATAGTTTTGTTTCAAGGGAAAATTAGTTATCCTCTGTGAAAAGGAAGTACAAAACCCAAGTAGGTATCTGCAAACACTGAAAAATAAAATTTGCTGAAAATTGAACTACACAATTGGAAGTAGCAATGGTATTAACAAGGGTGTATTAACTACCAAAGCTCACCCAAGTATATCTTAAGGTCTATGCATTTTGATGTACATAAGTTTTATATCCACTTTTAAAAACTTTTCTACAAGTAAAATATCAGTGTAAAAACACAAACATTAAAAAGTCCTTCTCTATCACTCCCCAGTGAAAATTCAAATATCCAGTTCATGTTTATGTGCATCTCTCTTGCCAGTCTCTTCCCTTACAAAACATAAGACCAACTCAAAATTAATAAAGCATCCATTTAAAATGGTAAAATAGCAAAGCTTAAAATTCAAAAATCAGTTCTTAAATCCAAACCAATGGATTTTCAAAGAACCAAATTTTATGATTCCAAAATAACTACGATAAATACTAAGTCAAAAAATCTCAGCACCACTCTTTACCTGATATGCTTAAAGCAATAACTATTTAAAGTCATCTCAAACAAAACAAAATGTTAAGATAACTATGGAATTTTATTATGCCAATAACATTAATGCGATTCAACTATCCTGAACAATACTGGGGAAACCTAAATAACATAGAGAAATAGAAACATACTAAAAATACAATTAACTTGAAATACAGAGATAACCTGTATGAACTCCTAAAACATCTCAACTCAATTTAAGGAAACTTGCACCTAACACTTTCATGTATACCCAAACTAACAAGACTTAATGAAGTCTCACCCAATAAGACTTATGACTTGCCAAACTAATAATTATAAATAAAATGGCTTTAAAGATCAAATGTTGCTAAACTCCATCACTTACACCTAAGTACCACTATCACACAAAGTAGGATCTGAAAAGCTTTAAGAAGGATCTATAAACTTTTTGAGCTACAAACTTAAAAGATATCAATTTACTTGGCACGTGCTACCTCCAAAATCAGTGTGGATCACTATTAAAATATCTGCACAATACTAGAAAAGAAAATAAAGTATAAGCCTAGTTTCAAAAACAGTTTCAAAAACACTCTCTTGAAAACTTGTCCACATGAAATTCCAATATTCCTACATACACTGTATTTTTTAACTCTTAAAATATTTGGGGAAGCAACACAATGAACATGCCATTTTGTATTCCCTAATAAATCACCTACAAATAAACAGATATTTCAACAATTATGTCAAATTCAAAAACCCTCCAGTAACATATACCCTAACTAAATTTTATCTTAACTAAAACTATTTTAGTCTCATTACCACAAATCTCATGAATTCCAATTCGAGACTAGTTTAATTTGCCAGGTAAATATAATTAATGCTTAAACTTGTGACTTTCAATAGTAATGTACCATTATCATGTATCCTCCCACAAACATCTAAACCACCTCTAAGACCTCTCAAAAATGAATACTTCTCTTACAGTGCCAATATGCTACGTTCCTTGAGCAAAACCTCCAGAAATTCTATTAGCACATTACACTGTACAAAAATAGACACACGCACTACCTCTTAAGTTTTTTCTCATTATGAATGCAAAAGTATTTTTGTGACTTTATGTTGTGATTTAGGAGCACAATAAGCTCATGTAAGGGGAAGCACGTTTTAAATAACTGCTGATTTTTACCCAATGCGACCACCAATTTAGCTAAACAATACGAAATGTGCATCTTCTAATCAAGACCGTGAGGACCACAGGGACTGAATTTCACAGGCATTATGTCAGATCCACTTGACTAGTGACTAGCAAATAAAAGTCATTTTCCAGGCGTCGTGAGGTAGTAAAAACTTTTCACTCTTCACCAGGCGACTACTTAAACCCAGTCACGATGAGGCATACTCAAATTCTAGACGAGAAGTTGCCCTGCAGAAAAAATATAATAATAATCTGCCCCCAGTCCACAATCTCTCTTTCTGATCACCTGCCTTTTGACACGTAGATGGTTAAAATTAAAAACCAAAGAAAGCAGGACCACTGATAGCCACCGGTCCCAGGAACACTGTACGGGGAAGGCCGATCCACGAGGGCACAGGATTTCCCGTTAACTTCCATCGTCGTCCGAAGGTATCGATTTCACAGCCTTTGTCCGCACTCCCCTGGGTCAGAGGTGCTGCTGTTTTCTTTTGCTTTCTTTCTTCCCTTTTTGCACCAGGCCAAGTACTACGACGGGATCCCATGGGGTCGCCGGACCTTCAGCCGCAATCCAGCCTTCCGATTAACCAGGACCGCCCAACCTCCGCGCCTTGCCATTCCAGCCGCCCCGAGGGCGCACCGTTACACCCTCACTGGCCACGGGTTCCAGCCGGCCCCAATTCTACCAGAAACGCCCTTTGACCTCCCCTCCCCCCGCCCTCCTGGAGCCTGAGGAGTCGGGCCTCCCGCGCCTCTCCAGCCACCCCTACCTACCATGACATAGCAATGGAAAAGAAAATACCTAGGCGATCCTTCCAGATCTTCACTGTCAAGCTCCCCGGGAAGCGCGCGCGCACACACCACCGCCGGGAGGCTGACGGGAGAGGGAGAGTCGGGGTACAACGGAGTTGCGGATGGGGGCGCCCCGACGCCGCACGCCCCGCGACCCCGCCCTCCTACGCGTCCGCCGCGGCCCCGCCGGCCGCTCCACTCCCCACCCGGTCCCCCTTCTCCGGCGCCCCGGGGACGCTGCGGAGCCCTCTGCCGGGAACAACACACACCGCTGCGGCCCAGTCCGTCACCCCTGGCCGGGGCTGACGCGCTCCTTGTCGTAGCCGCCTCCGCCGAACAGGAAAAGCCCTCAGCCAGCCGGCGGGAAGGAAGATGGCGCCCACTCTCCCCTCGCGCTCGGACAAACGGACGTACGGTTTGTCTGCCCATGCGCGCTCTCCCGGCGTAACCCGCTTCCTCCTCAGCGACTCCCGCGGCGCACGCGCACGCGCACGCGCACACGCCAGGCGCGACGCTTTCCCGTTGTCAAGGGAAAGGGAGGCGGTGCTTGAGGGTAAATAGCGGGGCTGCTGAGCATGCTCAGTTCCCAGCCAACGCGCAGGCCAGATAAATAGACAAAAGTTAGATTGTGGGACGTGGTGACTCATACTTGTAATCCTAGCCACTCGGTGGCTAGAGCTCACTTCTTAATCTGGCTGGCTTTTGAACCGTGAACTGCATGAGGGTCTTATCTGCAATTAACCAGCAAAAAGCCAGAAGTGATGGTGTGGCTCAGGTGGTAGAGCGCCCGTCTTGAGTACAAAACCCACGCGTTCAGATACTGGCAAATAAATAAAAGAAGAGTCAACTGGCAGGTGTCAAGAAAATCTGAGGTAGATACACAGATTGTAATACACAGAACAATTTTTTCAGCAGGTAAGGGAAAAAATGTAAAAGAAAAAAGTGGGTGATCTGTCTTTCTGTGCTGCTGTTACCACAGGTTTGTAAGCATTTTCTGAAAGGCTCTTGAAAATTCCAAAAGGTCCACTACCTTAAATGTTTGCCTTGCACAAAACCAATGCTGAAGAGCTTAAGACATGCATTTTTAAACAGTCCTTATAGACATTAATCACCTTACAGTGTACCTTTTTAAATCTTATTCCAACACATGAGTAGACCAGTACAGAAAATTGAGAAATGTCAAGTACAACTACAGGTATGTTTTGTGATGCCTTCTCTGTAGTAGCTGGTGATCAACTTGGTGCTTGGTTGTATTTTATTATTTTCAAATAAGGAAGCAGCCCATCCCACGTTGTAACTATATGGTGCATTTATGGTTAAATTAAAAGTTCACTAAGAAAACAGCAATTACATTTTGAAGATATTGATGTAAATGAAAGAAATGAATTTTGAATCTCTCTCTCAAAATGCCTATTCTTAAGTGATAGATTGTGAGAATAAAGAAGTAATTAAATAAGAATAAAATAATGCCTAGATACTCTTACAAGAGGAACACAAATATGCAATGCCTATGTGCCTCTGACATAAAAAATGTTTATCTAAATGAACTCCAAGAAATGGAAACGAGGTTTTTGTCATTGTTGTTTTTGTTTTCTTTTTGTCTTGTTGGTTCATTTATCTGTCTTTCGGAAGGTAAAGGGGAGCACAGAAATGAAGGGAGAAAGGGTGAATAAATGCAGCAGTGCTACTCAATAGACACTACATTGAAAATGAACTATACAACTTGTGGGTGGGGACAGGAGGGGAAAACTGGGAGTAAGGGAAGGGGTCACATTGTCTGAAAAGAAATGTATACATTACCTGACTTATATAACTGTAACTCCTGTGTATATCACCTTTGTAATAACAATTTAAAATATGATTACCAGAGTGAAAACCGTCTTCTACTAAGACTAATGAGTTAGCCTCCTTGTGCCTCAGTTTCCTCATCTGAAATGGGAGTTATAATACTAATATCTCTTAGAGTTGAGAGAATTGATGATGATGTAAATATCTGAGATGACTTTATGTACTCCTGATTTGTTTCAAATGTCAGATTGATCCATACAAAGCACAGGATGTCACACTGGGAAGCTAGACTCACTGACTAGATATTGTTTACCTTGATAATCCAGGGTTTGGTCCTGACCTTTTCAGGCTCAGGAACCTAACCTTAAAAGATAACATTTATTGAAAATTAACTAATGTTCCAGGCCTTGTGCATTATCTCATTTTACTCTTTCAACTGTGTTCAGCATGATTTAGTCTTGCAGGAAAGACTAATTGCAATTTTTGCATCTCCAAATGATTTCCCTTCTAATTACCCACTGTGTCTTTTCAAAATATTACTTATTCTTATCATATTCTTTAATACACTACTGATCCTGCTTGGCTTATCTGCTCTCCACCCTAAGATCTATTTACAGCTTTACTCATCTCTTTTTTTTTTTGTTTTTGTTGCCAGTCCTGGGGCTTGAACTCAGGGCCTGAGCACTGTCCCTGGATTCTTTTTGGTCAAGGCTAGCACTCTGCCACTTGAGCCACAGTGCCACTTCCGGCTTTTTCTATATATGTGGTGCTGAGGAATCGAACCTAGGGCTTCAAGTATACGAGACAGCACTTTACCACTAGACCATATTCTCAGCCCCTCATCTCATTTCTTGTCTTTCAGACTTTGAGAGAAAAAATAATATTCCCTTTGAGTGTCCTCTGATGAATCTTCTAAATAAATCCTTGGCTCCTTCCTGATGAGAGAAAAATCTATTTTTTCCATTTTGTTTTTATTTTTTCTTTTGACTGTCTTTTTATTGAGCATTTTCTCTTGACTTACATATTTATCCTTAAAAAATTCTCTTGCTTAGTTCTTTCTTTTGCCTTTTGCACAATATATAGTTTTAGAATTTTTGTAATCTGGTGCTTGGTTTTTGTCACCACAGCTCTATGGCTTTCTTCTATCCCAACCATTACTGTGAAACTGCACTTCAACAGTTAACTAATGATCATCCATTTGCCCAAATAAAAAGACTTTTCTCCATTTTTAGCTCTTTGATCTTACTGCAGTATTTATAGTATGAGAAGGCACAGCATTGTATTTAAGCAGCTCCTATAACTAAACTAACAGAATTCCACTTTTTTCTGCAAATTGTAAGCTGAGTATTAAGATTTTAATCCCAATTTGTGCCTTCATTTAATCATCCATAGAAGGTAGGTGGCAATACAGTACATATTTGTTGAGTAGATTTATTTTGATATTGTAAATAAGTCATCGTACAGTGCCTATTTCCTACTAGGTATTCAATAATCTTGTGCTACCCTCTTTAAATCCATTCTCTCACTGTCTTTGGTCTGCTTCTTTCTAAAGTGCCATTAAATTATATTTCCTAATCTCTTCCACTCTTACAAATGAATCTTAAGTAATATTGGACATGTTTCTAAGTACTTGTAGTTCTTGCTCCTAGAGTTGTTAACAGATTAAAATGATACATGGAAGGAGTTTAGCACAAGTATTTGTTTTCCTCATTAAAGAAACAAAGGAAGCATATTTGGCTCAGCTTCTGTCTTTCTTGCATGTTGATGTCTGGCAAATGACAGTCACACTGCAGTTGTAAGAGGGAAAGCCAGAAAACATCAGGGATGATGATCTGACATTACTGCACAAACACCAGCAGCCATCTACCTTCAAACTTAGATTTGTTTTTGCGTAAGCTTTTATGAAAGAGCCTAAATTGTCTAGTGTTCTGTTACTTGCAACAAAAATATCCCTAATGATAGAGTTTCAAAATTATGCCTTAGTCTTTGCTAACATTCTTTTCTGCTGTCTTTACAGTGTATACAGATCAATCTTTAATAACTGCCATTTTCTCCAACTTAACTGTAGTTCTCTATTTCAAGTCCTTGAACTACAGACAAACAAATGCTCAGTTTCACTAAGTGCAATGACGAATGAGCTTAGACCATCACATGTATATAGTTTATAATGGCAGTATCACTTTGTGGAGTGTGTCTATTTTTTATATCCATTCCATAGAGTAACTTCTTAATGCAGTGGAAAGATGACACATTTAGACTACCAAATAAAAGTAAATTCTAGTTTCATCATCTCCTAAAACTTAACTTTTTGATAGCCCGTTTTTCTCAATTAGGAATAGCATTTTCTTAAAATGTTCCTCTGAAGCATTAAGACTAACATTGTCAAGTGCCTAGCAATGTGCAGAATATGGGACTAAAAGAAAATAATGGTGAATAGTAACTTTTTATTGTGTTAATTACACAGAAGGCAATAAAAAAGATTATTGCTCTAAATCCTGCCATGGAGCATATAACATTATATACTTTATCAAGGAAAACTAGATTTAATACTTACCCATAGAAAGCTTTTACAGACTATTCCCTATTTGGACCATATCCCTTTTTAGTCTTCGTTAACACTTGTATAGTCACAGCTTTCATATAGAAAGGTAAGTGCTTTCCTCTTTAAATTTTTCACTGTAACAACAACACAGCAATTACTCAAAAACATTTATGTTTTAGAATTTCTCTTTGAGGGACAGATTTCACAGCATATATCTCTGTGTTATAAATAGCAGTGGTTACTGTATGCTGGTCTTTTAAGAAAGGCCGAATGGTAAATAAATTATCTAACTTCTCTACATACACTTACCACATGTATTAAGCACACACACACACACACAGATTATAAAAGGATATAATCCTTTGAGAGACAAATGATGATTATTGCAAAATCTGCACTTTCTTGGGAAAGCAAAGTCAAGTTAATATTGATAAATAATATGCTTTCAAAATATTCCAGGTGATTTTATTGGGGGAGAAAGTGAGAGTTAAAGCACAACAATCATCTGAACAAAATACAACAAAAACATAAATGAGATTTAAATACTAATAATACATTTTTTAGGATTCATAAATTGGGTATGAAGGTAATTTCAAATATTTACAAGTCTCCCAGGTTGCCTCCTTTAAACAACATCCTGGTACATGTAGATTTACTTCAAAAACAATTAGAATGATTTCATTTTAAGCACATGATTTTCTATGTTCAAAACAATAGAAGAAGAAAAACAAAGGTCTCAATGTGTGTTGTTTTTTCTAGTTCTTAAGTTATGGTACTATTACAGCATTGCATATTTAAATCAATGAGATGTTTTGTGGTGTCAGTGATCAAACCGAGGATCTAGCTCATGCTAGGTAATAATTCTACCCTAAGCCCTTAGTGAAGTCTGTAAAAATTGTAAGCCATGCTGCTCAGGAGGCTGAGCTCTGAGGATCTCAGTTCAAAGCCAGCCTGGGCAGGAAGGTCCTTGAGATGCTGATCTCCAATTAACCACCAGAAAACTGGACATGGAACTGTGGCCCAAAGTGGTAGAGCGCTAGTCTTGACCAAAAAGCTCAGGGACAGTGCCCAGGTCTTGAGTTCAAGCCCCACCCCTCCCCCCCCCCAAAAAAAAGAGTTGCTAGTAATTCCCTTTTCTTAGTGCCAGTCCTCAACCTCTCAAGGGTAAGCGATAGCTTTTAGGGAAGTGTCAAGACAGCCGGGCTACGGAAGATAAAAGTAATACTGAGATGAAAGAGCAACAGCAATTGACAAGGAGAGATTAGAGAGAAAATGGGAATTGGCATTTGTAAACATTGATAGATCTTTATTTTGCTTTCTAAATGCCAGATTTGTCAACATACATTTCTTACCCATGAAAACTACATAGTCTGGATATATTCTGACGTGAATATTATTTAACAGTTTCAAAAACAGTACTTTTATTTGGTTCCTGTAGTGGGGCTTGAACTCAGTACTTAAGTGCTGCGCGCCCCCCCCCCCCCAGCTATTCAAGGCTGGCGGCCCTCCATTTGACTCACACCTTCGTTCCCACTTCCGGCGTGTGCGTGGGCGTCTGCGTATTTAGTTGCAGTTGAAACTCTCCAGGAATTTGCTGGTAGAGCTGTCTTTCTACAGCTAGCCTCAAGGAGTGGCTGGGATCAATATGCATGAGTCACCGGCGAGCCTGGACAACCGTTCTTAGTCTGGGTTTAGTCGTTCTAATCATATATTTCCTTTGCTGTAGTATTGTTTTCTGAGCCACTACACTGACTGCAAGGCATACTGAATGATTTTACCCCAGAGATTAAAACAGCACCCTGCCTGGGTCCCTAGAGCACAGCACCTTCCCGCGCGTCCCGTAGCCTAGCAACCAAACTGTCAGCGTAAACTTTCGGCACCGGAATTATCCAATCAGCTCGGCGGAGTCGCCGCGGAGCCTGACGGGAACCTGGCGACTGCGCAGTTGCGTTGTGGGTACCATGGAGACGCGCGCTGGCTCTGAGGTCGCCATGGCGGTCTGGTCGGTCTTATCCGCCAGGGCTGTCACCGCGTTCTTCCTCGTGGTCCTCGGTCGTGTCTCCCAGGGCCAGGCCTTCTCCCTCCCTTTCCGGAAGCCGGAGTCCTGCGGCCACGATCAGTATTTCGATATCTCTGCGCTCTCCTGTGTCCCGTGTGGAGCCCACCAGAGGCCAGACGCCCAGGGTGAGAGGATTCTGGGGTGGACCTTGACAGAAGTAACACCCTGCCTTGGTGCGAGTGACAGGAAAGATTAGAAGACACGGGAATTAGCATTTGTAAACGTTCGCATCCCTTCACTTTGCTTTGCAGATGTCCAAAATGTACAACCTCTTAAATAGGACTGGTCCAGTCTCTTGACTGTATGTTTAATGAAACGAGCCCAGAGAAGCTGTGACATCTTCGATGTCATCTCAATTGGAAAATGGGAAAACTCACTTGTCTACCCTCACAGTCTCAACTCATGTATTTCCTGCATATAGTTTTTCTATTACCATTATGTTTCCTTAGTACTATCCCTTTTATTGCGCTACGTTATGATTGCTCCTAAAATCTCTTTCGATCAGGCTTATTTTCCTCCTAAAATGTGTTCCTGGTTCTCAGTAAAACTTCCCAAAATATGTCTTTTCCCATATATAAAAGTCTTAAGATATTTTCAGTCTTAATTTAGTCATCCATGGGATTAACCTTTTTCAACTTTATACTCCCATATACTCCCATTGAAGTCATTAAGTGGTACACATTAGACTGTCCAGGTAAGGAAATATGAATGAGAAAACATTTCAATCTCTAACACATAAGGCCTGACAATTAGTTTCATATTTATGAATGGGGATAATTGTATGTATTGTACTACATTGCGTCTCATAGGTAATGTTTCCACTTAAACAGCTCCTTAGAGAATGCTGTTCTTGTCTGTCTAGCAGAATAGTAATTATCTTATGCTACATACGGACTGCTTTTGGAAACAGGTTGATTTGAGAGAAGTCAGGTTTCCTAATAAGATTGAATTAAATTGAATTGAATATATGTTTATGGTTTAATGACGTACTTAAATAGTAGCAATGTGATACTATGTGCCAGATATATCTCTAAGATATAAATTTTATATAGCATGTATAGAATACATAGATTGTAGAGCATGTAACTTTTATAGATAATACAGAGTTCAATGTGATAGGTACTGTTACTTTCTTCAGACACAGAGAAAGAAACTCAGTAGCTTGTTCAGTGTGGTACAGCTAAGTAGGGTAACTAAGAATAGAACTCAAGAAATCTAATTTTTAGAATTTTGAAACCGGGTAAAATTGTGTTAACCAATATATATTACAACTTCTCAAGATGTTAAGAATTATTAAAAGTTCTGCTGGGCATTTGGTAGCTCACACCTGTGATCCTTGTTACTCAGGATGTTGGTATCTGAGGGTTGCCTTTCAAACCCAGCCAGGGCAAGAAAGCCCAGGAGACTTTTATCTCCAATTAACCACTAAAAAGCCAAAAGTGGAACTATGGCTCCAAGTGGTAGAGCACTAGCATTGAACAAAAAGAAATGCTCAGTGTCAGCACCCAGACCCTGAGTTCAAGCCCCAGGACTGGCACACACAAAGAAAGTTATCTCTGTTGAAGTTTCTTTTTATTTCTCAAGTACAAAATTGACTTTTCCTTTTAGGAACTTCATGTGAGTGCATACCAGGATTTCAGATGATCTCTAATCTTGGAGGACCTGCCATTACTTGTAAAAAGTGCCCAGAAAACATGGTATGAAGGAATTTAAAATTACTTTTTGGGGAGAAGTAATAAATGTCTCTAACTTCAGCATAGTGTTTACTCCATTTCCCACATACTTTAAAATAATTAAGCTAACTTTATATTACTAGAATGTATTTTGAGAGATCAATGAAATTCTAGTAAACTTAGAAAAAATATACAGAAATATATTTTGTTAATGTTTGATCTGAAAACAAAACAAGGCCTGAAAATTTGTATTTTTAATTTTTCCTTATAGAGTAACTCAGTTATAAAGAAAACTAGACAAATATCACATATGTAGAACAACTAAGGTTGTTCATTGGTACAGATTAAGTCAGTGTGATAGACTTACTGTGCAAACAGTTTTATATGATGTTCATAATGGCATGCATAATAAGTTCATGTAATGCCAACTGCATCAATAAATCATTAATGTCTTATTGTTTTGTTTAGCATGTCATATAATTTGAGGAAAATTAGTAAGTTGGTGGTTACTATATAGGATAACTCTCAGCTGAAATACATTTTTAGAAATGCTGAGTGATAGTTCTGATTTTTGTAGTAATGTTTCCTCTCATTATCATGATAAAATAAATCTGAAAATTTAATGGAAAGTTACCATTTGGACTAATTTAAAGCTCTTCATTATTGCTATATCTGATTGTCATTTTAATGTTATTGGAAATAATAGTCTGAGCTGAATAACATGTCAAAATAACTACCAATAAAAAAACAAATGATCCTAGCCAGGCACCAGTGGCTTATGCCTGTAATCCTAACTACTCAGGAAGCTGAGATATGAGGATACTGCTTCAAAGCCAACCCAGGCAAGAAAGTTCATGTCTACTTTTTTCCCCCACAACCAAAATTTAAAATAATTTATGGCATTATTTTGTGTTTACCATTGTGTTAGTTACATATTTTTAGCTTCTGTAATAATATTCTAGGTTTTTCCCTAAACCACCTAATATAAGGGGCCCAGTTTTTGAGGATGTCCAACTTTACCACAATCCTTCCTTAATATGTAATTTACTTATGGCTAAAGGAAAGAGTCTCATAAATTGTTTTTACCTTTTTATTTCTCTCATGGGGCTTGAACTCTGGGCCTGGTTGCTGTCCCTAAGCTCTTCAGCTCAAGGTTAGTGTTCTACTACTTGAGGCACAGTGCCACTTCCAGTTTTCTGGTGGTTAGTTGGATATAAGAGTCTGTGAGACTTTCCTGCCCTTGCTGCCCTTGAACTGCTATCCTCAGATCTCAGCCTCCTGAATAGGTAGGATTACAGGTGTGAGTCACCAACACCCAGCTTGATTTTAACAAATTTTTGTATAATTTATAGGTCATAAAGTTCACTCATTGTGAATCATAACTTAAAACTTAAAAGTTAATATACTCAAATTTTAAAATATGAAGTATTTCAGAACAGATATGACAAAACTATTAAGTGACTGTTGGCCAAATCCTGTTGAACTTTGTTATGCATTATATTAGTAAATGAAAAATTGAATGAAAAAAATTTTTTGAACTTGCATGATATAGTAAGAAAAAAATTGCCAAGTGCTGATGGTTCACACTTATTCCTAGCCTTTCTGGAAACTTAATTGAAATCCAGCCTGGGCAGGAAACTTTGAGACATATCTCCAGTTAACCACCATAAACGCTGGAAGTAGAGTTGCGGCTCAGGTGGTAGAGCCCTAGCCTTGAGCAGAAAAGCTCAAGTACAGTGCCCAGACTATGAATTCAAGCCCTAGGACTGGCATCCACCCCCCCCCCCAAAAAAAGTCAGGTGCAGTGGCTCATACCTGTAATCTTAACTATTCAGAAGGCTGAGATGTAAGGGTGCTGATTCAAAGCCAGCCTGGACAGACAAATCCAAGATTTTTATCTCCAATTAACCAGTAAAGAGAGAAAATGGAGGAATGGCTCAAGTAATAAAGCACTAGTTTTGATCAAAAAACAGTAAAGCAAGACTAGAAGCCCCCCGAAGTTAATTAAGGAGACTTTTCTGTTGTTTTTAATTTAGAAAGGTGTTACTCAAGATGGCTGGAACTGTATTTCTTGCCCTAGTGGCTTAACTGCAGAAGGAAAATGCCACTGTCCACCTGGACATATTTTAGGTAAGAATTACTTTTTCATAAAATAGTGGTGGTGATTTTTTTTACTTGAGTTTGTTTTATAATGAACATTAAATAGTTTGATGATTTGCAATATTATTTAATTTTTTAACCTGTGTCTCTACTGAGGTTTGAACTCAGGGACTCTCAGCATTTTTCTCTCATAGCTGGTGGAAATTAGATTTTAACTTATCAGCTTTTATTAAAAGTTTTTGTAAAGGTAGTCATTTACATATTACTGAACAATTGTAAATTGGTATAACCTTTTTGGAGAACATATTGGCAACATTTGCCAACATTTAAAATTCAGATCATCTTTATTCAGTCACTGCTCATCTAGAAATTTCTTGTTCAAATAAATTTAACTGTATGTCTGAAGAAGGATATGCATAGGTTTTGTTGCAGTATTATTCCTAAAAAGATTATAAACAGTGTTGCAATCTACCAGGAGGAGGTATGATATGTGCATACAGTGCACATTATGTATAATGCAACCATAGGAAAATAATGAGGTAGCCCTCATATCTTGCTATAAAAGAAATCCAAAATATGCTGAATAGAAAACGAAGAGACAGGATTATTTATTCTTTCATTCACCAATACTTATTGAGTACTTGCAATTGGTTAACATTGCTTATATGTATGTTCCTCACATTTATACTTTACACAGACTATACATGCATGTGTGCTTATATTTGCATACCTATTTCTGGATTCATAAGAAACTAGTAACAGTGTTGCCTGCAGAGTCAAGAACTGAGTGGAGAAGGCTAGGAGTGGGAAAAACCTTGAATAGGTTCTGACAATATAGCCCAGGATGACCTCAAATCTTGAATTCTCAGTCCTTCTGCCACAGCCTCCTGACTGCTAAGAATACAGGCATGAGCTACCAATTATGACTACATCATTCTTTTCAATCTTTTCCACAGTATTTCATAGCATGGAGATATTGTTAGATATTCAGGTTTTTTTCTAACAAAATAATGCCTCAATGAATATCTTTATACATATGTACAAGTGTTTCTGTAGGTTTTATGTCTGAAAAGGAAACTGTAAGGCTGTATAGAATATTTGAATTTAAGATTTCAGTAGGCATTATCAGAAGCCCTTCAACAGTTTTAGCAGTCCCTACAAATACTGTTTCCCCATCCCAGCATGACTGTAGGAGATTTTTTGAGAAAAAAATGTTAATTGATTTGTTATGATGAGTTGGCAAATTAGCTTCTGTATTTCCTTAAGTGGTAATGGGACTTCTTTACCTTTCTATACTTTTATTATAGTGATTGCTTGACATGCCTAGTATGCAAACAATGTTTTAATAATTACAAGTGAGTTTACTATTTTCTGAGTATATAGAAATTTATCTGTTTACTATGAGTGACATCTTAATTTTACTTCTCAATTGTTTTAGTGGAAAGGAATGTCAATGGAACGTTGTTATCTCAAGCAACTTGTGAGCTTTGTGACAAAAGTGAAAACTCTTTCACAGAAGCTAACACTTTAGAAAACAGGTTAGTAATGCACTAGGAACTGGCTTTATTAGCATTACCTTACATTTGTGTAATTTATTGCAATATATTAATATTGATTGATATTTGTTAATAGCATCATGAATTTTTTGCATTTTGGAAAAGTATTCTATCATAGCACTTGTTTTTCACAATTCAAAGGAAGATAGAGGTAAATATTAACATATGAAGAATCTGAGGCCCAGAACACAAGGGAGAATGAGGTTCAAATCTCGGTTAGGTTTATAGTTGTTTGATATTAGGTAGCTCAGTAAATCCCAGTCCTTTGTGGGAATGTTCCACCCACTTCATGAAGAGTAATAACTAAAACTAAATGGGTAACCAGGCACCAGTGGCTCATAGTTGTAATGCTAGCTACTCAAGAGGCTGAGATCTGAAGATCATGGTTTGAAGCCAGCCGGGGCAGGAAACTCCATGAGACTCTTACCTTCAATAAACTACTCAGAAAAGCTGGAAGTGGTGCTGTGACTCAAGTGGTAGAGTGCTCACCTTGAGCAAAAGAAGCTCAGGGACAGTGCCCAGGCACAGAGGTCAAGCCCTAGGACCCGCAAAAAAAAAAGGTAAAGTTCTTAAGCACAATGTAACATATTAACCACTCAGTAAAAGTTATTTTTGTTTGTTATTATTTAATTTTTATATAACCTAAAATATAATCATGTCCCAAATATGGTACTGAATCCTTCCTTTTTGTGTAATAATGTTATATAGAAATAGTAATTATATAATATAACATTGTAACACTATATTGTTACATATCAACAGATTGACCAGAATAAAAGTATCCAAAACTGCTAAGTTTTCCCCTTGTAATACTTCCCAAAGCCTAATATATTTAAGAGTAGCTTTCAAGAGAGAATAACACTCATTTTTTCAGCTTATGATACCTTTTTACTTGGTGGCTGATAAAATATGAAAAGTTTATTTGATGTATCTACCTGTGAAAATTGATTTAGTTTATATGAGATTACTAGGCTCTTTTGTTACTTGATTGACCATGCCATCTATATCCTTCAGTATTATTTATTTATATATTCCCATGGATGTAGCTGGGGAAATAATCCTACTATTGATTAATTTTATTGTTTTATAAAACACAAAGAATGATATGAAAGTATTTAAGTCCATGTTATTTTGTTTATTTAAGTAACAGTATAGTGAATGACTCAGTTTTATTGGCATTTAGGAAAACCTGTAGTTCTCACATTATGTTTGTTATAGTTTACTAACTTAAAAAAATTTTTGTGTAGTACTGAGGACTGAACTCGGCCTCTCACTTGCTAGTCACTTGCTGTACCACTTAAGCCACACTCCCATTCAAAATCATTTTATTTTAATGTCAAACAGGTGTGTCCGATGTGATTCCACATTCATCAATACCAGCAAGTCCTGTGAATGTTTAGGACCGAACATTCTAGTAAGGATAATCACATTGATAAAGTATATAGTCTCAATTCAGTTACTTATAACTTTGCATAAATAGGTTTATCTTTTTTTTTCCTTCCATATAAAGACAGGGGGATTATGTTTCAGCACTGCAGGGAATTTTCAGCAACGTATAATCTCAACAGTACGTCAAGGAACGCTTGTAAGTATGCTTTACTCTTTTGTTAAATCATGAAGACTCTGCATTACTTTGATTAATTTCAGGCTGAAGTACAAAGCATTTCTGTGTATATCACTTTAAGACAAAATTCACCTAAGAAATACTAATCCTCCAGATCAGCCTTATAATTTATAAGTGTAGTGCTATCTTGTCTATGCTCCTTGTTTTTCCAGTGAATTTCAATGTTTAAACTGAAAATGTCCAATGTAGGTCCTATAAAAAAATTGCAGTATAATATAGATAAGAGTACCACAGACTCTAGAGTTGAACCTTGTATTTATCAGTTATTTGTCTTGTGTCCTTGGACTGTGGGCTACTTACCATTTCTAAACTTGAGTTTATTATCTGTAAATCAGATACTATAATTGCTTGCACTCCAGTACCTATACATGGTACCTAGAAGAAACTGTGACCATTCCTATTTATCCATCCTACTTCCTTTTTTATAGACGAGAGCACTGAGAACTGTTAAGAGTTTTTTCAGCAAACACTGATGATAACAAACAAAATTTAGGTCAAAAAAGAAAAAGTGGTTGAGTTAGGTAATTGCTTACCTGCCTGCCTTCCTTCCTTCCTTCCTTCCTTCCTTCCTTTCCTTCCTTCCTTCCTTCCTTCCTTCCTTCCTTTTTCCCTTCCTCCCTCCTTTCCTCCTTCCTTCCTTCCTTTCATCTTTCCTTCCTTCCTTCCTTCCTTCCTTCCTTCCTTCCTTCCTTTCTTTTTTGTGATGCTGGTGATCGAACCCAGAACCTTGTGCATGTTAGGCAAGCATTCTACCATTCAACTACACCCTAGTTCTAGGGTGTAAATATATGGGAACTGAGGGGCCCACAAATCCTAGGCAGAACTTGGGGCAATCATTAGGGTAGTAATATCATCAGTAAGTAAGTAGGAGTGATTGGGAGGAGTGTGAGGATACTTCGAGGGTAGAATCTGGATCTTGATAAATAAAAAAAGTGGAGTCTTGTGGAGGTGACAAGCAAGTACCAAATAATTGCAGAAAAACAAAATAAATGCTAAAACAGGAGCATACACAGGAAACTCTGAAATCATCTGAAAATTGGCTCATTTGTAATAAAATGCTTGTCCCTGTTCTTAGGGTATGATTATCAAACTTGAAAGTCGTTAATTTACATTTTTTCTTTTTCAAATAATTGAAGTTTAATCATTTTGCACAGAATACCTGCAATGTCTACTTTCCTATCTGGTCTGAGATACCCAGTCATTTAGAAGCCCCTTTAGTCTTTTCCAGTCTGGTACAGATTCTTAGTCTTAGACTTTTCCCATGTATTTACAAATTCCAGGCTTATGGTATAAATAAAATGATTGGGCAGCTTTAACCCTCTCATTTTATGTGCCTCCATTTTGCATACATTTATGAGTCACACTGTATTTTTTTTTTTTTTTTTTTTGGCCAGTCCTGGGCCTTGGACTCAGGGCCTGAGCACTGTCCCTGGCTTCTTCCCGCTCAAGGCTAGCACTCTGCCACTTGAGCCACAGCGCCGCTTCTGGCCGTTTTCTGTATATGTGGTGCTGGGGAATCGAACCTAGGGCCTCGTGTATACGAGGCAGGCACTCTTGCCACTAGGCTATATCCCCAGCCCCATTTATGAGTCCTTTTGCCATTGCTTTTCCATTTTTACCATTGTTTAGATGTGTATCCTCAAGATTTCTTCTTTGCATTTATTAGCCTTTTTATAAGATGGAAATATTTCCTTGAGAGATGAAAATAGTGCTTCCAGGGGCTGGGAATGTAGCCTAGTGGTACAGTTTTTGCCTAGCATGCATGAAGTCCTGGGTTTGATTCCTCAGCACCACATAAACAGAAAAAGCCAGAAGTGGCGCTATGGTTCAAGTGGTAGAGTGCTAACGTTGAGCAAAAAGAAGCCAGGGACAGTGCTCAGGCTCGGAGTTCAAGCCCTAGAACTGGCAAAAAAAGAAAAAAAAATACTGCCTCCAAATTTTATTTTATATTTCTTTGATGTGGTACTGCGTTACATATCATTTGATTGTGTCTCTATTCATGTCTAATTACTTTAATGTGCATCTTAGTGTGTTTCATTTTTTTGTTTTTGTCTTTTGGTTTTTTTTTTTATTTTTAGTAAGATGTACCGATTAAAGCAGTTATTCTTAGCCTGAGAATCTGCAGCTCTGTGTGTGTGTGTGTGTGTGTGTGTGTGTGTGTGTGTGTGTGTGTTACTGAGATTTTTACTCAAAGCCTTGGTTTTGCTGAGCAAGTGCTCTACCACTTGAGCCATTCCTTTTTGCCTGTGGCAGCCTCAGACAACTGCTTTTTACCTTAGACCTTCACCTCCCACATAACTGGGTTTGCGGGTCTGTATGCCTTTATCTTGGAGAATCTGTTGGATTTCACTTTGGAATGAAGGATGGTCCAGCAGTGATTCTGATGTCCTCTGTTGGTTGAGAAGCACCTTTTGGAAGATTGTAAATGTATATCTGTATGTCTTAAGTATCCTATTTCTTAGCAATCATTTCTCTGAGTTTTCATGTGTCATCTTATTAAGTACTTATAGTAACTGTAGTCAGAATGTTTGCTCAATGTTAACTAATATTAGCCCAGTCAAGATTTACTCTTTTCATTTTTTTGCCACTTTAGTTTCCATAAGTGAAATGAGTACGTGTGGTTGTTTTGGATTATAACCATATTTTTTTCTTCTCATTTCACATGTAGTCTATAATAACTGGCATTAATTAGACTTAATTCTTAGGATTCTATTAGATTCTATTTTTGTACTTGCATTAAGAAAACATTGTTAGTCATTTTTCTGTATATGTAGTGCTGAGAAATTGAACCCAGGGCTTCATCTAGGCAAGCACTCTACCACTCAGCCACATTCCCCACCCCAGTTAGTCATTTTTCATTTAGCAATATATATATATATATATATATATATTAATGTCACCTAAGCAATGTAGAGTTAACGAGTCGTCCTTTGCACTTTAAACTTTTTTTTTTTTTACAGGGCATATCTTTAAATTCAGAATGGTTTGCAAAATATTTGCAATCAACAGCATCTGCATGTTCAGTAAGTCTGAATTTTTAAAAACACTCTTATTTTACTTTGAAGAATTGTGCTGCCATTTTCTACCCAGATAAAAGTTTTCTTAATTTTCTTTTCTATTCTTTTGTACTGGAGATTGAACCCAGGACCTGGAAATTTTTAAAAAGCACGTGCTTTACCACTTGAGCAATACTCCTAGCCTAAAAGTTTTCTCTCTAAGTACATGTATTGTATTCACGTAATATATTTTCTAAGAAGAATGAAGCCTTTTTGGTGGGCTGAATATGTGAAGAAACAATTATCCCATATTATACAAATTGGCATCTTCAGGCTTCTGTGCAGAAGTTGACAGTTTAAGGAAACTCATTTAGTAAACATTTACCGATTAGTAAACATTTATTGATTCCTAGTGTATGGCAGGCCTTATTTTTCTATCAGCTTAGATACTTAAGAAGAAAATAGAAAAGAATTCCACACAGAGTTAGTAGTTAATTGTACTATGTTCTTGGGACAGTAAATCAGGGTAAAGAACATAAAAAACCAAATGTAAGCATGGTGCTTTTAGGTAGGGTGGTCAGGACAGGCATGTTTATCTGGTGATATATGAGCAAAGACCTAAATGGAAATGTGCTGGGGAAGAATATTCTAAGCAGACAGCACAGCAGGAGCAAAGGTGACAGATCAAGAGTTCACTGGCGTGTTCATATTTCAGAAACAGGGAAGCTGCTGAAGCAGACTGAGCAGGGAAAGTGGAAAGGGATGAGTGCAGAAGTGGAGCAAGTGGCTTTGGGGAGGATCTAAGGGTTTTCCTCTGAAGACAGAAATATTGTGTGCAAAGAAAGGCATGATCTTCAGGTTGGAAAGTATTATTATACATGGAGAATAGATTTTGTTGGCATGTGGACATAGAAGTCTCCATTGTTGAGTATAGTATTTTAGCACTCTGAGTGAGGGGGAGTAGAACTGTAAACAAAATGGCACCATGGAAATGAGTGAAGTGCTGGAGCTAATAGGATTTGAGGATGAATTGGATAGAGGAAGGAAAGAAGTTAGTTTCCTCTAAAGTTTTGTACTTGAATAATTAAAAATGCAGTTGACTTTTCCTGCTAGGGAAAATTGGGAGAAGTTGAGAGGTTAACACAACCAAGCTTATTTGGTTGTTCATAAAACATGCTACTTAGACAAAATGTATTTGATTATAACTGTCAAATCAAATATGCAAATACTATTTTCCTTTGAAATGCAAATATTCTACCTAGTAGTTACTTAAACTATCATGCTATAATTTTTTACTAAGTTCTTTCAGTTACTTGTCTTTGTATTTTAGACGAAAAATTTGTAATTAAAATACGTATTCCTTTTACCCATATGGAACATTTCTTTTCTACCAAATCTGCTGCAATAGTATTTAAAAGCAAGAAAATAAAAAACAAAAGAATTAATATAATGAATAAAATTAGCTTGTTTTTCATATCAGCTCTTGCTAACATATTAGTATCATGTTGTGTTTCTTTGCCATGGTTGTTTTGTAGATGTATGCCAACCTAACATCTTGTCAAGCTCTTGGAAATATTTGTGTGATGAACATGAATTCTTATGACCCTTCCATGTTTGATGCATGCCGAGTGTTTCAGTATATCTTTGAAAATACTGCTGGACTGAGTACTGTTCATTCGATTCCATTTTGGTGAGGATATTTGGTTGATAAACGCCATTTGAATCAAATGCAGTAGTTTCTTTTATGAATATTGATAATAAGAAATATTTCTCATTAAAACAAATATAATTGTTTTTAGGAGACAGAATCTGCCATGGCTGTTTTATGGAGACCAGCTAGGATTGGCACCTCAAGTACTCAGTACTACTCCTCTTCCTAAAAATTTCAGTTTTAAAGACCAAAACCAGGTAAAAGTCTCTAAATCAGTAAATGATAGCTACATTTTGATTTGTAACTTCCAAAGCTCAGTTACTAATCATAGCTCTTAAGTTTTTAAGGAATTTTTTTAAAAATTAGAGACAAAACTAGAGATATCAACTGATTATAAGAATTAAAAAGTAGCTATCTTTCTGAACTGTGTAGTTACCTCAGGGCATAGGATTATAGCCGCAAGTAGGAGTTGTGGGATAGAGATGAGAACTTCCACTACCAAAAGAAAAATTTATCTCTATTCTTAATTTTAAGAAGTATTTCCTAATATTGAATGGGGCTCTAAAATATTATCCATCACTTTACAGGCCATAACCCCACCTCCAACCTTTTACTCTGGGGATTGTTCCCAGGACCTGTGCTCATTAAGTGAACACTTTACCACTGATCCATGCCCTCAGCTCTTTTGCTTTTTCAATGTATTCTGAGATAGAGTCTCACACTAACTTTGGCCTGGTTGACTTCAAACATTGATCCTCCTCTCTCACTACCTCCCAACAAGCCACCATGCCCAGCCGCCACCTCTGCCCCTTTTAACTTTCCAGAATGCAGGAATGATATTTTCCCCCACATTGAAACCCCGTCATAGAATAGCTTTGAAAGAAAATTTCTGTCACTAGTGCTGCCTCTCAATTCTGAAATAATAATTTGTAAGTTAAAAAAGCAGTCCTTGGGCTGGGGATATAGCCTAGTGGCAAGAGTGCCTGCCTCGGATACACGAGGCCCTAGGTTCGATTCCCCAGCACCACATATACAGAAAACGGCCAGAAGCGGCGCTGTGGCTCAAGTGGCAGAGTGCTAGCCTTGAGCGGGAAGAAGCCAGGGACAGTGCTCAGGCCCTGAGTCCAAGGCCCAGGACTGGCCAAAAAAAAAAAAAAAAAAAAGCAGTCCTTTTTTTTTTTGCTAGTCATGGGGCTTGGACTCAGGGCCTGAGCACTGTCCCTGGCTTCTTTTTTGCTCAAGGCTAGCACTCTGCTACTTGAGCCACAGCACCACTTCTGGCCGTTTTCTGTATATGTGGTGCTGGGGAATCGAACCCAGGGCTTCATGTATGGGAGGCAAGCACTCTTGCCACTAGGCCATATCCCCAGCTCCCAGTACAGTTCTTTTAGGTGTGATAATAATTGAATTTATTTTTTTCAATTAAAAAAAACAACAACAAAAGTATCTTACATAATGTTGCCTTCAGATTGACTGTTTTATTGTTGTTTTCCTTTAATCAGAATACAAAATTGAAGTTTGTTGCTGCTTCCTATGATATAAGAGGAAATTTTCTCGAGTGGCAAAGTTTAGAAGGAGGTGTTTTACAGGTAAGTGTGGTTAATTTAGCCTGATGCAAACATAAAGGGAAAAGACTAGATAATTGTTAGAATCTCAGTTACAAATCACTGATGATTTTTTTCTGATCCTTTAAATAGGAATTTCTTAAACCTTTTTTTTTAAAGTTTTCACTTTACAATATAACACAGATATTTCCCTTAACTTTCCATAGCCTTAATACATTACGTAATTATTAGAGCATATATCCATGCAAGATCTAGGAAACTCTTGACTCTAGGCAAAGAAATGTTTGTGAGAGATATTTATCACTTGTATTTTTTTGCTGAAGCTTTGTCCAGATACAGAGACAAGACTAAATGCTGCCTATTCTTTTGGAACAACTTATCAACAAAATGTAAGTTCATACTACAGCGGACATTCTGCACTTTGTCTTTATTTTAAAAAATGTCACATCAGCAAGAATTAGAATGGTATATGAATTTTTGGAATTGGAATAATGATTAATTACTCCAGTGAACTCAGTGGGGAAGAAACTAGATTTTATTATTTGTTCACAGGAAATGGTAATTTAATCAGGAAGAAGAGAATTTCTTGTTATCTATAGGGTCCTAAACATCCTCAGGTTCTCATAGTCAATTATTTATCTACTCTTCTTAGTATTACAGGTCTTGAAAAGTTGCTGTGAATATGGCCTAGTGGCAAGAGTGCTTGCCTTGTATACATGAAGTCCTGGGTTTGATTCCCAAGCACCACAGACATAGAAAACGGCCAAGAAGTGGTGCTGTGGCTCAAGTGGCAGAGTGGTAGCCTTGAGCAAAAAGAAGCCAGGGACAGTGCTCAGGCCCTGAGTCCAAGGCCCAGGACTGCCAAAGAAAAAAAAAAAAGAAAAGTAATGATACTTTTGAACACTTTGAATAGTTAAAAATATGACTTTATGGGGCTGGGGATATGGCTTAGTGGCAAGAGAGCTCGCCTCGTGTACAAGAGGCCCTGGGTTTGATTCCCCAGCACCACATATACAGAAAACGGCCAGAAGTGGCACTGTGGCTCAAGTGGCAGAGTGCTAGCCTTGAGCAAAAAAGAAGCCAGGGACAGTGCTCAGGGCCTGAGTCCAAGGCCCAGGACTGGCCAAAAATAAAAAAATTAAAAATGACTTTATTTTTAGTATTTTCACTGTAATCCCCAATAACAAATAAAAATGGATCCTTTTCTCTCCCCCTGTGTTTCCCCCCTCTCTATACCTTCCTTTCTTCTTTCTGCCATGACTTTTCATTTTGGAATTAAAATATAAAGAAACACTGTTATCCATTTAATATCTGAAAGACATGTAGTAGTGAATAAAAGTGTTTCTTGATAAATGCTAGATACACATACATAGAATAAAACTACAATCTAAATTTCATCATGTAAAACAGGTTGAAGAAAATAAATACTTTTAGCAGTGGTTATCTTGGGTGGCTTTATTTAGCATGATTTGTATTTTATAGTTTCTAAATTTTCTGTCATGAAAATGAATTTGCTTTTTTGGTAGAAATAACTTGTATGTTACTGTTTTGTTTTATAAAAGAACTTACTGTATGTTTATGACGGGCTAGGAGAATCAATACTTGTTAAGTACCCAATATTGGGTATATTGTCCCATTTGATTCATAAAATATTTATGTGAAATTCTCATCTGTTCTTCACAGATAATGTAATGGTGCTCAGTAAGATTAGATAATTCATACAGTCTTGCATCGGATAAATTGTGAAGTAAATATTCTGTTAGGTTTGAAACCATGGTTATTGCATGAAACCTGGCCTCAACTCAAGTAGTTCATAGCCCAGTAGGCAAAACAGCTGTATTGGCAAAAAAAATAGTAAAAAGTTTGTGCCATGGGTAAGTATAAGGTATCAATTCTTGGGAAGTACAAAAAGGCTCATATTGTTAGTGAGCCTTGGGCTTCTATAATGAATATTAAAAGAGTTCTGAGTTGATCAGAACTCAGGCTAGAAGGAAATGTCAAGCAGAAGTTGCATTTGTAACATCAGAGAAAGAATGCTATGGCATAATTAGGAACTGCAGTAGATTACTATGAATACCTGACTGTAGACTTGTAGAAAGCTGTGGAGAATAGCTTAGCTCTGCTAAAGGGAATCAAGCCATTGACATTATTGTCCACCCAAAGAACTGAAACTTTATTCCATGGGACAATAATGGTTTTTAAACCTCTGCACTGATGTACATTTAATATTGGGAATGAAGATGTAGCTTCTCCATGTGTGTTAGAGAGTTAAGATCAGTAGCAGTTCTGTACTATTAAGGTTTGGAGGTGTTGGATTTTTTTCTCTTCAGAAGAATCATATTTATGAATTCATGTTTTAGAAGTCATACAGAGAGATAGATACTTTGTTTTGAAAACCTGAAATAATAATTTCAAGTATAATAAATATGCTTTTTAAAATTTGTGATACTTTTATTTTTTATTTTATTTTTCAGTGTGAGATTCCTATGTCTAAGATCTTAGCTGACTTTCCCACTCCTATATTTTATGATATTTACCTTGAATATACTGATGAAAATCAACAACAAAATATTTGGGCTGTGCCTGTGTTAAATCTGAATCTGAAATACAACAGAATGTTTGTGAACCAAGGTAAGACATCTTACATACTACTCCTTCCCTGATCACAAATCACTAATAAGTGACCTAGCATTACATATGAAACTGCAACCCCTCTGTACTTCACTTTAACAATAAAGAAATTTAAAAAAAAAGTCACCTAGCATAATTTAATAAATGACTAGCTATAGGAAAGGTTGCAGATTCCTAAACAGTGTGCAGAAAAGCAAGACAGTAAAAGTGATGGTGTATTTAGGGATTTAAAAAAGATAATTTCATTGTCAAACATATTGTTAAGAACTATACTACTGGGCTGGGAATGTGGCTTAGTGGTTGGTAGAGTACTTGCCTAGCATGCATGAAATCCTGGGTTTGATTCCTCAGTACCACATAAACAGAAAAAGCCAGAAGTGGTGCTGTGGCTCAAGTGGTAGAGTGCTAGCTTTGAGCAAAAGAAGCTCAAGGACAGTGCTTAGGCCCTGAGTTCAAAGCCCAGGCCTGGCAAAAAAAAAAAAAAAAAGAACTACACTACTGTTAATAGTACATATAAGGAAAATTAGTAGAACTGTTAAATGAGGCTTTTTCTTCAAGCTGTTCTTCATCTGCTTTTTGGGCTAACCAAGTTGTTTCATTGCTAGTCATGCTGTAAAATCTGATTGATTAAAAAATTCAAACATTTAAGCTGGGCGCCTGTGGCTCACACCTGTAATCCTAGCTACTCACAGGCTGATATCTGAGGATTGAAATACAGAGCCAGCCTGAGCAGGAAGATTCTTATCTCTAATTAACCACCAGAAAACAGGAAGTAGTAGAGTGCTAGCCTTGAGCCGAAGAGCTCAGGGACAGTGCCTATGCCCAGAGTTCAAACCCCATCACAAAAAAAAAAAAAATTCCAACATTTAGAAGACATTCAAGTGAGGTAAAGAAACATAATGTCATATAACAGTAGCTTTTTATTTTTTTCTCTGAAATGTGTTCAGAAAACTTCTTGAGATCCATCTTGAACAATTATAGAGTATTTTTTAATGCAATCTTCTTTTTTCTCTTTTTATAATAAAAGACAGTAGTCCGAACAAGTGGCTTCTTACTCGGCGCATTTTCTTAGTGGATACAGTGAGTGGACGAGAAAATGACCTAGGAAGTCAGCCAAAAGTAGTTCGAATTGCTACCCAAATATCACTGAGGTAAACTGATATCTAATGACTAAATTAAGTTTGAAGTATATGGGAAAATGCCATAAATGGAAGTGGAAAATGTTTTCCAATAATTATCAGATGAAAGAAGTGACAAGTGAATTGGAATAATACATAAGGTTGTCTGAGGTGTTTCTAGAATGGTACAGACCAATAAAGGTGAAGGGCCAATGGGGAGGACAGGTGTTACGACATAAAAACATGAAGAGTTTGGTCATACTTCACCTAAACCTAACTGCATGGGTTAAAAGAGGAAGAAGCTGTGTGCCAGTGGCTCGCACATGTAATCCTAGCTCCTCAGGAAGCTGAGATCCGAGAATTATAGTTCCAAGCCTGCCTGGACAGGGAAGTCTATGAGCCTTTTTTTTTTTTTTTTTGGTCGGTCCTGGGGCTTGAACTCTGGGCCTGAGCTCTTCAGGTCAAAGGTAGTGCTCTACTATTTTAAGCCACAGCTCTACTTCTGGTTTTCTGGTAGTTAATTGGAGATAAGAGACTCAATGGGGACTTTTCTGCCCAAGCTGGCTTTGAACCATGATCCTCAGATCTCAGCCTCCTGAGTAGCTCGAATTAGAGGCATGAGCCACTGGCACCTGCCTTTCCATGAGACTCTTATCTCCAATTAGCCGTAAAAGGCTGGAAGTAGAGCTGTGTTTACGTGGTAGAGAGCACTAGTCTTGAGCACAAAAGCTCCAGGACAGCATCTAGGCCCTGGGTTCAAGCCTTAGTACTGGTACCAAAAACAAAACAAAGATGTTGAAAAAAGAAAAAAAAGGAAGGGAAGGTAAATACCAGTGAGCTGAAGTGCATATTTTAATATGAACCTTCTGAATGATTCTTAGCAGTCCAGTCTCCCATCCTCATTTCCTTTCATGGCTATTGTTCTAGGTTGACCCAGGTTAATGAGCAGTTCAGTAATTTCTCTGATGTCCTTTCTTAGGATACTCTTACCTATGATGCTGTCTTCGAGTAGACCAGTCAGCCCAGGCTTCTTTTGTCTTTTCCAGTGTAAGATTCTATCACTAAGATCATAACTGACTCTCCCTCTAATACTTTATGATGTGTACTTTCAACACTTATGAAAAGCAACTTAGAATTCCTATATATGTAGCCCTTTTTTTTTTTTTTTTTTGCCAGTCCTGGGCCTTGGACTCTGGGCCTGAGCACTGTCCCTGGCTTCTTTTTTGCTCAAGGCTAGCACTCTGCCACTTGAGCCACAGCGCCCCCTCTGGCCGTTTTCTGTATATGTGGTGCTGGGGAATTGAACCCAGGGCCTCATGTACACGAGGCAAGCACTCTTGCCACTAGGCCATATCCCCAGCCCCTATATGTAGCACTTTGAAGCACTTCAGTAGACACTTTTCTTTTTCTCACTGTTATTTGGACTCCAAATGATCTTATGAGATGAGAATGACAGCTTTATTGTGTGTGTCATTGAAATCCAAATGTACTGTAGTTTTAATATTCCCTCACTCTGTTAATCTAGTAAAAATAAGATAAAATCTAGTCA